>NW_006787668.1:89866-111742 GCF_000442215.2 Lipotes vexillifer | reverse complement strand
AGCAGGAATCAAGCCCATTGTCATTTTTATTATACCTCAAGAATATGAAATAGTCCTGGAGCATAACCAGCATAAGCATAACCTGGAGCACCCTAAATACTTTGAGAGTGAAGAGCTTTTAAAAAAACTGAATTGACTGACAGAGTAATGTCTAAGAGAGAGGGAGATTCAGAGAGAGAAAAAAATGGAATTTATAGAAATTTGAGATTAACTCTATTGTTTCTGTTATTTAAAGCAGTTCAAGAATATGAAATATACTAAACTATTTTCTAACTTCAATTTCTCAATAACTCAAGGAATAAGTAATACAATTTTGGCAGAGTCCTCTGGTTTTATGATTTTTTATCAGAAATAATTTTTGAATACATTAAATATTCATGTTAGATCTATTGTTGACTTTTGATCTCATGTTAGTTTTGTCTACTTGCCATTGTTTCATTATGAGCCTGTTCCAAACCCCTAGGGGTATATGGTATTATTATAGAGAAGACAGACAAGAATTGAGCAGAGAAATGGAATAGGATAGATTAGAATTTGGAGAGAGAAAGAGGAAGTGTGTGTGGGTGTATGTGTTGGGACAAGTGCTGTCAGGATGACAGCAGAGCTGAGCTTTGGGAATGACAGCATTATTAGAGAAAATTGAATCTTGGAAAATCACTTCCAGGAATCATTTTAAAATTTCTATTAATTTTGCCATTTTCTTTAGTTTGTGCCATCAATTGTATCTTTCTTAAGCTTTTTCAAGTTGACATTGTCAAGGAAAACTAAATCAACCCTCTTTCCTCGTTTTTACACTATTATAATCCAATTAATATATTTCCTATAATTTATATAAAAACATTTGAGAAATACAAGTTCATATATTTCATCTTGAAAGGTGCATTAAGAATATATATAATTATGTAAAATGCATTAAATAAAATTAAAACTATGATTCAATTATTTTTAATAACTATAGTTTAAAGCAGTGAAAGATTATGGCTTCTGAAATATAACTTCAATAACTCTTTCAATTTTAGGCATATATTACTTAATTTGAGATTTTGAAAAAATCTATATGAACTATATTAACTATTTTTTCATTATGTCGATGAAAAATTAATCAGCCAATCTAAGAAAGAAATGGAAAACTTTATTTGAGCCAAATTTGAGGATTATAACGCAGGAAAAACATCTCAGAAAGCTCTGAGAACTGTTGTGCCCATTAGAAGTCAAAGCACAGTTATACAAGTTTTTTGTACATTAAATGGCATATTATTGACCATTTACACAATCCAGATCTAAGTGTCAAGTGGTCCCTTACAAGATCAAGAAGGAATGCTGGGCTTCCCTGGTGGCGCAGTGGTTGAGAGTCCGCCTGTTTGCAGGGGACATGCGTTCGTGCCCCGATCCGGGAAGATCCCACATGCCGCGGAGCGGCTGGGCCCGTGAGCCATGGCCGCTGGGCCTGCGTGTCCGGAGCCTGTGCTCCGCAATGGGAGAGGCCACAACAGTGAGAGGCCCGCATACCACACACACACAAAAAAGAAGGAATGCTCTCTTTTAAGGAGTTGTCTTGTTAATGTTGCCCATTATGGTTGAGCAGGTATTCCTGGCAATAGGGAGGTTTGGTCAATGCATAATGCAGGTACACAATGCACAGTGTGGGGAGAGAGGCCAAAGAGCAGAGATAATTTTTATGTTTGAATTTTTCTTGTCTTGCCATAAAATATGAATTTTATTTCACAATTACTATTCTATTTTCAAAGGAGTCTTAGATTGATGTTTCCTAATATGTGAGTAGAATTCACTAGAAGGCTTCAATACCTGTAGTTTCATGTTTATATTCTATAGTTTATTTAGTTCAATCCCTCAAACTTGTATGTACAAATTTTATCTATGAATGTTTCCTAGTATATTTCACATTGGTCTAGATCTATTTAATTTTCTCATGATTATCATTTAAAAAATAATGGCATAGACTATAAATTTTTACTTTCCAGATACAGTTAAAAATTATATGTAGGGCTTCCCTGGTGGCGCAGTGGTTGAGGGTCCGCCTGCTGATGCAGGGGACACGGGTTCGTGCCCCGGTCCGGGAAAATCCCAAATGCCACGGAGCGCTGGGCCCGTGCGTGAGCCATGGCCGCTGAGCCTGCACATCGTGCCCCACAACGGGAGAGGCCACAACAGTGAGAGGCCCGCGTATTGCAAAAAAAAAAAAATTATATATAGGGTATAAAATAGAGTATTTTCTAGTTGATTTCTGAGCAGCTTTAGCTCCTTCTCCTTTTTTTTAGGGTACCCTTATTTGGTGTTCATTATTTCTCTTCAAGTTTCATGTGCTGTAAGGAGACTGATATTAGCCCCAGCTTCAGGGATGGGACTTCAATGATCTGAGCCAATCTGGATAATCCCATCTACTCTGACACAGGGTTCTGTTCCAAGATGCAATTATACCGAAGGCTTATAGGTGCTCTGTATTTCCCTGGAGTCAATAAATAGGGCAAGGTCAATCAGAACTAAACCAATTATATTTGTTCTTATTTGTAGCAGCACACTCTCCCATCTGTTGGTCATGCAAAAGAAGTATTCAGCCCCTACCCCTACATTCTGCCCTTGACCCTGTAGACTGCTGAGCAGAGAGGCAGTACAAAAGGAGATAATTAGAAACATTATTGATACATTGCTGAATGAACCAATAAAGATATGCCCTTGTCTCTAGATTCTCCAGCTATATAGTGTGTTAATGTATTTTTTATAATCTTACGAAGACAGTTTGAATTGTGATTTTGTGACTGTCTTTATCAGAAGACACTCTGACTTCTCTAAAAAGTAATTAGATATAGGTTATTTGAGTTCCTCCTCTTTTCTTATAAAAGTAAACGTTGGGTTTTCCTGTTCTATCTCTTATATGGACTTCTAGGTTCTCTAGAGGAACATGGAATGTCCATCACTCTTATGCTTTGAAGGCTTTCAGTACTCAATGACACAGAGTCTACCCAAGTCTAACTTTATAATTGCTCATGGCTGCTTCCCCCCACTGCCCTTGTGAAGACCCTACTTGCCAAGCACCTTCTGGTGTAGACAGAGAAGGTCGAGGAATATGCTCATTCCAAATCATTAGCTTCCTTATGCCTCCTAAATAAGTTAAAATAAGTCAAACAATTTTTAATTCAATCAAATAAATATCTCAGTATTATTTTATATAGGGAGGATAGGGAGTAGATTTACACGTATTACTAAAGATAATTCTTCCATGCTCTATTTGATTTCCAGTGGTGAAGAGAGTGTTTAGATCATAATTTTTCCAGGCGCATTTCAGTTTGATAACTAAGTGGATATTTGTTCTTTGAAATATCTGTTAATGAAAATAAAAGGCAATTTCAGTACCAAGTGGTATTAATTAGTTGATAAACTGCCACAATATGGTTATACAATTTATTTTAAAGCCATTCTCTAAATACAAGGCTTACAAAGTTCCTTTAATTAAGATTTTTGTTTTGTTTCATTTTCTGTCTTCATCAAACATCTTCTATTGTGTCTGATTCACAACTAAAAAAATGCATATTTGAATTAGTAAATTACTTTGTAATCATTTGTTTATGTTATTGTTTCTATGACTAGACCATACACACTCAAAATCAGGGTGCACTTCTGACTTTATAGAAATTCCTATTTCCTAGAACAGCTTTAGATCACACAATAGTAGTAAATAATTCTGGAAAACTGAATTAACTTCCTCATTCTTTCTTTCACTGCCACTGCAGCCAATATTAGAGTTTAGTTTGGGGTTATAGGAAGAGGACTGTCATGGCCAGAATAATGGCCCCAAAGATGGCACTGTCCTAATCCTCGGAGCCAGTGAATATAGTAGATTACAGGGCAGAAAGGGATTAAGTTTGTAGATGGAATTAAGGTTGTTAATCAGATAGGAAGTTTATTCTGGATTATCTGGGTGGGCCTAATATAATCACAAAGGTCTTTAAAAGTAGAAAAAGGAATCAGGAACCGGAGAGGTGACAGAAGGAGAAGACTCAACCCAACTTTGCTGGCTTTCTTTTGGACGAAGTCCATGAATAAGGAAAGCCTCTTGAAACTGAAAGACAAGGACATGTAATCTCCCCCAGCATCCCCAGAAAGGAATACACTTTGCCAACACTTTGATCTTAGTGCAGTGTGATACAGGTCATTTTTCTAACCTATAGAACTGTGAGACAATAAATCTATGTTGATAAATTTGTGGGAGTTTGCTTCAGCAGTAATAGGAACACTAACTAATATAGGGCAGTGACAGGCTCCTCCTCTGTGATGACCTTAGAAAAGCTCCTTCTCACTGACATCCCACTGGCTTCTTTTATCTTCTGTGGTCTGAGATATTCTGTACCATGAAGCCTCACTTGTCCCCAAACACATAAACTTGATATCCTTTCCACATTGCCCAACTTAAAAAGAATAAAAGAAAAAAGTCAATTTAAAGTGAAGAGAAAGTTGAAGGTCAGAAAAGGGAACACCTCAAAACACCCAACATTTCCCTAATGTTAATGACACTTTCTATGTCTGCTTCTCAGTTTAAACTGAGATCCAGTAAAAAAACTTTGTAAAGAAAATGACTTCCAAAAAGAAATATAAATTAAAATTTTAAATTTATCTGCATATATTGTTATTCATAAATTGCCTCACTTTAATATGAATGTAATGAAGCAACATTTAAAGAAAGACTTTATGTCTGATACTTTTATTCAGATGAAACAAGCTTTATATTTGCATATTTGGGTCATTGCAAAGACTCTTTTCCATAAAATTTTGGTAATTAGTGCAATGAAGCTGGAAAGATCTTGCTTTCAGTGTTCTGGCTCACTTGTGACCTGTTCATGCTAACAGCTTTAATGGAAATATTTAATTGTTTCATTTTATATGTAATCCTGGCAGTAGTTTGACATTTTAATGTTTTGTCATATTATCTTTCTGCTTTTTCTCTATTTGAGCACAAACCATATGATAATTTGAAAATTAAAAAAATCTTACAAAAAATGAAAGATTTAAAGTAATACTATATTTTAAGCACAATCTCTACTTTAATGATTGACTATTTTCATAGGTCATAAGCATGTTCTAATTTTACTTCTCAGGTGACACAGGTTATATGAATAATTGTGAAAACAGAATGGACTTCTGAGAAATCTAAACTTATTAAAAAAAAACCCTGAATTTTGTGTAGACACTCTTTTTTTTATTCATTGAATTGCATAACTTTAATATATCTGAATAAAGCATTATTAAAATAACTTATTTTAACTCCTAAATTTTTAGAATATGCAAAGAGTGCCTTGATAATTTTCGTATGGTAAATAAACTTGGATTATATACACCAGGCAAACTGACCAGAGGCTAGAGGAGAGGAGATGGGTGGACTTTGGAGGCTGGGGCTGAGCAAGAGAAGGGAGAGAAGAGGGTTGGAGAGGAGAAGGCGCTCCTATCTAGGTAGCATGTTAAAGGAGTACAAAGACAGTCATGAAAGTTTAACTTTCCTGAATATTTGTAGCCATTTTCTTGGCTTTTTCCCACTCTATTCTATCTTACTATAATTAAGGACTTGGAGAATTATAGGATCTATATACCCCTTCTTCCTTTGGAAATTTGATGTTAGAGATTGAATGCTTTCTTAAGATTGTACTCAGAATAAAACTATGCAAAGCTCAACTATTTTCATTTACATACTTGGAAAAAAAAGAGTGAACGATAGAAATGCGACTTTTCATGCTTGTATGCTAACGGTGATCAGGAATTTGAAAGAAGTATACCAAAAATGTTGGCACTGTTTCAGGGAGCTGTAAAAATTTCCTTTTGAAGGAAAGAAGCAAAAGTGTCCTACTACCTCTGAAAAATTCTTCCATCTGGCCTGAATACATACTCTTGTCCATTATATTTTATACAGTTACTTAAATTTATGAACATGAGTTCCTCTCAGATTTAGGGTAAATGACCCCCTCATGATCCTTTATGAAATGTTAGGTGAAAAAATAGAATTTATACAAAAGCTCATGCGTCTAGGCATGCTTTCTCTAGATGTGTATTTACTTGCACACAAACAGCTCCAGTCAAACCTAATAAGAAGAAAGCACAGGAGCCTAAGATGGAGCAGAAAAATGGCAACTCTTACACTGTTATTTAGGGAATATAAAGAAGTGGATTCTGTTATCAGTCCAACAATTTTGTGAGTAAATGCAATTTTTCTAGATAATTCCTCAAATTTAAAGTGATTTTAAAAGAACTGTGAATCGAAATAAAAGGAGGTAAGAATCCTTTATTTAAAATGTTAAATAAGCTCGGGATTTCAATAAACTTCAATTTGGAATTATGCTTCTTTCAGTGTACTTACATTATGATTATGAAACCACTGGGAAACACTGGATATTCACCAAACACGTGAAAATAATTATTCATCCTGTTGTAGCACCAAAGAACAGATGTCAACACTCAGCCATGTAGGAAAAGATAGCTATTAGAAAGGAAATTAAAATCACAGCCAGTGCCACCAGGTTTTTTGTAACTAAGTTATTTACATTTTGATCCAGTGGAAGAAAGAATACATTAGAATTAAAACAAAAATTTAGAAAAAAGCTGGAAAGGATAATACAGTAGTAAAGGATACCAGCCAATATGAAAGGACAGGTGTTAAGTCTTCCATGGACTATAATTGTCTTTACACAGTTTAAAGTAATGTATTATAGAAAGGATTTTAAATTGGGAAAAGAGCTTTATCTGTGTAGCTTTATGTTTGTTTAAGGAAAGAGCCACTTTGCAACAGGAGGCAGAATTCTATTCCTTTATACTTTTAGGTCATCATTACTTTCCCACGAATTTCTGTATTTTGGTAATCCTTTTGGAAGCAAATGCAAATCAAGGAAAGGGTTGATCCAGAAAGCAAACACCTATCAACAATTTTCTGCAGCCCTTCTCAGACTCAAGCAACCATTCTGAATAGGAATGCTAGCTCTAGTCAGGATGTAGAAGGTTTCGGAGAGCAATTTTAGGCTTAGTAGAAAAAAAAGGTACTTAAAAAAAGGCTTTAAGAAGTGATATTTGGGGAAAGCAGCCGAGGGGGCGTGATGGGCGTGGGGTGGTGGTGGTGGGATAAACTGGGAGATTGGGATTGACATATATACACTAATATGTATAAAATGGATAACTAATAAGAACCTGCTGTATAACAAATAAAATAACATACAAAAATTCAAAAAAAAAGAGATACAGAAAATTACATATGAGTTCAGAGAATATATGTGATCATTAAAAAAAAAAAGGTATGGTTCCAGGTACTTTCCATGATCTTATTCATTTTATTAAAATCTCACAATGAGGGCTTCCCTGGTGGCGTAGTGGTTGAGAGTCCGCCTGCCGATGCAGGGGATGCGGGTTCGTGCCCCGGTCCGGGAAGATACCACATGCCGCGGAGCAGCGCGGCTGGGTCCGTGAGCCGTGGCCGCTGAGCCTGCGCGTCCGGAGCCTGTGCTCCGCGGCCACAACAGTGAGAGGCCCACATACCGAAAAAAAAAAAAAAAAAAAATATATATATATATATATAAATCTCACAATGAGAGGAAAAAGAAAGTGATATTTTGGCATTATGATTTCAGGTAATGACATATTTACCAGTTTATGATACCAGTTTAAAGTAAGAAAAATTTAATTGCCCTCCATGTTTATGTTTAAATAAACGCAAATCACTTTGTTTGCAAACACATACCCAGTGAGAGTGGTGAAGGGGTAGCATTTTCTATGACACTTCAGTCTGCTGTGTATATGTGATAGTTCCATGTATTTGAAAGCTTTTTCATGGTTAGCCTTTATTTTGTTCTAAGGCTGTTTTACTCTTCTATAATTTTAAGTGCAATTTGAGTATAAGATGAAAAAGAACCCCACAAAACTGCCTGCCTAACAGTTGACTCTCCATCACCTTTCACAAATTTGTCCCTTGCATCCCTCCCCCATCAACCACCACCCACTGTCTCTGACCTCTCTTCTTGATTGGAAAATAAATAAGATTTCCTTACATTATATTGATATACAAACTAATTTTATTAACATCAGTAGCTTTTAATATCTATATAATGTAATATACAACTTTTTTATTACTTGTGTACTCTAATGCATAATGTTTCAGTTGATCAAAAGACATTACATTTCTTTAAGAGTTGGCTTGGTATCTTGGATTGGAATAGAACATATAATTTTTCCCTTTAAAAATAATAGGAATTTCTCTTTCACTTAAGGGCTTTTTGCTTAATCGCAGATTTCCGGGAACATATCCAGTTGTAAAGTGAGAAATAGGTGGTATTATCAGGAGTAATAGTAGTGATAGAGATGAGAGTATTTAGTATTTGCCTGAAGCATATGAACCATCTCTTTATTGAAGTTACTGTTTTTAATTGAAGATGACAGTAGAAGGTATCCTAAGAATGACTAATTACTGATGGTGTTAATTTCAATGTTACCAAAACACATTTTAAATATATTTTCGAAATTTATGAATTAAAGGCATCCATAGTTTCTACTTCTTAATGTAAATTGAGGACTAACTCAGGTAATTAAATGAAATATTTTGGTAGAGTGCATGCAAAAAATCTTGTTGGGGTTGTGTTGTTATTCAAATGACATATGAAATATTTATATGATGCAGACAGCCTAAAATTCCTATCATACGTGATCATCACTAGAATGTTAATGAGATAGTCACAGATAAATGCATCATGTGTTGGAAAAATTTATCTGTTTGGCTTTTTCAGGAAAATTGAGCCACTACTAGAATAAAAAAGTAAGGTATTTAATATGTAAATTGTGGCTTACAAGAATGTGAGTGGAGCCTGCATCAGTGAGGGTCTGAAAGGCCATCCATACTCAATCACTAAGGACTCAGCCAGAAGAACAGGGCTCAGTAGAAGCCAGAACTCATGAAGAAGTCAGCTGATTTGCTGCTACCTCTGTCACCATCATGAAAGGAAGTTCTTAAAGGTCTTTGAGTTCTGCAGATTCCTCGCATCTGGCTGCCATGACCTTTTGAGCAGAATGACTTCTTTGTCACTTCTACCTCCCAAATGTTACATGACTTGCCCCTCATTTGCAAACTCTAACCCATGACCAGGTATGGAAGGAAATTCTAGGAAACGTTGTCCCCAGCTTTAGAAGGGACTTCTGGTGGTGCTGAGTTAAGGACAATCAAGCACATTACCAAAAATGCTATAACATATCTATACATATAAACATATAGTCACGTTGCAATGGCTTAATGAAATAACCAATTAATTATTGTTAGAGTTAAAGTCCTCCTATTTTCAGTCTTAGGTAGTTGGATACTTAAATAATTAATATTTGTTAACGGGGTTTTCAGATATTGTCCACCGTTTTCTTTTTTTTTTTTCCCTAATGGGTCTTAGAAACAATCTTCACCTTTTTTATATCCATGCTGTAAGGAATCAGTGCTTTTCTAACAATGTATGTAATTCATTTTTCAATCAAGTATCAGGTATAGTCAAATGATGTATTTGATTGCTAACTTATACACATCATAAAAATTCAAAATTTGAATAAATTATTACCACCAATTTCTACTTAAAATATTCAGTTTCCCAGATGTACTTGTTTAAAACTGAAAGTAGTTGTGGGTGAAAGAAACATAGTAGTAGTAAAATAGTAATATTTTTATTTCTTGACAATTTGCTATGTATGAAGCAGAAACTAAGGCTTTTATATATCCCAGCTCATTAAATTATCAACTTTAATTATCAATCTTATTTCAAGTATGTTTTATGAATCCCTCTTTAAAGTTGAATAAAATGAAGCAAAATTTTAAGTAACTTGTAAAAATTCAAAGAGCTATTGAATGATAGAATTTGGATACAAATTTAAATTCATGCTATTATGAGTTAGCTTGAAATCATAAGCCTTCCATAACATTTCCTATAATTTGCAGTATAGGTGCATATCTGATGAGACCAAAATTTGGCATGTAGTGGCAATATGGTTGGGGAGCAGTATATGGGAAGGCTGGGAAACAAGAGAACCATGTGAAAAACTTTGTTTCCTTGAGATAGCACATTTGTCTAGACTCCAAACTCTTCTTTATACAGGCCCTTCCTCTGATTATGATTTTTCTAATATTTCTTGAAAGCTAGAGGAAACATTTAATGACTAAATCAAAACCTCAATAATCTAAGCAATCATTTTTATTAAATAGAGTCTAAGTGCCAGTACAACATAATTTGCAGCAGTATTCTAATATACATTTCTCCTCTGCCATTTATTTTTAAAATTCTAGGCAAAACCTTATATAAGATTTAAAAGTATATTACTTAAGAAATAGGAAGGTAATGATTTTTAAATGGCTTAATGATTTTGAACATTAAATGTTATATTACAGATCTTAGAATGTTTTGCAATACAGTATTAATTTACCTGAGAGGTTATTCCACAAGGAATAAAAACATGTGTTTCTAACTAAACTTATTACTTTAAAAGCTTGATGAATGACAACTATGAAAAAAAATCCCCTTAAAACCATAGACTAATTGGTTAAATATAAAGTCTCTGGAGTCTGAAACAACAGCTGTGCATATACATTAAGGCAAAATATGAGGCAAGAGGAACAGATAACAGCAAATAAGTCTGTTGTTTTATGTTGAATGACCTAAGAACTCTTAAATGTTTCCTTTCTCTCCTACATTCTGTTCATAGACCCACGTGTTCTATGTCAATGAGTAATGACTTGCCATCCCTTATGGTTTTTTAAATTTTTTTCCTGTTTTTGTTGCCTTTCCTCGTTACAGTTCTTCTCAGTGTCTGCTCAGAACCTTGGCTCAGTTCAACCTGCCATATGGAGGCAAATCTAGGGAGTAGATATGGTTTCTCCCTACAGGCCCTGTACTCTTCAGGATCGCCATTAAGCCAGTTATAGCTTTGACATCTTTTCTACATTTTTTTGTATCTACCAGATTTTTTAAATATTGCATCTTATTGTTGCACAACTTTTACAGTCCCCTGCAATCTCTTTACCTGAACGTAAGCAGACTGACATTTTGAAGTGAAATGAAAATATGCTGATGCAAGATACAAATTAAAATGGCTTCCCTTGCCCCTGGGATAATTCAGCAGTCTTTGAGATGGCTCACAGAGCCATTCCAGCCTGACCCCTGCATACTTCTATGGCTTCAGTGCTCATCTTTCTTGCTTTTGCACTCCATTCTTGCGTTGCTTGATTCTGCTCGTCTTTCTCCTCTCTTAGTCTTAGTGTGGGCTGTAACCTCTCACTTGATCATCTCCTGCCATGTTTTCCTGAATACATCTTAGTCATTTTTTTCAGGTATCGCCTTAGAAGTCATGCTCTTTATGTACTTCAGGAATGTTTATCTTCTTACCATGCTCCCTATTTTGTTTATCTTCAGCTACCACAGTGTCACTTTTGTTTTTGTACTTTTGTTTTAATTGCTTGCTTTCTGCTTTATATTGTAAGCACTCAGAGGGAAAGACCACATCTGTCCTGCTCTCCATTTCAAATTTCACTTGTCGCACAGAGTCTAAGATATTACTTGTTAAATAGACATTTCATCTTTGTAAATTCTTTACCTGGATGCCTCTTATCTTTTACCTATACACGTTAAATTGTTAATATGATTGGATTGTCAGCAGTTATTAAGTCGGTGGTGTGGGGGTTTGGGAATTTTCAGAGGGAATGATACAATATCAAACATTATATATTAAAATAAATTTTAACTCAATAGTTATAGGAATATTTTTTCTAAATAAATTTCAGATCTGTAAATGAGAATTAGCTTGTTCAGTTAGTATTGTATGAGCAGTGTTCAAACTATGAGGACAAAAAAAGTACTTTAGGGGTGTGTGTGTGTGTGTGTGTGTGTGTGTGTGTGTGTGTGTGTATGTACTGCTTTGCCAGACACCACATTTACTATTTATACAATGCCTCAAAATCATGTAGTAAAGAAGACAATCAAGAGGTAAGTTGGTTAAAATATTATAAGAAAACAGTTAATATCCTAACAAATACACAGAACTTGTATATCCCCTTTCCTATTATAAATATCTCAAACATTAAACTAAGAAACAAAGCTGAGGAAAAAACAGACTTTGAGTAAATAATATAAATGGAGAAAATAAATGTGCTAAATAAAATATAAATTTCTTTTGGCCAGATTAAATTTCCCTGTAATACTATTTTGGCATACTACGTATTGAATAATGAATATATAGCAAATAACTATTGACTTGGATAGGAAAACAGCCATAGCACCTAATTCTTGACTATTAAGTGGCTTTCTAAACTGACTTGCGAATGAATTATGAGTTAATTTGGCCACCAATAACCAACATTTATTCTGTTATCCTGTACTGGATAGCATGAGGAAAAAAGATTTCTTTCAGAGCTATGTGAACCTAAATATTTGAAAACTTACAAAGACCTTCTGCATAATAGTAGGTTTCTCAGTGTTTTTGAAATGTTTTCCCACATTAAATCAATTATGTGGTGTGTGTATAACAATTGATTCAATGTTTGAAAAATATATATGTGTATACATATTGGTTTGAAGGAGGAAAGAAGCAGAATTATTAACAGTTAATAATTAATTATTAACAGTTAACAGTTCATATAATCTCTGTCTTAGATGTTAAATAAAATATGTCTTTTGCAACTTATATTCAGAATTTTGGTAAAACACTGAATTTCTTTACATCTCTATTCTATGGATGTTTTATGAATTAAATAAAACAAGGAATATAATTAGTCCAGCACTTGGCTCAGTACTTATCCTAGTAGTAGTAGTTGTATTGGTGTATTCATTAAAAAAAAATCAATTTTATTTTTATTATGCTTTAAATTTTGAATTAGACTTAATAGTTCTTAGTGCTCTGAAAATAAAGACATATTTTCCACCACATATTTTGTTGTTCAGGAACAGCAAATGGAGAAGACTTAGTTTCATAACCTGCACTTTTCCAATGAGAACTTTTCAAATAAATTAACTGGAAATTAAATGTGAAGATATTAAAAAAATATGTATTTCAAAAAAAGAAGTTTCCAAAACAAATTAAAAAAAACAACAACAAAAACCCTTCATGAACAATCTTAAGGAACTATTTTTTGTTTTAACTAACATTTTTATTTTGTTATTTTTAAAGAAGCACTACCCTTAAAGATTTCAGAGTAGTTTAAACTATAGGATGCATTTCGAAATGTCTGATCATTTGCTCAATACTTAATTTATTCTACAGAATACATCTGCCATATAAAATTACAAGAAAATGGAACAGGTATAAAACTCTTCTGTGCTGTAAGTGGAACCATTAAATGGTGCCTGCTTTGTCACATTTTGTTGGGACTGGTTAGAGATGTATCATCAGGTAATACATTTCAGAGTGATGTGACAAGGAAATTAGATACTGAATGCTTTGTAGTTCTCAATTTATAAAACTTTAAAATCTCATTTAAGGAATGACACATCCTAGAAAAGCAACCAATCAAAACTTCTTCTAAATTCTTGAATTAACAACAAGAAAAATTAACTTTTTTTTTAAAGAAAAAAGTGTTTTGTTCACTGGGATCTGAATCATTACATAAAACCTCTGTCAGAATCATTGCCAAACATAATCTGTGTACTTATTCAAGGTTGCATGATGCATTAAATACATTTAAAAATTTAATTAAAATAAGAAATTACATTTAATTATTTATAACAATTTCTTTCAAAGTTTTCAATATCAAATTCAATGAATGGGTGTGTGTGAATGTGGTATTTTAGTTTTTTGAGATAAAAAAACACTTTTAATTCACTAATTCTAAGAACTGAATTTTATAGAATTAAGAGAAGAAATAACAGTACAGTCCCTAGGATAAGTTGAATTATTGTTGGATGGGTGGGGGTTTTGGCAGCTTACATCTCAGAAGCAGCAGGGTATTCAGAGCTAGTAATGATAGAAATACTTTCAAACGAGAACTACAGTTATAATTGAAGTATAAAGAATGTAGATGGGCAAGTTCAAACATTCAGCTCTGTGTCCTAAAAAGAATAATGAAAACAAACAAATCAAAGAATTGAAATAAAAATTTTAAAGAAGAGAAAAACATCAGTTGAAAACTGAAGTAAGCATAAAATAAAAATATGAGAATGGACAGTAAATAAAATCCATATATGAAATAGTAAGATAGTAATTCTCTTTGCTTTTCAGCTTTAACTTTGAAGTTTAAATGCATATATAATTTTAAGTAATTGCTCTCTATTTGGAAATTTTGAATATATACTTTATGAAATAATTCCTGAAAGTAATAAACTGAAATGTCAGACGATACTACTATTATGAAATTTTAAACATGCAAATAAATATCCATTCAATATCTATTTACTGAGTACCTTTCTGTGCAAGACATGTGTTAGATAAAATGAGAACTTAAAAATGTGTACTAAGTTTACTCCTGCCTTAGTGAAGTTAACAACCTTGTGTAGGAACAGGTGAGTGAGCAACCGATGTAAGATATTCACTCTGTACTTATCTGAAAGTGCTTCTTACATTATTCACAGAGGTGACATGTTAATTCTACTCAAAGGGAGCAATAATGTCCTTCCTAAAGGGGTGAGATTTGAACTGAGACTCACTAGCAAATATATGACTTTAGCTGGTGAGATTTTGAAAGCAGTCTGAGTTTAGGAAATGAAATATAAAAACCATAGTTGACAAATGTACAAGACATGTTCAAGAGGACAGAAGTCCAGTTTATCAAGATGAGTGAATGCGATAGCTTGGTTTCAGGAAAGAGGAGTTTCGGGAAAGGGGAGGATGGGAGAGTTGTAAGTGGCACCGCATGGGACCAGCAAGCATGGGTCAGATAATGGAAAACCATGAATGGAGCCTTATTCTTTGAGAAGTGGAAAGTCAATGCAGATTGTTGAGAATGGAAGTAATATGATCAGAGAGGCCAGATTGGAAAGAATTTAGTCAAGGTAGTTCGTATTCTAAGTGGAAAGGCAACAATACTCTGAACTATTTCATGTTGGAAAGAAGGGATGAATGAAGATATTTTTTGAATTAGAAGTAATATTTATTCATTGCTTTAAAAATACTTATGTCAACTACATGTCATACACTATTCTAGGACCTAATAATAGAAAGATTTTCAAAATAGAGAAGTTTCCTACTCCCCCTCTTGGGGAGCTTATGTTCTAAATCAGACTGCTTAGGGAGGGCTTCTCTGGGAAGGTGATGTAGAAGAAGGAATGTGATGGTAAAGAAGCGGCAGGTCATGCAACAATAAAAGGAAAGAAGCTTCAGATAGAGCGTGCAGTTGGTGCCAAGGCCTACTGAGGAGGAAATGCAGAAACATGCTGATTTCAAAGGATAGGAAGAAGGTCTCTATGCTTGGAGCTTGAGTGACAAGGGATGGAATGGTAAGAGGAAGAGAAGTAGAGAGAGCTTTATAAGCCACCATAAAGAATTTTGATCATTTTTTTTCAATTGGGATTGGAAGACATTAGGTAGAAAAGTGACAGATTTAACTAGTGGTTTTGAAATTTTACTCAAGCTGTCTTATCAAAAAATGGATCCCACAAAGTCAAATGAATAGTAGATGATGTCTCCAGTGCTTTGACTCTGTCTGACCTGAATTGTGATTCCATTATAAAAAAAAGAAAAAGGAAGAAGAGACTTGGGAATTAAAATAATGGGTTTGTTTTTTCTCTTACTTTTGAGTGTAAAGAGTGTAAAAGTGTAACATCACAGAAACTCAGGGAGAAAAATGTCGCAGAGGACAAGGGCTGTACTGACACATACTACAGAGAAATCAAGAGTGATGAACACAGAGAAGATGTAAATTGATTTATCTATTACAAGGTCATTGTAAATCATCCAAACACCAGCTAGCTAAAGTTATGAGAACAGAAGCCAAATTATTAAGGTTGAAAAGGAAGTGAGAAGTGGAGCTATCAAGTAAATTCTGTTATTTAAAAAAATTTAGGAGTGAAATAAAGGAAAAGATTCAGGCCTTTCAGTTATTTTGTAGTGCTACAAAAGAAGTCTTTCTTCTGAAATATGAAGCAAACATATAAAAGCTGATTTCTGGGTTTTTTTGATCAACTTTTTGCATTTTCAGTTTTGGAAGTAATGTGTCACTTGTTTCACATTTACACGTATTTTAAATTTAGAAATAAATTGGTTGTACGTAATGCTCTGACTTTCCTTGCTTAATATAATGAAAATGAGTGAAAAATATTTGAAATATGGAAAGTAATTTAATAGATATGAATTTGATTTATATGGTTTTAGTCTTTCTTACGCAGAAGTTCATTTAAGGACACTATTATAATTTAGTAGGGGTATTAAGTAAATGCGAATTATGCAAAATGAAACTTTAAATAATGTTTCCAAGATTTTGCCTCCTCACATATCAAACAAAGACAATTAAACTCAGTTTGAAGGCAAACTTCTGGGTTAAAACAGTATGACTAGGTAGGTTTATTCATAGGTATTTTATTCTTTTTGTTGCAATGGTAAATGTGAGTGTTTCCTTAATTTCTCTTTCAGATTTTTCATCATTAGTGTATAGGAATGCAAGAAACTTCTGTGCATTAATTTTGTATCCTGCTACTCTACCAAATTCATTGATTAGCTCTTTTAGTAGTTTTCTGGTAGCATCTTTAGGATTCTCTATATATACTATCATGTCATCTGCAAACAGTGACAGCTTTATTTCTTCCTTTCTGCTTTGGATTCAATTTATTTCTTTTTCTTCTCTGATTCCTGTGGCTAAAACTTCCAAAAGTATGTTGAATAATAGTGGTGAGAGTGGACAGCCTTGTCTTGTTCCTGATCTTAGAGGAAATGGTTTCAGTTTTTCACCACTGAGAATGATGTTGGCTGTGGGTTTGTCATATATGGCCTTTATTATGTTGAGGTAACTTACCCCTATGCTTACTTTCTGGAGGGTTTTTATCATAAATGGTGTTGAATTTTGTCAAAAGCTTTTTCTGCATCTATTGAGATGATCATATGTTTTTTCTGCTTCAGTTTGTTAATATGTTTTAACACATTGATTGATTTGCGTATATTGAAGAATCCTTGCATTCCTGGGATAAACCCCACTTGATCATGGTTTATGATCCTTTTAATGTGCTGTTGGATTCTGTTTGCTAGTATTTTACTGAGGATTTTTGACCTGTATGCAGAAAACTATAAGATGCTGATGAAAGAAATTAAAGATGATACAAACAGATGGAGAGATATACCATGTTCTTGGATTGGAAGAATCAACATTGTAAAAATGACTATACTACTCAAAGCAATCTACAGATTCAATGCAATCCCTATCAATATACCAATGGCATTTTTCACAGAACTAGAAGAAAATATTTTACAATTTGTATGGAAACACAAAAGACCCCGAATAGCCAAAGCAATCTTGAGAAAGAAAAACGGAGCTGGAGGAATCAGGCTCCTGCATTTCAGACTATACTACAAAGCTACAGTAATCAAGACAGTATGGTAACAGCACAAAAACAGAAATAGAGATCAATGCAACAGGATAGAAAGCCCAGAGATAAACCCATGCACATATGGTCATCTTGTTTTTGATAAAGGAGACAAGACTATACAATGGAGAAAAGACAGCCTCTTCAATAAGTGGTGCTGGGAAAACTGGACAGGTACATGTAAAAGAATGAAATTAGACCACTTCCTAACACCATACACAAAAATAAATGGAAAATGGATTAAAGACCTAAATGTAAGGCCAGACACTCTAAAAGTCTTAGAGGAAAACATAGGCAGAACACTCTATGATATAAATCACAGCAAGATCCTTTTTGATCCACCTGCTAGGGAAATGGAAATAAAAACAAAAATAAACAAATGGGACCTAATGAAACTTAAAAGCTTTTGCACAGTAAAGGAAAACATAAACAAGATGAAAAGACAACCCTCAGAATGGGAGAAACTATTTGCAAATGAAGAAACTGACAAAGGATTAATCTCCAAAATATACAGGCAGCTCATGCAGCTCAATATCAAAAAAACAAGCAACCCAATCCATAAATGAGCAGAAGATCTAAATAGACATTCCTCAAAAGAAGATATACAGATTGCCAACAAACACATGAAAGGATGCTTAACATCACTAATCTTTAGAGAAATGCAAATCAAAACTACAATGAGGTATCACCTCACACCAGTCAGAATGGCCATCATCAAAAAATCTAGAAACAATAAATGCTGGAGAGGGTGTGGAGGAAAGGGAACCCTCTTGCACTATTGGTGGGAATGTAAATTGGTACAGCCACTATGGAGAACAGTATGGAGGTTCCTTAAAAAACTAAAAATAGAATTATCATATGACCCAGCAATCTCACTACTGGGCATGTACCCTGAGAAAACCATAATTCAAAAAGAGTGATGTACCACAGTGTTCCCTGCAGCTCTATTTACAATAGCCAGGACATGGAAGCAACGTAAGTGTCCATCGACAGATGAATGGATAAAGAAGATGTGGCACATATATACAATGTAATATTATTCTGCCGTAAAAAGAAACGAAATTGAGATTTTGTAGTGAGGTGGTTGGACCTAGAGTCTGTCATGCAGAGTGGAGTAAGTCAGAAAGAGAAAAACAAATACCATATGCTAACACATATATATGGAATCTAAAAATAATGGTTCTGAAGAACCTAGGAGCAGGGCAGGAATAAAGGCACAGATGTAGAGAATGGACTTGAGCACACGGGGAGAGGGAATGGTAACCTGGGATGAAGTGAGAGAGTGACATGGACATATAAACACTACCAAATGTAAAATAGATAGCTAGTGGGAAGCAGCTGCATAGCACAGGTAGATCAGCTCAGTGTTTTGTGACCACCTAGTGGGGTGGGATAGGGAGAATGGGAGGGAGATGCACGAGATATGGGGATATATATATATGTATAGCTGATTCACTTTGTTATAAAGCACAAAGTAACACACCATTGTAAAGCAATTATACTCCAATAAAGATGCTAAAAAAAAACAGAACGGTATGACTAAACATTTCTAAGAAACTCTTTAGAGCTCAAATGACAGAAGTAATAGAATTGTCTGTGAATCTGAAGCACCTCTTGGTGTATTGCCTCACTTGATCCCATGACAACTTAGTAAGTATGCAAATTGAGGAAGCTGAATCTTAATGAGATTGAATTGAATTTTACAGTTTAGCAATAATAGAATTAACATTTTGGCCCTAGTTTTATTATACTTAAATAGGAGCTTTTGCCAAAAAGCAATGTCCAGAATATTCTAAGAAAGCCTATAATGGACCCAACAAATCTTACCATTTATTATTTTTTCCTGTAATGGTTTCTAGAAAGTTCATAAATCAATTTTACAATTATTCAGGGTCATATATTGTTTTACTACATTATTGTTATTTTGCATTGCTTTACTATTATGTATTTAAACATTTTGGGTTGTCATTATTTGATAAGAAAGTTTGTATTGTATTTGAAACTAGACATGATGATTACAAAGGATGGATAGATGAATGAATGAAAGTACTAAATTATTCCTTGACTTTTTTTGTATGTATTTGAAGAGATTTTCATTCAACTTAAATTTGCATTTCAATAGCATATTCTAATACTATTTATTTAGTAAATATTCACCAAGTACCTATTAAACATATTAATTAAAAGAACAGTGTGATACACGGTATGAGCAGAGGGTTCTTTATAAGTGAGAGAGAACCATCTGGTTATTCATCAAGAGATTCCACAAGATGGTCTTTAAATCTGGTGAGTAAGTATCTAAGTTTTAGAATTAAAATCATGATTTTTCTGCCTAATAATAGTAGCTCCTTCTGTTAAGGGTGAATATATGTAATAGACAAGTTCAAAGATACTCTTATACAAACCAGAACTACAATGTATTAATTCAAAGTGAAAATATATCTGCTGAAAGAAATGCATTTGTATTATCTGCTAAATGTTTCTTTCTTGCTATAAAACAACATGGGAAAGCCAAATTATAATCATAAATTTGTTTAGTGATAAGAACCTCAAAGAATTAAGAAAATATATATTTATGATTGCCTGCATCACATTGGCAAAATGAGAAACTAAAATGTTTTATTTATTTATTTATTTGTACAGTCTTGTTACTTGTACAAAGTCCTTGTAATTTATTTTTATAAGGCAGATTTGTAAACCATTTGAATAAGCCAGTCACATTCTTTAGGCCTAAGAAGTCTTTGCCCTGGACTAGATTTGGAAGTCCCTTCCTCAATGAATGTCCTTCTCATATGTTCCAGCAGGAACAACACCCTCAGTGTATTGACAAATTTTTAATTAATGTTACTATTTTATTCACTCTTTCTCATATGTGTCAGTGTCCTATGTGTCATTCTATTTGTTTAAGGTGATTTTACATACTTCTGATATAATCAATTATAGAATGACTTTATAATATTCGTCAAAAAGCAACTTTATTTTCTCATTTTCAAGTTCTTAGAGACATGTCTATTTCCACTTATGAAAACAAATGTATATTTAAATGTAATATTGCAACATGAATATTTTTTAAAGTCCTATGCTTTTTTTTTACAAAACTAATAATGATAGTTATCCATAGGCAAAATAAAAAAAAGGCAAATCCCACATCTGGGAACCCTGAATCTAATTCCACAGTTATTTAGAAATCATTTATCCATTTTTATTAATGATTCTGATATAGTTTTATTATGTAATCTTCCCAGATGCATTTTCTTCTTTAATTTGATATTAGTTATTAGTTTTCTTTTAAGTAAATTTTAATTTTCAAAGTGAAAAAAATTATTTCTAATCTGATTAGGCAAATGATAATGTACCTGCAGTATATTGTAAATAGTCAGCATTAAAGAATATTGTTTGAATTGTATTGATGTGTCTGTTTTACCAATAAAGTGCTATAAATTTAGATTTATTCAAAATAAAGGCATAAGTGAGTCAGTAAACTGATTACTATTCAACATTTCAACAGGCTTTCTCAATCTTTCCATACCTCTTATCTCAGTGAATAACTGGACATATGGCTTTGTAGGGTTCTCTGGAGACTGAAGAAGGGAGTGATTTTTTTGTTTTTAAGTAAATTGATTCTAGTATGTATGGTGAGCTTCTATGTCTGTGTGTATCTGTGAGTGCTTGAATATGCTGCACAATATGAGGCTGGGGATTTTTGCCAAGGGAGAGCATGTGGCCATCCATCACAGGGGGGTGGGCAGTCATTTACAGAATGCTCCTTCCCCTTTACAGAATTAAGTTGTCAAATGTGGAAAGTTACTGAATAAAGGTAATGAGGTCATTCATATGATAACTGTATGACTACAACTATGTGCAAAGAATGTATAGACATATATACATACACACACACACAAACATATGAAAAATTTATTCTCGAGAAATAGTTTGTATGTAAATATATATAAGGTAAAGTTTATATGCATAAAAATTATTTAG
This sequence comes from Lipotes vexillifer, assembly GCF_000442215.2. NCBI lineage: Eukaryota > Metazoa > Chordata > Mammalia > Artiodactyla > Lipotidae > Lipotes > Lipotes vexillifer. The sequence goes on along the minus strand of NW_006787668.1, from coordinate 90,251 downwards.
GGTAAAGTTCTTCAGAAAAGTAAAATTCAAATTCAATACATGCAACTATGATTTCAAGCAGCAGTTGAGAATTTCTGACTGTCTAAAAGGTTATTTACATGAATATTTAAATCAATGGTGGTGGATGTTAAGTCATTATCTTATTTAGAGTTTATTACTTACCTTTAAGTGGCATTGCAACAGTTTGTTTTAAAAGTCATTCTATAGAACTCCTTTACAATTATTGAGACAAGATGAACAATTTCATATTTCATCTTAAGAATGTGAGTATATATGTCGCTTTTAAAATTCTTTTAGGGAGTAATTGAGTAAGGAAATCAGAAGATACTGTTGAAATACACAAGTTGAGAAGGAATAAAATAAGTAATATCATGACAAGGAAAGA
>NW_006787668.1:82608-89813 GCF_000442215.2 Lipotes vexillifer | reverse complement strand
CATGACAAGGAAAGAGTGGACTGATACATTTCATATTTAAAGAGAGGATTCGGTAAGACGCAATAATTGTTTGCCTGAGGTAGGTTGATGTGGAGCAAAGGAAGAAGGTGTTAAATATAAAGGTAGGTTTAGAGTCTGAGTAACGAGAATATTGGAAGATTTGAAGTGTCTTGTCAGAAGACAGTTTTAAACTTTTTCTTGATTTCCATTTGGCAGAATCCATCTAAAAATTTGGGACATGAGTCAGTCAGGTCTTTCAAACTATTTAACCATTCATCTAGTCAGGTTTATTTGAGTACCAAGATATCTCATTACTTAAATATAGTTATTGCAATTGAGGAAAATAAAACACTTTACCTTGATCAACTGAAATGTATAATCTGAATTATCTAAACCTTTAACCCATAAGAGACTACTACCTCAATATTCTTCTTAATGTATTTTAACTGTTTTATTTGGTTTAATTGAAAATTTGGTAAGATCATAAAAGCTCATCACCATGAATCCTTATAGCCCTTCAGTTTTTAAATTCAAATTGTCTATTTTAGTATTATGTATGTGGTAATTAATACAGTTCTAATACAATATACACCTACTTACACATATACACACACATCTCTTCAAATTCAGCTTCAGCACATAACTTTATGTGCTTAATTCTTCTAAATACTACATTAAGTGCTAAAGGAAAAAATATGAATGAAACATGATTCTGCACTCAAGCTGTCCACTGACTAGTTGGAAGGATAGATCTAGAACGTAATTCAATAATGGAGTGATATGAAAAAAATTACTGAATAAGTTTCAACATACAGAGGCAGAGTGATCCTAGGGTGCCACAAATATGTGAAGGAGGCTTCAAAAACGAGGTGAAATCAGAGGGAAGTTTTGAGGACTGAATAAGACATTTGCAAAGGAATCCAAAGGAGGAGGGGTATTTTGAGTGGAAGAAATTTCCTTAAAGATCTTGATATGTTTACGCTACTGCTCAAAATGAGAGAAGTAACCCTGGAGAATAAAAAGTGGGTATAGGTGAATGTGATTAGGACGAGAGCTGAGGAAACAATATAGGATGGCAGTGATGAAGGCTGAAGAACCAAAAATATGGACCTCATCTGAATACTTTGGCTTAGTGTCAAGGTCTCTGCAGTCTTTCCACTGCTCCTCCTTGACCCACCTCCAGATTGATTCAGGCCTGCAGTGAAAGGGTGTTTGCATGTATGCATCTCTTATTACATGCCAGCCATATTGTCTCATGTAATCCTCTAGCAAGCCTCTTGCATTAGGAAGGAAAGATAAGCAGGAGCCAGCAGATCCTGAAGGCATCTGTACACAGCACTGGGAATTTAAGATTTTATCCTATTTGTGATGGGAATTCAGCATTTATAATAATAAATGAAATAATAGACTTGCGTTTCTGAAATAACACTCAAATAGCAGTATGAGAATGCATTGGCAGGGTACTGAGGGCAAAAATGAAAGGATATAGTTCAGATATTCATACTTATATAATTTCAATACCTTTAGTTGTTAACAGATAATAGTTTCCTAAGTTTTATTACCATGAAAACAATAGGATACATATCAGAAGAAAATAAATCTACTCTATTATTTACTCCTGGTAAGCCAGATGTTAATGCCACACATTTAAGTGTAGATTTTATAAACTAGAAAAAAAGCACCAGTTGACTGAGGAAAGCAGAAGAGTTTGAAGTGAAAGGTTTTCTGAAAATGTTCAAACTCACTTGGGAATTCTACTTATTGTTCTTTTAAAAGCTATTACTCTACTGTACCCTGCATTATGCTCAAGGAAACCACTAATAAACAGCAATAATAATGACATGGTAAATTGTCCCTAATGGATTCCTATACATTTCAGTAATGACTTGTATAACAAGATTAAACTACATAGGAAAGAATAATCAGAAAACATGTACACATATTATATCCTTTATTGTCTTATTTTATAATGTTAGATGTTCATGATTGTGAGTGTAATAAAAACTTACTCAAGGCAATGCTATTAAAAAGAAACCTAGGGCTTCCCTGGTGGCGCAGTGGTTGAGAGTCCACCTGCTGATGCAGGGGACACAGGTTCGTGCCCCGGTCCGGGAAGATTCCACATGCCGCAGAGCGGCTGGGCCCGTGAGCTATGGCCGCTGAGCCTGCGGGTCCGGAGCCTGTGCTCCGCAACGGGAGAGGCCACAACAGTGAGAGGCCCACGTACCGCCAAAAAAAAAAAAAAAAAAAAAGAAACCTATAATTACAGCAATGAGAATAAGCTCTGAAAGCAGAATCAATAGGTGAAGTTCAAAGTATTTGTAAAGAAAATAAAATCATTTGGGAAATTTTGAACACTTGTGATTCTGTGCTATACACCTAAATTATTATGACCTACATAACTCTGGCATAATTTCGCCATGGCTTGACTTTTTCCACATCTGGATTTAGTTGGTGGCTTTAGTAACATGGATTTTCTTCAACAAAGTCTACATTTGGTTTCAAGATTTTGTCTTAAGAGCATTGGAGAAGATCTGAAGGGCTGGGGAATAATTCCTTGAAATGTAGCTTTTGGCAGGAAAGAATACCATAGATAGCCTTTTGTATTTCCATACAGGAAAACTGTCAATATATAAATATCCAAACATTCAGAAAGCCAAGAATATAAAAGTCATGATGCTTATTTGATCTGCCAATCTGCTTTTTAAAGGAGAGTGATGTGAAGGACCATTAAAAGTTAACACTATAATTAGTCTACAAATGTAGTAGAGTATGGATTCATGGACCTTAACTTAAAATCAGGGAGATGAAGTGAACAAGTTAATGTGTAAAATATTGAGAAACATTCCTATAGCATTCCCAATGGTATATATTGAAAACAAAGGTATACTGAATAATTAATATGCACCAGTTAGCTTCAAAGTGTATATACCATTTATACTTTGAAACAGATCCCATACTGCATTATCACTACCATTTTACAAGTGGGAAGGGTGAGGTATAGTGAATGTTATTGTTCTGCTCAGAAAGTGGCATACAAAATGTTTTGATATTTAAAAATATATGCTCTCTTTGTCCCCTCTTCTAGAATCTATTTTCCATATGGATAGGAATTATCAAAGCAAAAACTGCACTGGACAGAGTTATAGAGGTAAGAAAGATTTTTTTCAAGGCTATTCTAATAGGGGAGAGAGACCAGAAAACAGTTCAAATACAAGTCTACTGGAAGAAGAATACAAGAGGTTTTAAGAGGGGGGCTGGAGGATGATCATGTGCTTTCTGTGTTTCCTAATAGAAGGACACTGAAATTGTGTATAAATTTTAACATAGTAATTCAATTTCTAATACTTTATTCTTGGAAAACAATCCAAGAATCACACAAATATATTTTTACATATTAATATTTAATGTAGCATTATTTATGATAGTGCACATCTGGAAACAATCCAGATGAGCAGCAAAAGGAAATTGGTAAACAAACTGTTATATCCAAATGAGGGCACACACTATATAACCATTTCACAGTGTTTGAGGGGTGTATTTATTAATGTAGAATAATATTTATGGTCTTAATCAAATAAAAAACTAAGCAGATTATATATGTATTTATATTGAGTATCCATTTTTGAAAAGAATATTGCATTTAGTCAAAAATTTAGACTCATATGAGGTAAAGATGTAGCAATTTTTGTTTATGAATTATGAAATTAGGGTGATATTTTTCATAAACTTTGTATTTTCTAATTTTCCAAAAAATAATATACCTTTTTTGTGTGTGTGATTAAAGAAATGTGGAAAACAGAGAGAGAATAAAAGGGAGAGAAAGAGAGAATGTGAGGGGCATTTGAAAATAAAAACACTTGAAACTTTAGCAAAATGAGGTTAAAATGATCATATAATTCATAGAAAATTAGTATTCTATTAGTAATGGATTATTTAGGTTTCTTTTACTTATGACAAATAGAAAAAGCTCTCGCTTATGTAAATAGTAACAATAACACAATTATAATATGTATATATGGCATATAATTATATACTAATTTTAAATATAATTATATAAATACTTATTAGATGAAGACATGCTTACGGCTAGATAAGTGAAATGTGTTTGCAAATAGCTGGCTTTAGTCATGACTGAAGTAGGGTCATTAGGCCCATCACTTTGTTGTGTTTGCTTTTGTGCTGTCTGTATTTTCTGGTAGGACCCAACTTTGGTGTACACTAAGTTATATGTTTTTCTATTTGTTAACAAATTAATATCCAAGTAGCTGGAGGTGTGTCCTATCACAATGTATATATTCAAGGCGATCAAACATCTTGGCTAGGAGACATGACTTTCTAATTGGGCAAGTTCAGATTGAAGTCTTCAGCACTTCAATTACATGGAGTGAGTAGAGGAAAGATGGCCCTCCAGGTGAAAATCAGGGTGCTATTTAATATATGTGAAAGAATTCTGCATATGAAAAGAATCAGGTGGCCACTAAAAATATAAATTATACAGGTGTCAGTGAGAGATTGTAACTAGGCTAGCTAGGTAGAAAACTACTGTAATGATTATTATAATTACTGTACTAATCAATGTATAAGTGATATGGATTAATGCAGAAACATTAATGTTATTATATATTACAATATAATGTAAAATATATTAACTATGTAGAAAGGTATTAATTGAAGGAAAGTGTGACAATAGTATAGTAATTCTATAATTAAAACACAAATTAAATGACGTTTTTACACTACCTCACAAGATTTATGTGTAGTTTTATATGTTTTGTGAAAAATACTTTATTCGACTAAAATTTAACCATATCTCCTTGGAAAAGGCAGTTACAGAAAATAATGAATAAGCACAAATGTACAGAGCTAAAGGCGAAAAAGTTTTCAAGAACCGAAGTTTATGGTTTGAAATTTTCCAAGTCAAAAGCCATTTCTAAAATCCATTTGGCACATCATATACTTACAGCACCCTGTCTAATAATCTGTTACTAGAGGTAGAGATGCAGGAAAGTGCTGCTTTAGAGAATCCAAGCTCAGAGGGAGACTGCTTGAACTTGAATTTCAGCTTTATCATTTACCATTGGTGACTTAGTCTCTTCGTGCCTCAGTTTCTTTATCTGAAAGCAGGACTTAATTCAGGACTTAATTCAGAACTTAATTCAGGGATTAAATGGGTGTATATATATACACTCACACAAACACACACACGTATACACATATGTACAAGTTAACAAAACAGTGTCTGACATATAGAGAGCATTTCAAAAATATTGAACATTGTTAATAAAAAATCAGTATTAGTTATTAGCATTTTGAAACACAATTATTTTCTAACAAAATTGAATGCTTTATATAAAAAATGATTATACATGGCTATCTGTATTCCAAGTTAAATTTGTTTGCTTGCTTGTCTACAGGGAATTTATAAACATTAAAATTGTCTTCACTGTGAAAAATTTTTATAAAATTTTCTTCAAAAATAATTAGACCACTGTTGTGCACTATAATTGAGCTGCAATCACAACAAAACTCCAAAGGTCATAGAACAATTGAAAACAATTTCCTATAATCACCATTATTTAGAATAGAAGATGTTTTCTGTTTTCATTAGGATATCTATTTTTTGCCTCTATACTTGTCTACCTCATAATATTTTAAAAGTTTTGTCTCATTATTCAGAAATTACATCCTCTTCCCTTGCAAAACCAAGAATTTGCCTACCTCTAAAAGGAGAAATGGAACTATTCCAAAATCTTTAAATATGAAGGAAAGATACATGCACATAGACACATCGAATATATTCCTACAAAAATTTTGGGAAACCATGAGAATGGGTGATGAGTTTGGTGGGAGGGAAGGGAGAGAATAAAATTTCAAATAGAAAACTGAAAAGAAATCTGAGAAAAACAACCTAAAATGTATTTGTCAGTTTCTTTTGTTGATGTGCCTTTTTATTTTTTTATTATTATTTTTTAAAAAATTTATTTATTTCTGTATTTATTTATTTTTGGCTGCTTTGGGTCTTCATTGCTGCACACGGGCTTCCTCTAGTTGCCGTGAATGGGGGCTATTCTTCGTTGCGGTGCTCAGTCTTCTCATTGTGATGGCTTCTCTTGTTGCGGAGCACGGGCTTTAGGTGTGTGGGCTTCAGTAGTTGTGGCTCTCGGGCTTTGGAGCGCAGGCTCAGTAGTTGTGGCGGCTGGGCTTAGTTGCTCCGTGGCATCTGGGATCTTCCTGGACCAGGGCTCAAACCCGTGTCCCCTGCATTGGCAGGCAGATTCTTAACCACTGTGCCACCAGGGAAGCCTGATGTGTCTTTTTTAAAGCATTCCTTGGAACAAAGTGTCTTTAACAGAGAAGGTAATCAAAAAATAAGGCTTAACCAAATATGTGATTTTACAAGTTTGAAGCTTGTCATCTACTATCGTATATAGGGATGACTATCCTGGAAATTAGTTCCGATTAATCAGTAGGAGGGCACTGTGTAGTTGGACTAGAATATTTGCATATTTTATTTTTCACAATGGTGTGCTAGAGGTAACTTGTATTTTACTTTGAGAGTGATTTTGTCCCAACTCTGTGTTCAGTAACAACACGTTGGTAGCTTGAAATTGTCCATGCTAGGAATATTAACACCATGGAAATCAGCAAATACTAGAAAACAGGGCTTTCTTTATCCATTTTTTTCTCTAGAGATCCTGATGTTCAGCATTTACCAGCATCCTGCTCATATCTCCTCTAGTCAAGAAATGACCTCATTCTTTGAGAAAAACTCATGACACCGAGTCTTTTCTCTCAAAACTGTGGGTAATTTGAAGTCTAGAGAAAGTAATCCCACTACTGGATATGTGACTAATGTACCATATATATGTGAGTACCATCAAGTTCCCCCCAAACAAAACAAAGTAATATGAATCAAAAAGACAAAAGCTATAAACACTAGAGTTCTGTGTTTTTACACTCACTAAGGAGAGCTAACTAGATTTTCCCAGCCAATTTCAGAGACAGTAAGAACACTATTTCTCAGAGAAGCAAAATATGCTGAAAATAAGAACAGTTTGAAGTGGTAGCTTAAGAAAGAACAGAGGCAATGTCAAACTACATCCAGGACCTGTTTAAAGAGTGTTACACTTCACGTGGGTCTTCACTTTGCCTAAATCTGACATTAGTCCTGAAAATGTCACTGTGAGTATTTATTCCCTACA
>NW_006787668.1:74449-82532 GCF_000442215.2 Lipotes vexillifer | reverse complement strand
TATTCCCTACACATAAAATACCGAGACTCAATATGTCAGGTTAAAGCAGTGTGGCGCACAGAGAAAAGTGAGCTGTTTTAAACAGTGTTAGGATGAGACTCTGAAAGACTCTGAGTGAAGATGTCTTTAAGTCATGTCATAAGTAAAATATCAGAAAGGTAAGGAGTTTATTTTTTAAGTGAAAAATGTCACCTATAACAGCAAAATTGATAAGTAGCCTATCTAATTCCTTTTGCACACCGAGTCACTTGATGTTTGGCATCTGGTGTCAACAGTTAATAGGTGACTCCATAGAAATGTGGAAAACGATAGAAGGACCTCATCTGGAATATTCGATCATTAATCTGTTTCTAAATGATTGCCTCAGCCAGAAACTTAACACTAGTGGAGACTTGTTGTTATGACTATAACACTGCCATGTTCAGTTTATTGGAAAAAATAAACCAAAATGGATAACAAAGGTAACACTGAGATAGTCAACTTAGACCTTGGAGAAGTATCCACTGCTCAACTTGTGCTGAATCTTCAGGGTTATCTGAAGAAGCAAAAACAAGCTAGTTTTGCAGGTTGGAATAAGTCACAGCTGCCAGGATGAAGGGTTGCTGTGATGACGTTGTCCAGAAGGAGAAGCAAACAGGTGGCAGCAATCTCTTCTTCGCCCCCAGACTTCCAGATCCCCTCTAGCATCCCAGTTGGCAGAGCCTAAGAGCCAACTAGCAAAGTAGATGTGATTCACAGAGTCCCAGCCCTCACATCAGAAGGCAGTGGAGTGAAGAGTGGGTTTGAAGCTGAGCTAAAGCTGGACCTTTGTCCTGATCAGCAGAAATACCTACTTTATCTATAAACTCATGAACAAAAATATATGGTTGATATATTAAGTTAATAAATTTTATAATGGCTTGTTGTACAGCAACAGATAACTAATGCACTATTGTTCTGGTTAAAATGCTATCTTCAAACCTGGGAGAACTCAGAGATTCTTCTTATCCATGATTTCCTATTGAACAAACAAGGTGAGAATAAACTTTATTTCTACCATGTGATAAATGGAGAAGATACAGAAAGTATTGACTCCACATAAAAATAGAACTAGGGCCAAAAATAACTATGGAGCTTATTTTTTTTTATTTTTTAAAAAAACTTTTGGCTGTGCCACATGGCATGCGGGATCTTAGTTCCCCGACCAGGGATTGAACCTGTGCCCCCTACATTGGAAGTGAGGAGTCCTAACCACTGGACCACCAGGGAATTCCCTGGAAATTATTATTAGAGAGCAGAATGTAAATATTTTAAACCATAAAATATAAAAAATGTAGAATATATATAGATATAATATAGATAAATATAGATATGTATATATCTCCAAAGAGTGGAGGTGAAAGATGATTATGATAGATGTCTATTGAATTTGGGCTCATTACTTCTGGCAAAACTATACTCAGTATATTTGCAGCTGCACCTCCCTCTTTTTCATGCCGTGGGATGGTTAATCCTGCTCTCAACGTCAGGAGTAACCACTGATAGTTTGTATATATCAACATATCCCTTCCCCCTAGTTGCACTTAGTGGCTCAGATGTAAGCACACCATTCATTTTATAGCCGGGGTTTCTTAACCTTGATACTCTTGACATTTTGAGCCAGAAATTCCTTGTTGTGGAGGGCTGTTCTGTACACTGTAGGGAGGTCAAGCAGTATCCCTGGCCTCTGTTTACTAGACTCCAGTAGTATCTATTACCCTATCCCAGTTGTGACAAGCAGAAAGGTGTCCAAATATTGCCAGATATCCTCATGGGTGCAAAATTGTCCCTGGTTGAATACAAAAAGAAATGCAAATATAAATAAATAAATAAATAAATAGTTTAGGATTTAACAAGTAATGCTTATCTTTCAGCAAACAAAAGATAAAATCAGAATACCACCATGCTGTCCAATATTATATTCCACCACAGAATATGTATGTTTCTTAAAAATAAGTAAAATGGAAAATACCTGATACATTTGAACATGACAGTTCATGCCAATAGAAAATTGAGCACTGATCAAAAAAAACAGCTGTCTAGATTTTGTTAAGTGAATAATTAATGCCTCTGATGTTGCAATGAAGTATGCTTTAGACGGCATTTTATAATGATAAAACGCTTAAGTTTAAGGGTCTGTAGATGAATTTTGATAAGCAAGCTGTTGCTTTACAATATAAGCAAGCTGTTTTCTTCAAGTGAGAAAATTGCTCTAAAAAGAAAGCTGTTTGCTTGGATGAGAAAATTGGTTACCCAGTTAAACTTGTTTATATTAATATTCTGAAGAAAGCAGTGAAAAGATGTGTTAGTTTGAAGTTTTACATTTCCTAGAACAAACAGATAAGTTATATTTGCTTCAGTGGTTTCAGTTCTCATGTTAAGTGGAGAAGCAAGGGTCTGATACCTACCTCCCCTCATAGTTTTGAGGTATAGTTTTCCTATACATGTACCAAGTTGCTTCTTATCAATTTAATTTTCTGATATCTTTTAAAAGGTAATAGGTTTATTTTTAACTGAGTCTAGTTTATTATAATTTTTATTTATGGGATTTATTTTTACAGGTATGCTTGGAAAATTCCTACTGAACCTGAGACCCTGTTATTTGCATTTTACTCTATTACCTATGTAGTTGGCATTATTGCCCTACTTTTTCCTGGCATCTTTTCTTCCACTCCTAAGATTAATGTGGTTAGAGTGGAAGCAAACATACTTAAAATTGACCAAAGACAACTTAGAGTCTCTTCATTTGGAATTTGTTTCTGGAAAAGAAATCAGTTCTTGGTGATTCATATAAAAATCCAAATACTTCCAGTAGCTATATTTGTGTGTGTTTGTGTGTGCACATGTGTGTTTGCATTATGGGTCCTAATATCAGAGGAAGAGTTGAGCTACAAAAAAATAGAAGAATGAAGCAGATATCTAGAAAGAAACAAAGATGAGATAAAGAAGAAAAGTATTCCTGGTGTCAGGGCTGGCTGCATAATTTGTGGGGCCGGTGCTAATGAAAACATGAGACCCCTTATTCAAAAAAGCAAAAACAAAGTGCTGTTAAAGGTAAAAATATAAAACTTTTCCTCTGTCTTTTATGGTCCCTTTCTTGACCTATCAAGTTGTTTTTAATTTCCTACATAATGTTGTGCTTCCTTAAGAATGAGGATACTTGCAGGGCAAGTGCAGACCCTCAGAAGTACCCACTGATGGATGCACACTCTGCTCCCCTATGCATCCCCTACCCCCAACCCAGGCACTGGTCTAAGATGCTGTGACCCAGCCAGGGAAAGTCAATCTTTTCCATAAGCCAATCACTCCCAACCCAGAGTGAGAGAAGACTCCGAAGGGATTGTGATCTCTGTGCCAGGGCACATTAATACCTGAATCATGAATACACGATAGTCCCAACCTACCAAGTTGTCTGATGGATGTGCCATGGCTTTGCCAGCCTGGGGTGGGGATGGCTGCTGTCCATGCTGCATTCCCAACTCTGACTTACTCCCAGGTCTCCACAGTTGCTGGGTAGATCAGGGGTTGGGGAGCAATGCAGGGGCCAAGCCTCTGGGGAGCAAGTGCAGCAGGGACCAGTGGGCAGCTGAGAGGAGATATGGGCTGGCAGGTGAGGGTGCCAGAGGATGGGGGGAAAAGGCAACCTGGGAAGAGGAGAGGCAGGAGGCAACACCACCTAGGTGCCTAGGCCCCAGGGCCCTACGACATGCTCCATTGTCTTGTGGAACTTCACCTACATATACAATTTCAGAGATAAATGTTAGGTAATTTCAAGATTAACCACAGAATATTAACTTTTAAGCACCAGCCTTTCTGAGTGAGAGACTCTGAGTGGCTGTTTGTGAGCCCATGAATCTGACCCTAGTAGGTATTACAGTCTCTAGTTTATTCCTGAGACCTAGCTGTATGCATGTCCTTGGATTTTTGGAGACTGCCATGTATCCTTACCACTTGTTCTCATTTTTTGCTTAAGGTAGTCATAGTGAAATCATTTATTTTTCATTAGGATTCCATTCTTTTCATTGGCTTATTTCTCTCCCATTCCCTTCTTCTACCTTTTTACTACCCCCATCTCTCCCTACTACTCCCTCTTTGTAACTTTTTCTTTCATTCTCATTTATATCTTTAATCCTAGAGTTTTTTGTAGGGTATATTATCATGAAACACCTAGTAAGACCCTAATTCCATGACTTTGATATGGAAGAAATGAAGTTATCTCAGAGAGGCATCTCCCCCTTAATCTCATGATATTACAGCATCTCTTCATGTTGAAGGATAAACAAAAAATACTTAAAAATTAATTTGGGCTAGTGTCTTATTTCAGAATTCACTAAGATAGCTTATAATTATTTTTAATTAATTAAACTTTTTTTTTGTTTTTTGTTTTGCGGTACACGGGCCTCTCACTGCTGTGTCCTCTCCCGTTGCGGAGCACAGGCTTCGGACGCCCAGGCTCAGCGGCCATGGCTCACGGGCCCAGCCGCTCCGCGGCATGTGGGATTTTCCCGGACCGGGGCACAAACCCGTGTCCCCTGCATCGGTAGGTGGACTCTCAACCACTGTGCCACCAGGGAAGCCCTAAACTTTTAATTAATTAAAATGACTAAGAGACCCTAATATTAACAACACTCTAGATTTTAAGAAATAATAATTTGTTCCATTCATTTACCTTTGAGTAGATGAATGTAAAAATGATAAAAAACAACTGTAAACAATAGAAAAATGACATTCATGTTCTTAACAAAATGAAGCATGTCAGATCTGAAAAATCTGTAGGTAGAAAAATCTTTCACCTTAAATAAGTTTCTGTTTTTTAAGTCAAATTCTTATCTGAACTTTTGCCAAGGAAAGGGTATTAATATTCAAAGTGCTAGGGAATACAAAGTTTGTTTAGAGTTGTGCTTTAGACAAAAATCCTATCTAGTAAATTTAATATACTTGGACCACAGAATATATTATACATTCTTACATTACTCCCAAAGTATCCACATGTTAATTTCAGTTGAGGCTCTTCCAGTAAAGGGCAGCTCCTGTTAGCATGTTACCATTCATAAAAAAAAAAAATAATATCTTTTAGATACACATTTTAGAATAAAATGAAAGAGTAGTATTTGTAGGATCAGAAAAAAAGAGTTATTGCTATAATTTCTATCATAATGCTAAAACACTTTTCTTAGTACTAAAAGAATACAAATATTGATGTGCTCTGTGACCTAGAAAAAGACTACAGAGATAAATAGAACAAACCAGAAAACCAGGAAAGCATTGTCTCTAGTAAACAGTGGATATATTCTAGGCTGTTATTTTGTGTTACATTCCATTTTTGTTAATTCGAAGTTTACAAAATATGCAGGAACTTTTGTCTGTCCAGTGATTTATCTATATAGTTTTCCACTCTATTTTAAGTAGTTTTAAAACATACAACTCTCTAGGGACCATGCTGAGATGATACAAGTATAGTTATTTTCACTTCATGTTTTTTAAGATGAAGAACTTTAAGTCTTCACTAAAACACTATTATAACTTCAACTTTTTCTCCCTTGGCATCCTTCCTTTTTCAGCTACTGTTCTTTAAATAGTCCTTCTGTTTTTTTGTATTTATAAGCTCTTTCTCCCTACTGACATTTTTTTCCTCAGGAAATAAATATTTGCCTGTTGTTCTTATATTAAATAAAGGTATCAAATGGGTCAGAGAACCTTCAGAAGTGGCCACAATTGAACCCAGTATTACCACCAAAATTCTTAATGCCAGTAGAGTAGTCAGTGTTTGTCTCAAGTTCCTCACTTCTACTAGTCTCCTATAACCTCTATAATTCTACTCAAATTATATTTTCCAAAGGGAGCCAATGACCAAATCACCATACTTCATTTCAGTCTCCATCTTGCTTTAAAATATTTGTTACCATTTAAAGTTTCACTATAAAGAGAATAGAATGGACAATGAACAAACTAATCTCCAGATTACACCTCCAAATGGTAGCCTTGCATTTGTGCATTGCAGCAACACTGCCTCATTAAACAATAATGATTTCTGCAATTAAAAAGTGTATGTAGGTAAGGACTATACCTTCAGGTTTTTTCCATACTTAAAAAAATAACTATAGAAATAGAAAAATAATCATATTTTCTTTGAACATCATGATTTTTATGTGATTCAAATGTTTTAATTAAATCAAACTTTTAAATTACATCATTTTATGATGTCTACATATAGAATATAGGGGTACTTACAAGATACAGTGCTGGTCTTTTTAGATGTAACTTCTCTGTCTAAAACATTGATTCAGTTGTTCAAACATTTTAGCTTCTAAGAATGATACAAAAATTAAGATTAATTGATTCCATTTCAGTATTTTGTATATATTATGTACTATATATTATATACTATGTATAATTATATATGTAATATATCATGTATAATTATATTTGTATATATATATATATATACTGACTGTAAATACAAAGTATTTGAGGCTATTTCCAAAAACTCCTCAGAGAAATTTATGCACTATTTATTGCTGTACCAGTCAGTCAGTAACAGAAATGATATAATCAAATTAAATAATTTTAGTGCTTACTACAAGAGAAAAAAAGAACACTGCAAAATTGTGAAGTATTACATATTTTATTACTTAATGTTTATGTTATATTTTCAACATCCTGACATTAGCTTATACCCTTTATTTTTTATATTCAAAATATTTGGGAACAGTATTCTTTTTGGTTTTACTCCATTCTGGTATGTTCATACACGAACATGCATACGCACCTGGGCGCGCGCGCGCGCACACACACACACACACACACACACACACACACATGCTTCAGCTGTCGTGACTCTCTGCCAAGATTGCAGCAAACTAATTTTTTCTAGTTCTGCTCCGCAGGCAAGATTGAAAAAAGATGTGACTATGTGAAAACCTTCATCAAAACTATTCTCCATTTAGATTCCAACCATGCTTTCATTGTTATATTTATACATGTAATTCCTTTCAGTGGAAGTATCTTACATGACTCAGTAGACTATTTAACCCATTGTTTTAATTTCTTTTGACTTCATTTCTCATTGTTTTTATTTTATTTTGAAAGATACTGTTTGGGGCTTCCCTGGTGGCGCAGTGGTTGAGAGTCCGCCTGCCGATGCAGGGGACACGGGTTCGTGCCCCGGTCCGGGAAGATCCCACATGCCGCGGAACAACTGTGCCCGTGAGCCATGGCCGCTGAGCCTGCGCATCCAGAGCCTGTGCTCCGCAACGGGAGAGCCCACAACAGTGAGAAGCCCGCGTACCGCAAAAAAAATAATAATAATAAAAATTTCCCCTCAACAAATATTTAGTTTCCTTGAGGTACAGATCTGATAGGAATGGCAGACTAAATGCTTGCTTCTTGCCCTTCACTTACCAGTTTTCAGAAGAATGAGTTGGTTCTCTTAGCATCCTCTAAAGGTGACCAATGGATTTAAGCATATTTGAAGTGTTTCAGTGCATTACTGTTATTCATCCTTGTTGATACTCAGTTGTCCTGTTTTTGTCCATTAGGAGCTTATCAGGCTGGCTCCTGAGTCTTTTTTTTTAATATATAAATTTATTTATTTATTTATTTATTTATTTATTATTTTGGGCTGCGTTGGGTCTTCGTTGCTGCGTGCAGGCTTTCTCTAGTTGCGGTGAGTGGGGACTACTCTTCATTGCGGTGCATGGGCTTGTTGTGGTGGCTTCTCTTGTTGCAGAGCATAGGCTCTGGGCATGCGGGCTTCAGTAGTTGTGGCACGTGGGCTCAGTAGTTGTGGCTCGTAGGCTCTAGAGCACAGGCTCAGTAGTTGTGGCGCACAGGCTTAGTTGCTCCGGGGCATGTGGGATCTTCCTGGACCAGGGCTCGATCCCGTGTCCCCTGCACTGGCAGGCGGATTCTTAACCACTGCGCCACAGAGAAGTCCCTCCTGAGTCTTTTTTTTTAATAATTTTTTTATAGATTTATTTATTTTTATTTATTTATTTTTGCCTGAGTTGGGTCTTCGTTGCTACAATGCAGGCTTTCTCTAGTTGCGGCGAGCTGGGGCTACTCT
>NW_006787668.1:60015-73068 GCF_000442215.2 Lipotes vexillifer | reverse complement strand
AAAAAAAAAAAAAAAAAAAAAAAAAAAAGAGCCATAAATGCAGCTGAAGCATTTTGCAGAATGTGTTCCTTAAAGTATTATTCCAGAGAAATGGTCAGCAATGAAAGGCATCTGTGGTCAAATAAACTGGTATCTTCTCCTCCTTGGGAATTTCACAAAAAATACACTATGTATTAGGGATTTGGCTTAATTTTTTTTTAACTAAATATATTTTAACCCAGAACACACTCTTAGGAAATGTCAGGGTAGACAATGAATTAAAAGGGGAAGAGTGCAGAGAGATGGGGCTGGTTATATAAAATAGACCCACAGGCGTTTTGCATATTGAGTAAGATTCTTCAAAGATTTTGAACTTTATTCTGGGAGCCATTAATAGCCATTAGGAAATGGGCAAAGAGTCCCTATTTGAGATTAAAAAATTTAATAAAAGGCAAGAACTTTATTTAATAAATAAATAAACATATTTAAATATATACATTAATATATAAATTAAAATCGAATTTTATTTAATAAAGTTAGATATTGCTTTCCCAAGAAGAATAAGTATTGTGCTTTTTTTCCCCTACATGACAGGCATTCACTATAAATGTTAATAATATAGACTCACCAAGTGTAGTTCTAAAATAACTTTAAAAAGAAATATTTGTAGTATTGGATGTCTCAGTGGTTGTGTATGAGGCATTTTTCAGCTAATTCCTTTTTAAATATTTATAAAACTCTTGAAATAAAAACATAGTAATTCAATAAGATTTAAATTATTGAAGAATAATTCTCATGATAGAAACCACTCATTTCAAGGAATATTGAAATGAAATTTGTTTCTGTAAGGTAACAATATTTGTAGGATTACATGGAAATTTCATATGACTGTAAATATACATTTACACGTAAATTTTAAAAATTCTTTTAGTTTGCAATCTGTTTCTCCAAAAAGAGAATATATTAACCATCCTTATTAAAACATATGCTACTATTAGTTCATAGCTTATTTTCCTGGATGTGATTTAGCAAAATTGTACTATGGAGTATATCTCCAGGTGAGGTTTAATGTATGTTTAGTATTAATCATTAGAAAGCTTGTCACCAAAGTTGTTAAGCAGCTCACAATAGGAAGAACATATTCTACCACACTCTTATAGTAAATCACTGTCTTTGATCTTTCTGATTAAAATTGAACCTTGAGTGTGTTAACATCATGTTCAGTAATCTTATTTATTGTTTTGATGTGGCCAGATATATTAGGCATGTCTTTGAATATCACTAAGTAGGAAGTTAGGTTGGATAGTGCTGTTAAGGCCACAGGTGAAGAAAAACGCCCTCCACAAAGATAAAAGGGTATCATTAAAACTGGCCAAATACACTGAACACTAACAAGGGCCAACATATTGTTTTAAGCTAAGAGATATAATTGGTAGTTATTGCACCTTTGAATTCCCAATGTTTTCCACATCATGTATAACTCTTTGAACTGTTTTAATTCTAAGTTTTTCTCCAGAAATAAAATGAAAAGTACAGCGGATGTAAAGGGACTAGTACAGCTGCATGTCCTGGTTACCTAGTTGACACACATTTGTTTTCAGTAATAGTAACAGCAGCAGCAACATCTGGATTCTTGGCTCACTGCACTATAGGAAATGACTGGCCAGATAGTGCTTACTTACACTGGCATCCAGTGACTTGCCTGAAGTTCAGTCAGTTGGGGGACTATCTGGGAGAACCTGCCCAGATGGATGTCATACTCCTTTGATAGCCCTGTCACTGGCAAGAATTTGTTCAAGTTTACGTGTCTAAGAATAAAATCTTGTTCAAGTTTCTGATGATTTCTTCCACATGTTAAAACCCTTTTTTTGATACAGAACAAAGGCCAAAAGAATTCAAGTGGAGGCAAAAAAGGAGGTTTCAAAAGATCCCTTGGCTGGCTCACATTTGATGAATTATTAAACTACAGATTTCACCATGTGATAGAGAATTCAGTTTTCAGCTCTAGATGAAATACCAAAGTGAAAGAACCCTTCTGAGATGACAGATTTACAGCAAAGCTGAAAAGATGAACAACTTCAACCTAAAAAAATTTTATTTATAAGTAATGCAAAGAAAGAAACAAGCTGATTTCATAATTTGACATCAGTGAATGAGCAGAACACATATAGTGAGAATATAACTTTCTCTTCGGTGTCTAGACCTTATTTGCAGAGGTTAACCACAAATTTAGTTTTAGGGTATATCAGGGTTAGATAAAATCCTAAAAAAATGTTAACTATCTGATATTTAATTCCTCTACAAATGCCTGTTTTTGCCAGGCTATGCTTTGATACTACCAATGATAGCAGTTCACTACTTTCTGAGGCAGACAGTTGGAAAGTGCATCTTGGTATTTAAGGGAAATCATTAGCCAACTACATTATGAGATCTGATTGTTATCTGTGAGGACCATTGTATCTGATTCCACTCATATTAGTCTGTTTTTCAAATATTTGAAAGCAGCCATTATATTCCACCACTCCTCTCATCTTGAGTCATTCTGTCTGCAGGCTAGCAAACTCAGTTTCCAACTACTTTTTTAATGAATGTATTTCAGAACTATTTATTTTCCTTGTACACATTTTTTTTTTTTTTTTTTTTTTTTGGTTTTTTGTTTTTTTTTTTTGCGTTACGTGGGCCTCTCACTTTGTGGCCTCTCCCATTGTGGAGCACAGGCTCCGGACGCGCAGGCTCAGCGGCCATGGCTCACGGGCCCAGCCGCTCCGCGGCATGTGGGATCTTCCCGGACCGGGGCACGAACCCGCGTCCCCTGCATCGGCAGGCGGACTCTCAACCACTGCGCCACGAGGGAAGCCCCCTTGTACACATTTTAAATATAACTATCTTAAAGTGTGATTTTCATAATAAATAAGATTAAATGTGATCTCACCATTGTGGAAAATAACTCGTAAGGACAAGCTAAGATTTGTTAGATAATTCAAATGTTGCATATTATAGATTCAAGGAGACAGACTCCACAGGATATCCCAGAGATATCAAAATACAGATGGTCACTATTTATTCTTCCTGGAAAGGCAGTAAGAGTGCCTTGTTCCTGTCTACCTTCCTGATTATGGAAGGTAAAAAACCCTTGTACCCATTCTTTACCCTCCAATACCTTATAGTCTAATGAGATAAAAGACTGATAATCACAAGATAAAAATAGATTGTAGTAAGTACTCCCATTGAAGCAGAACACATTGAGTCTCTTTTATTATGAAGGTCTGAGGTCTCTAAAGGTCCCTAAATTCCCAGAATTATTTATGAATTGAATAAATAAATAGCTATTTATTCATTTATATGAATTAGGGGTAATTAACCTAAAGAAATCACAGCTCTTTAACCATTCATTTTTTGTTGTTTTCTCCTCATTCACTTATTTCACAAACATTTTTTTTAACATCTTTACTGTAGTATAATTGCTTTACAATGGTGTGTTAGTTTCTGCTGTATTACAAAGTGAATCAGCTATACATAAACATATATCCCCATATCTCCTCCCTCTTGCATCTCCCTCCCACCGTCCCTTTCCCACCCCTCTAGGTTGACATAAAGCACCTAGCTAATCTCCCTGTGCTATGTGGCTGCTTCCTATTAGCTATCTATATTTGGTAGCATATATATGTCTATGCCACTCTCTCACTTCGTCCCAGCTTACCTATCCGCCTCCCCGTGTCCACAAGTCCATTCTCTACATCTGCGTCTTTATTCCTGTCCTGCCCCTAGGTTCTGCAGAAACATTTTTTTTTTTTTTAGATTCCATATATATGTGTTAGCATACGGTACTTGTTTTTCTCTTTCTGATTTAATTCACTCTGTATGACAGTCTCTAGGTTCATCCACCTCACTACAAATAAATCAATTTCATTTCTTTTTATGGCTGAGTAATATTTCATTGTATATATGTGCCATGTCTTCTTTATCCATTCATGTGTCGATGGACACTTAGGTTGCTTCCATGTCCTGGCTATTGTAAATAGAGCTGCAATGAACATTGTGGTACAGGACATTTTTTGAATTATGGTTTTCTCAGGGTATATGCCCAGTAGTGGGATGCTGGGTCGTATGGTAGTTCTATTTTTAGCTCTTTAAGGAACCTCCATACTGTTCTCCATAGTGCCGGTATCAATATACATTTCCCACCAAGAGTGTAGGAGAGTTCCCTGTTTTCCATGCCCTCTGCAGCATTTATAGTTTGTAGATTTTTTGATCATGGCCATTCTGACTGATGTGAGATGATACCTCATTGTAGTTTCGATTTGCATTTCTCTAATGATTAGTGATGTTGAGCATCCTTTCATGTTGGCAATCTGTATATCTTCTTTGGATAAATGTCTATTTAGGTCTTCTGCTCATTTATGGATTGGGTTATTTGTGTTTTTGATATTGAGCTGTATGAGCTGCCTGTATATTTTGGAGATTAATCCTTTGTCAGTTGCTTCATTTGCAAATATTTTCTCCCATTCTGAGGCTTGTCTTTTGGTCTTGTTTATGGTTTCCTTTGCTGTGCAAAAGCTTTTAAGTTTCATTAGGTCCCATTTGTTTATTTTTGTTTTTATTTCCAGTTCTCTAGGAGATGGGTCAAAAAGGATCTTGCTGTGATGTATGTCATAGAGTGTTCTGCCTATGTTTTCCTCTAAGAATTTGATAGTGTCTGACCTTACATTTAGGTGTTTAATCCATTTTGAGTTTATTTTTGTGTGTGGTGTTAGGGACTGTTCTAAGTTCATTCTTTTACATGTAGCTGTCCAGTTTTCCCGACACCACTTATTGAAGGGGCTGTCTTTTCTCCATTGTATATTCTTGCCTCCTCTATCAAAGATAAGGTGACCATATGTGAGTGGGTTTATATCTGGGCTTTCTATCCCATTTCACTGATCTCTATTTCTGTTTTTGTGCCAGTACCATACTGTCTTGATTACTGTAGCTTTATAGTATAGTCTGAAATCAGGGAGCCAGAGACCTCCGGCTCCGTTTTTCTTTCTCAAAATTGCTTTGGCTATTTGAGTCCTTTTGTGTTTCCATACATATTGTGAAATTTTTTGTTCTAGTTCTATAAAAAATGCCATTGGTATTTTGATAGGGATTGCATTGAATCTGTAGATTGCTTTGTGTAGTATACTCATTTCCACAATGTTGAACCTTCCAATCCAAGAACATGGTATATCTCTCCATCTGTCTGTATCATCTTTAATTTCTTTCATCAGTGTCTTATAGTTTTTCACATACAGGTCCTTTGTCTCCTTAGGTAGTCTTATTCCTAAATATTTTATTATTTTTGTTGCAATGGTAAAAGGGAGTGTTTCCTTAATTTCTCTTTCAGATTTTTCATCATTAGTATATAGGAATGCAAGAGATTTCTGTGCATTAGTTTTATATCCTGCCACTTTACCAAATTCATTTATTAGCTCTAGTAGTTTTCTGGTAGCATCTTTAGGATTCTCTATGTATAGTACCATATCATCTGCCAGCAGTGACAGTTTTACTTCTTTTCCGTTTTGGATTCCTTTTACTTCTTTTTCTTCTCTGATTGCTGTGGCTAAAACCTCAAAAATTATGTTGAATAACAGTGGTTAGATTGGGCAACCTTGTCTTGTTCCTGATCTTAGTGGGAATGGTTTCAGTTTTTCACCATTGAGAATGATCTTGGCTGTGGGTTTGTCATATATTGCCTTTATTATGTTGAGGTAAGTTCCCTCTATGCCTACTTTCTGGAGGGTTTTTATCATAAATGGGTGTTTAATCTTGTCAAAAACTTTTCATGCATCTATTGAGATGATCATATGGTTTTTCTCCTTCAGTTTGTTTATTTATTTATTTATTTATTTTTTTGTGCTATGCGGGCCTCTCGCTGTTGTGGCCTCTCCCGTTGCGGAGCACAGGCTCCGGACGCGCAGGCTCAGCGGCCATGGCTCACGGGCCTAACCGCTCCGCGGCATGTGGGATCTTCCCGGACCGGGGCACGAACCCGTGTCCCCTGCATCGGCAGGCGGACTCTTAACCACTGCGCCACCAGGGAAGCCCCCATCCTTCAGTTTGTTAATATGGTGTATCACACTGATTGATTTGCATATATTGAAGAATCCTTGCATTCCTGGGATAAACCCCACTTGATCATGGTGTATGATCCTTTTAATGTGCTGTTGGATTATGTTTGCCTGTATTTTGTTGAGGATTTTTGCATCTATATGTTCATCAGTGATATTCTGTACTTTTTGTGACATCTTTATCTGGGTTTGCTATCACGGTGATGGTGGCCTCATAGAATGAGTTTGAGAGTGTTCCTCCCTCTGCTATATTCTGGAAGAGTTTGAGAAGGATTGGTGTTAGCTCCTCTGTAAATGTTTGATAGAATTCGCTTGTGAATCCATCTGGTCCTGGGCTTTTGTTTGTTGAAAGATTTTTAATCGCAGTTTCAATTTCAGTGCTTGTGATTGGTCTGTTTATATTTTCTATTTCTTCCGGTTCAGTCTTGGGAGGTTGTGCTTTTCTAAGAATTTGTCCATTTCTTACAGGTTGTCCATTTTATTATAGTTGCTTGTAGTAATCTCTCATGATCCTTTGTATTTCTGCAGTGTCAGTTGTTACTTCTCCTTTTTCATTTCTAATTCTATTGATTTGAGTCTTCTCCCTTTCTTTCTTAATCAGTCTGGCTAATGTTTTATCAGGTTTTTTTTATCTTCTCAAAGAACTAGCTTTTAGTTTTATTGATCTTAACTATTGTTTCCTTCATTTCTTTTTCATTTATTTCTGATCTGATCTTTATGATTTCTTTCCTTCTGCTAACTTTGGGGTTTTTTGTCCTTCTTTCTCTAATTGCTTTAGATGTAAGGTTAGGTTGTTTATTTGAGATGTTTCTTGTTTCTTGAGGTAGAAATGTATTGCTATAAACTTCCCTCTTGAACTGCTTTTGCTGCATCTCATAGGTTTGGGTCATCATGTTTTCATTGTCATTTGTTTCTCGGTATCCTTTTGATTACCTCTTTGATTTCATCAGTGATCTCTTGGTTATTTAGTAGTGTATTGTTTCACCTCCATGTGGTTGTATTTTTAACAGTTTTTTTCCTGTAATTGATATCTAGTCTCATAGCATTGTGGTCAGAAAAGATACTTGATATGATTTCAATTTTCTTAAATTTACCAAGGCTTGATATATGACCCAAGATATGATCTATCCTGGAGAATGTTCCATGAGTGCTTGAGAAGATAGTGTATTCTGGTGTTTTAGGATGGAATGTCCTATAAATATCAATTAAGTCCATGTTGTTTAATGTGTCATTTGAAGCTTGTGTTTCCTTATTTATTTTCATTTTGGATGATCTGTCCATTCGTGAAAGTGGGGTTAAAGTCCCCTACTATGATTGTGGTACTGTCAGTTTCCCCCTTTATGGCTGTTAGCATTTGCCTTATGTATTGAGGTGCTCCTATGTTGGGTGCATAAATATTTACAATTGTTATATCTTCTTGGATTGATCGCTTGACATTATGTGGCATCCTGCATTTCTCTTGTAATAGTCTCTACGTTAAACTCTATTTTGTCTGATATGAGTATTGCTACTCCACCTTTCTTTTGATTTCCATTTGCATGGAATATCTTTTTCCATCCCCTCACTTTCAGTCTGTA
Source organism: Lipotes vexillifer (assembly GCF_000442215.2). Taxonomy (NCBI): domain Eukaryota; kingdom Metazoa; phylum Chordata; class Mammalia; order Artiodactyla; family Lipotidae; genus Lipotes; species Lipotes vexillifer. Next base: position 65,423 of record NW_006787668.1, on the reverse strand, counting down.
TGTGTCCCTAGGTCTGAGGTGGGTCTCTTGTAGACAGCATATATTTGGGGCTTGTTTTTTTAGGCATTCAACCAGTCTATGTCTTTTGGTTGGAGCATTTAATCCATTTACATAAGGTAGTTATCAATATGTGTGTTCCTATTACCATTTCCTTAATTGTTTTACGTTTTCCTTATCTTGTGTTTCCTGCCTAGAGAAGTTCCTTTAGGATCTGCTGTAAAGCCAGTTTGTTGGTGCTGAATCTCTTAGCTTTTTCTTCTCTGTAAAGGTTTTAATTTCTCCGTCAATTCTGAATGAGATCCTTGCTGGGTAGAGTAATCTTGGTTGTAAGTTTTTACCTTTCATCACTTTAAATATGTCCTGCCACTCCCTTCTGGCTTGCAGAGTTTCTGCTGAAAGATCAGCTGTTAACCTTATGGGGATTCCCTTGTATGTTATTTGTTGCTTTTCCCTTGCTGCTTTTAATATTTTTTCTTTATATTTGATTTTTGATAGTTTGATTAATATGCATGTGACATGTTTTTCCTTGGATTTATCCTGTATGGGACTCTCTGTGCTTCCTGGACTTGATTGCCTCTTTCCTTTCCAATATTAGGGAAGTTTTCAACTATAAAGTCCTCAAATATTTTCTCAGTCCCTTTCTTTTTCTCTTCTTCTGGGACCCCTATAAGTCAAATGGTGGTGTGTTTCATGTTGTCCTAGAGGTCTCTGAGAGTGTCCTCAATTCTTCAATTCTTTTTTCTTTATTCTGCTTTGCAGTAGTCATTTCCACTATTTTATCTTCCAGGTCACTTATCCAATCTTCTGCTCAGTTATTCTGCTTTTGATTTTGTCTAGAGAATTTTTAATTTCATTTATTGTGTTGTTCATCATTGTTTGTTTGCTCTTTAGTTCTTCTAGGTCCTTGTTAAACGTTTCTTTTATTTTCTCCATTCTATTTCCAAGATTTTGGATCATCTATACTCTCATTACTCTGAATTCTTTTTCAGGTAGACTGCCTATTTCCTCGCCTTTTGTTTGGTCTGGTGCATTTTTACCTTGCTCCTTCATCTGCTGTGAATTTCTCTGTCTTCTCATTTTGCTTAACTTACTGTGTTTGGCATCTCCTTTTCACAGGCTGCAGCTTCATAGTTCCCGTTGTTTTTGGTGTCTGCCCTCAGTGGGTAAGGTTGTTTCAGTGGGTTGTGTAGGCTTCCTGGTGGAGGGGACTAGTGCCTGTTTTCTTCTGGATGAGGCTGGGTCTTGTCTTTCTGGTGGGCAGGGCTGTGTCCGGTGTTTATTTTAGGGTGTCTGTGAACCTATTATTATTTTAGTCAGCCTCTCTGCTGATCGGTGGGGTTGTGTTCCTGTCTTGCTTGTTGTTTGGCATAGGGTGTCCAGCACTGTAGCTTGCTGGTCATTGAGTGGAGCTGGTTCTTAGCGTTGAGATGGAGATCTCTGAGAAAGCTTTTGCCCTTTGATATTATGTGGGTCTGGGAGGTCTCTGGTGGACCTATGTCCTGAACTCGGCTCTCCTACCTCAGAGCCTCAGGCCTGACACCCAGCTGGAGCACCAAGACTTTGTCAGCCACACAGCTCTGAAGAAAATGGAGAGAAAAAAAAGAAAGAATAAAATAAAATAAAGTTATTAAAATAAAAAATAATTATTAAAAAGAAAAAAAATTAAAAAGAAAGAAAGAAAGAAGAGAGCAACCAAACCAAAAAATCAAATCCACTAATGATAACAAGTGCTAAAAACTGCACTAAAAAAAAAACATGGACAGACAGAAGCCTAGGACAAATGGTGAAAGCAAAGCTATACAGGCAAAATCACACAAAGAAGCATACACATACACACAAAAGAGAAAAAGGAAAAATATATATACATCATCGCTCCAAAGTCCACCGCCTGAATTTTGGGATAATTTGTTGTGTATTCAGGTATTCCACAGATGCAGGGTACATCAAGTTGATTGTGGAGATTTAATCTGCTGCTCCTGAGGCTGCTGGGAGAAATTTCCCTTTCTCTTCTTTGTTCTCCCAGCTCCTGGGGTTCAGCTTTGGATTTGGACCCGCCTTTGCGTGTAGGTCACCTGCGGGCATCTGCTCCTCCCCCGCCAGACCGCATGGGGTTAAAAGTAACAGATGACTGGGGGCTCTGGCTCACTCAGGCTAAGGGGAGGGAGGGGTACGGAATGCGAGGCCAACCTGTGGCGGCAGAGGCCAGTGTGATGTTGCAACAGCCCGAGGAACTACGTATGTTCTCCCGGGGATGTTGTGCCTGGATCATGGGACCCTGGCAGTGGCGGGCTACACAGGCTCCCAGCAGGGGAGGTGTGGATAGTGACCTGTGCTTGCACACAGGCTTCTTGGTGGCTGCAGCAGTAGCCTTAGCGTCTCATGCCAGTCTCTCGTGTCTGCGCTGGTAGCCGCGGCTCACACTCGTCTCTGGAGCTCATTTAGGTGGTGCTCTGAAATCTCTCCTCGCGCACCCTGAAACAGTGGTGCCTCTTAGGCAGCTCCAGACTTTTTCCCGGACTCCCTCCCAGCTAGCTGTGGCGCACTAGCCCCCTTCAGGCTGTGTTCACGGAGCCAGTCCTCTCCCTGGGATCTGACCTCTGAAGCCCGAGCCTCAGCTCTCAGCCCCCACCCGCCCCGGTGGGTGAGCAGACAAGCCTCTCAAGCTGGTGAGAGCTGGTCAGCACCGATCCTCAGTGCGGGAGTCTCTCTGCTTTGCCCTCTGCACCCCTGTTGCTGCCCTCTCCTTCGTGGCTCTGAAGCTTCCCCCCTCCACTTACCAACCCCCCCTCCCCCCGCTTACCCCCTGCTCTGTCTCTGCCAGTGAAGGGGCTTCCTAATATGTGGAAACTTCCTCCTTCACAGCTCCCTCCAGAGGTGCAGGTCTCGTCCCTATTCTCTTGTCTCTCTTTTTTCTTCTGACCTACCCAGGTATGTGGGGAGTTTTTTGCCTTTTGTGAAGTCTGAGGTCTTCTGCCAGTGTTCAGTAAGTGTTCTGTAGTTGTTCCACATGTAGATGTATTTTTGATATATTTGTGGGGAGGAAGGTGATCTCCACATCTTACTCCTCCTCCTCCATCTTGAAGCTCTCTTCACAAATATTTTTATTTGTTCAGGAAAGTCATGAAAATTTCTTTCACTCTGTCTTTAAAATGTTCTTTTTACCCATTGCTTTTCCTTCTTTCAATTCTCACAAGACTGGAGTTTTCGTAACTTGCTTATTATAACGAAAAATTAAACACACAACGTTTATTAAAGCAGCACTATTCATTTTTTAGCAAAGAAAAAGCCTTTTCTTTAAAAATGCAATTATTTTAAAAATCAAGTTTAATTTTCTGTTAATTTTGAGAGTGCTCAGAAGATCCCTTAAAGAGCTATGTTTCTATTCTATACCTTCATTTTTTTTTACTCTGAAACTTCCATTGCTCAAGATATTTATTAAAAAATCATACCACTTAAGCATTGTTCTATTTTTGACTAATTTATCAGAAGAATAATATGTAAATACATAAAGCTTCAACTACGTCATGTTTTAAAAAAGAAGTTTCTGCAGTATCCTGAAAATCAAAGATTTATGTGCAAATTGAAAAATGATTGTTTATTTCCAAAGAACGAACGTATAAACATGCGTGAACACAACTTATACATGTCTAATATTTCTTCTGCTGTTTCTTGTAATAAGCACATAAATGAATTCTTGGGTCTTTCCCCATGTGATAATCATGCCCAGAATTCTTATATTATTTCACCCAAGACAACTTTGCTATTCTAGTATTCTGGTATTCCAATACTAGGCTAGTATTCTAGTCTGTCTTAAATATTAAAAACTCTTAGCCTGGGACAAATTGTCAGCTTAAAGTGCTACAGTCAGTGAGATGATTATGTGGGGCATTGTTTTTGCAGTTCAATAATTATTTTCCCTCAAAATAGGTTGCTAGGGTTAGAGTTATCAAATAAGAATAATTATGATATGACGGTGACCTTGAAAATGTCATAGTTCTGTGTTTTAAAAGTATTTTGTAAAAATGTTGGAGCAAATGGTCAAACAATTTTCTTTACAGCAGAAATTCTGGGATCTTATGTAATATGGTTCAAGAGCATTGTAAATCTCTAAGGGATGATATAGTAGGCAGCATTTCTGGGGAAAAAAATGTGTGTGTACACACACGCAGGCACACATACATATTATCTATCTATCTGTCTACACATATACAAATAGCTGTTTGAGGAATATATCGTGGGACTACTGTTCCAAATAACACACTTTAAGAAATTCTGGTATAGGTGAACTATTCATCTCACACCAGTGTTAAAAAGGACTAAGAGATAATTTCTTTGGTGTTTTCCTCAGAGTCAAACAGATAATTAATGACAAAACTTTATTTAAAAGATATGGCTATTAGCAACGGCAGTAGCACAAACAGCTCAGCTACATTGTCATCAGCATACAGGCAGCCAGTCAAAAAGTAAAATGAAGACAAGGTACACTAACCACTCCCAAATTCTGAGTCTTGCATTATTTTTTCTCTTTTTCAAAAACATAAGAGCATATAATCAAAAGGGTTCTGAGTTTCAACTTTGTTTTTATTTTTTAAATGTGTCAGTCTTTTACACTGCTGTATGTACAAACTTTATACAGAAGCACAATCTTATGATTTTTAAATAAGAACATAGGAATGGTTTAACAAACCATTAGGGTTGTTTTGCCCAAGTTATTGCTTTTTAAAAATGTTTTCACTGTACATAATATATATGGAATTGACTTAAGAAATATTAGAAACATCTTTTAGAAGAATGTAGTTTGATATTTATTTAGTATAAGAAGTTTGTGCACAGTGCAACAAATACAGTTTTTACAAATCTGTTTAGAAATATATATATATATATATATATGTATATATATAATCTGTCTTCTTGTCTAATCAGTACCCTTTCTCCTTGCCCCTTACTGCCATAACATTCAGAGGTGAGCTGTTGAGTTGTGAATGCTGTTTTTTCTTTCAATTGAACAAATAGCAGTAATAATTTAATAGAAAATCAAAATTTCCCAAAGTAGTTACTTTCAAACACTATCCACTAAAGTACTCTTCTATTCATCTTTTTGCCTTGGTCAATCTTGTAAGCTATTTTTAAAAAAACATTTTACTGTATTCCTACTGTTCATTCCTTTATCGCAAATACATAACCTGAGCTCGCTGCATATTTTTCTCTGTGTGTGTGTGTGTGTGTGTGTGTGTGTTCTCCTCCCCATTTATGTATTCTGTCTCTATCTGTGTTCTCTTTTAATGAATGAAACAATCATTATATATTAATTATTCATCTTATACCACAGTATGGTAAAAAATGGAAGAGATGCAAAGGAATCTAAGGCAAGATTCTTTCTTCAAACAGTTTATAATAAACTTAGGGAA
>NW_006787668.1:40764-60005 GCF_000442215.2 Lipotes vexillifer | reverse complement strand
GGAAAGAAAAGTGGCTTGAGTTAAATAGTTACATGCTGTAATAACTGTAAAGACAATATAAATTAAGGGAACCTGGCATTGGTATGGATTCTAAGGGTCTGAGAAGAAATTTTAGAATTGCAGTGAGGTTATATTGTTCTTCATGTTTTTAGAGGAGGAAAAAAATAAATTCCATGCAACAGTGGAAACTCAGAAGTACGAATGAAAATAAAGTAGTCAGCCTCACACATGAAGAAGGCGCATATATTTTGGAGAGCCAAGGAACCAGGAATGGAATGACTATTTAACACTAGGTTGTTTAATGTAGCAGTACGTTTTACCTTATTATTAAAATAAAATGTAACATTTTGATAATGATTTCAACATATACAAAAAATTATTTGTTAAATACTGAATACTTATTACTAAAATACAACATTTTTGCAAAGAAGGAATAGAAACAAATATCCCTAACCACATTAACAAAATAAAAACAAAAACCTACACACATTTTAGTAAATGGAGAGCTATTAGAAATGTTTCTTTAGGTATCAATAAAAGTAAAAATATCATCATTATTTTACTGCTTTTGGTATTACATGGGCGGTCCTAGGTGAAATCATAATAATGATAATAATAGTGATATAGATGCACATGAGAAATTAGGATTACTTTTCTTCATCTACAGATAGTATTCTTATTTCCAATAGAAAAACTAGAAAAAATTTGCTTATTTATTAAATATTGCCTGAGCATAGCAAGTTCATGGATATACACTCATTTAAAAATTTTTATATACTAGCAACAACTAATTAGAAAGTGTAATTTAAAAATATCTCACAATATTAGTAGCATGTTCCAGTACCTAGGAATAAGCCAAAAAGGCAAGATATTTAGAGGTATAATTATAATTTTTAATGAATGTTTTAAAATAAGATAATTATGTGCAAAGATGTACTGTGTTCATGAATGGGAATGTTCAATATTCAATAGATATCAATTCTCTATAAATTAGTTTATAAATTCAAAGCAGTGAAATCAAAGCCACCACTTTTTTTTTTCCATTAAAATTGAAAAACCCTTCATTAAATTTTTAGGGAATTTTAAAAGCCACAAATAGGCCAGACAATATAACATAAACCTAAGAGAGAAGATATGACATTTAAAGGTTTAAGACACAAATCTATAAAATTCAAGAATTTGGGTGTTGAACCAGGGATAGGCAAATAGATTATTCAGAAACAGAACTTAAACATTTTGGCTGTCACTTATACTCATATTCTAAGATGCAGGAAAACCCCTGGTACCAGTATATCCCAGAGAAAACTTTCCTATACTTGTATGATGAGATAAGTGTAATGTTACTCATTTCAACATTATTTGCATTAGAAAAGAAATGAAGTAGATTTCAAGATTGTAAACCATGAATAAACTATAAATACAGTGGATCATCAAACAACAGCAAAGTGAATGCAGTTGTACTTGAATACTTGAATTATCCAAATTGAATTATCCAGTTTTACAAGATTGTAAAAACAATTTTGTATAAAAAAAGGTTGCAAACATATATTATGATAGCAAGTTTTGTTGATTATACACACCAGTGTTTTGTCACTTTTTATACATGTATACGTAGTATATGTGTACACATATGTATATAGATATGTGCAAATATAGGTGTGTACATGTGCACCAAATGATAAGAACATAGATGCAGTAGTACTTAGCTTTGAGGAAAAAAGAAAATTGTGAGATTGTTGGGGAAGTACAAAGATAGTTTCAACTATATCTATAAAGTTTTGTTTAAAATATCTCCAAATTTGTTCTCTTTGATATCTTTTTCCTTGGACTGGAGTTGATGGAAATCATCCATATATTACATAATAAACTAACAGCTCTTTTGTGAAGAAAACCTCACTCTCTAGTCCCATCAAAAGCTCAATAAATTCTTTGTCTTTCTTATATTGCCTGGGGGGGGGGTGGATGAAAGCCCAATGCTAGTAGAACCACTATTATAATCTCTTAGCATACCTTGTACAGGTGGTTTAGCAACTGGATTTAGAATGTGCTGTATTTGGATTTGTAGTTTAGTCTTGACCTCTTTAGCCTGAACCACCTCTGAGATAGGAAGAATCCCATTTTGACATGTTTCACTAATGGTCTCTCCCCTTACGTATTTCCCCCTTGACATAAGCATGCAGTTCCCTTGCATAGTTATCCTGTGAAATTATAATTCAATGTGCTATGCTTATTTTGCTTCAGAAATCAATATTGTTTTCCATTGGTGTCCAAATAGGTAGAGATTCTTCAAAGTGCGTTCAGAATCTCTTGTGATATTTAACTAAACTCTATTTCTGACTTCCCTCCATCCTTACTCCCACAGTGAAGGAAAACAAAATGGAAAAGCATCTATTGTTGCTTTTCTTCTATAGGAGAAAGAGGGCTTAGTCGGAGAAGGTCCATAATTATCAGCATCTTATGAACCTAGAATTTTCTAACTTTGCATATCTGATCATTGAAATCTTAATGCTTTTTTTTTTTTCAAATTCCAAATCCTCTGTAAAGCCGTGTCTTTCTCTTCTAAGGGAAGCAATTTATTAAAAAAAAAAAAAAATCAGTGTCAACTATGTGCTAGGTATTCTTCTAACCACTGAGATAAAGAAATGAATTTAAAAACCACAAAAAGAACAATGAACAAAATAGAAAAATTTCATTTCCTCCTTATGTTATATTCTGTGTAATATAATCTATCATTTTAATTTCTCCTACCACCATCTTCTTACCTACTCTAAATCCAACTTTACCCAGGCTAGTGCTAATTTCCTTAAAATACTATATATTTATTGCTATGTTAATTTCTTGATAGTCCTGATTCAGTTTTCTCTATTTCAGTTGCAACACACACCAAAGGAGAGAACATAATAGGGGCTCAACATATATCCGGATTTGACTTTATTCATTTAATAAACATTTTTGGTGTCATACAACATGACAGCTGATTCTAGAATAGAAACTGGATCTGAGCAAATGTAAAATGAATAATGACTTGAGAGAAGCGGATGTTATTATACATGAATTAAATATCCTTTGTTGAAGTTTGATGTATCATATTAGTTCCTAATGGGGCAAGAAAGAAGGGGTCTGCATAGGCATTAAATGACTATATGGTCCAGGCTCCTGAATGGTTAAAAGAATGTGCTGTCAGCTTGCTAACACAATAGCAGGGAATTGACAGGGGGAAAATGTGAAACAGCTGTTGTTATATTTTAAGAAGTCTTAAATAATGCTAAACAGTGATTTTTAAAAGATTATTTAAAGATTTAGGGAGAGAATCAGGTTTTAATTACAGCAAAGAGTAGGAATAGAAAATGCATGTAGAAAAGCATAACCACAATGAGTTAGTGAAAGAAGGTAGAGAACAGTGATATGAATACAAATAATGCTTATATTTGAAACTATATAGAGTGCAAAATACATTTGGCTTATCATATCCTATCTTTACAACAATGCTTTGAAACAGGAACATGATTAGAACTTGCACTGAATTCTACATACCTTCAACCTAGTTCCCATTGCTTCAAATTAAAACTATTTGTAGTTTTGATAGAAGTTGCTTGTGTGAGATAAGAAGTATTCTTCTAGGATCAAATGGAAGTTTTATTTCTATATATTTTCTAGTTTAGTCTGAATTATTATTGATCCTCCCATCAATAAAGAAGTATGAAAGGAATGATGTGATTATTTTGGTAAAAGGAATATTCTGGATTCAATGTGGAAAATGGAGAAGAGTGGAGAAAAGACAAACATAGAAAAAGGAAGGATAATTAGAAGGCTGTGGAATTAATCTGGTGAGAGGTCTGAAATAAGAAGTGAAGTCATGTGAAATAAGAAATGTCAATGGAGACAAGGAGAATGGATCAGTGTTTGGATGCAGGGATAAAAGAGAGGAAGTATTGACAACTGAAAACTAGATTTCTAGCTTTATAGACACTGGCTATTACACAATGTCCATCTCTATTAACACCAGAAAAGGGAGAGATTTTGTGGTAAATGGGAGACAAATTGGTTTGAGAACATTTTGAGTGAAGTATTTGTTCTAGGATGTCCAAATCAGAATTTCTAATATAGAACTAAATAAGTAAATATAATCTTAGAGCAGAACTCTGGAAAGATTTTAAAAATCTAGGTGATGAGAGAAGTCATGGAAATGAATGTTTTCACTAAGTAGAGTGTGCCATTAGAAGGCATGATGGTGGGTGGTGAAAACTGGTGAACACCAACAGATAAAAATTTAGCATAGGGAAAAATGCCAAGAAAAAGATGGAGAAAAAGTTGCTATATATGTAGGGGGAAATATGAGAAGGTGTTTTATCGCAGATTTCAAGGTAAAAAATCATGGGAAGAAAAAGAGAGGTTAAGTCAAAGAGAAACCAAGAAAAATAATAGCTAAAAGTCAGTTTTCCTACAAAGTGACAATTCACAACTTTAACCAGACTTGTTTTGGTAAAGATTTGAGTATAGACCCCAGGCTGCAAGAGTTTGAGGTGTGAATAAAGAAAGGTTGGACACAAGTCTTAGTGGGAATGAAAGAGACACTTGGTCTTTGGGTGTGAATAAAAGAGACAGTTATTAAAGGCATGAAGAGGAGGTGATAGAATACAGCATAGAGATGGTGAGATTAGCCTTGCTATGGGAGGAATATTTCCATTTTTACCAGAGAGGAAAGAGGCAAAGGTGTTGAGGCAATTTTATCTACTTTGCAACACCTCAAAAATCAACAGGAAAATAGTAAATGTTTTTGATAATGATAACCTCATTCTGTTCAAACTAGAACCAATTTAGATCTTAAGGTTTGTCTTTAGTGAAAGAGGAGGAAAAAAAAAAAAGAATGAGCTTAAATGTTCAGATGTTTAAAAACAAACATCAAGAGCAGCAATTTAGAGTAACGTGATATTGATCAAGAGAGTAGTTAACCTCTCATAGCTAGTAGGTATTTGCATGTTTCATCACAGATGGTGTGTGCAAATTTGTGCCAGAACTTGCTGTCTCTAATTGGAAACACCTCAAGTCAACTCCAGGCATCCTTTTCAGAAGCCAAATGCACTTTTAGCCCAATGCTCCCATTAAAATTCCAGGTTTTTAAAAGATGTTATTCCAAAAACTCACTGCCATAAAATATATATGCATTTTATTATCTCCCTTCCCTATGTCAGTACTCTGAGTGTAATTTCTTCACCTAAAGAAATATATTTAAAACACATTGATTATAATAAATTTGACTTTAATTTGTCTCATATGAAATTTGTTTTTCCCCCTCATTTCAATATTCATAAAAATATGTTTGAACAATCACTCAAACAACAACAACAAAACCTTACTCTTCCTAACTCTATATCTATTTTTTCCTCATAGACAATATCTTTCCCACACCAACAAATAGCATTTGCATCCTTTATATTTTCTGAAGGCTTGTCAGAGTTACTGGTTATATTTCATTAACTGACCTGTATGGTTATTGATAGCTAGTTCACTGTTGGTCACATTTTTAATTGTCCCCTAATACTTCAAACTTTTTTCTGACATCTCTCCATAACCCTTCAAGTTTTCTTTCATTTCTGCACATTTTAAACTAATGAAATACCCTTTAATAGTCCATACTGTGTTATCAAAGTCTGTTCTGTGTTTTCATTTTTACTTTATAAAATAAAATTTATAAATAAACATGTAAATAAAGGATATCTCCATTTAGGATTATAGTGGGATTATTTTAAAATATTAGCAACTGTATTTGTGCATCTACAAAAAGTGAGTGCACATAAGTGTGGGGTTAGAACAGTTAGGGAAAAAGAGAGTAATGGAAGGGATATAGAGCAAAAATACTAATAATATTGAATAATTATCAATAATGTTTAAGTTCTACATTTATTGGGGATACCATCATCTTTAAGTTATATTCATAATCTTATTAAGTATATACAATTTTAATGACCACATCAAAGTAGAAAGAGAACTTGAGGTTTAGATAAGTTATTATAAATGACATCAATTATCACACAGCTAGTAATAGTGAAGCCAGAATTTGAACGCCAATTGTCTGAATCTAGGAAGGATCTTAAACACTAATCATATTTCTGGTTAGAGATTGTTCTACAATTGGAATTTGAGCACTAGTTCTATTGATTACTAGTGATGGAAACTTGAAGAATAAATTTCTGAAGCTTGGTTACCTTTGCTTTCATATTTGGGTAATGTTTGTTTGTATTAGATAGGTTTAATTGCTACCACAAAAAGACTCTTAACATCTTTTACCCAAACAAGTTAGGAGATTAATTATCTCTCTAGTAACAATCTAGAGATGGGCAATTGATTTAAGAATGGGCTGCTAAACTAGCATAGCAATCAGCCCACCTGAAAGTCATAAAGAAATTCATATTTCTTATATCTTTTCGATTTATCATTACCTAAGGCCTTTTTCTTATTTCACATGATATAATGCACACTTTTGTAATGAGGGAAATAGAAAATGGAAAGCAAGAAATTGCCTTATAAAATGCTATAAGTTGCAAAAATCACTTATTCCATTGACCAAAATCAGTCATTTATATACCTAGCTTCAAGAGAGACTGATAAAGGTAGTTTCTAGTTGAGTAATGTGTCAGTCATGAAAATACACGGCTCAAATCTCTCTTTAAGAGGATAGTTTAGGAGAAATGTAATTGGCAGACATCATCCAGCTGCTGGACTTTTGGATTCACTGTAGCATTCTAGCCAATGATATGCTCTCTTTTGCCTATACCAAGTCAACAGTTGTGCTTGTTGTGTTACTAAAGCTAGATTGTTTCTGTTTGGAACCTCTCTGATGGGTAATCATTTTTTTCTGGGTCTCTTTAAATGTCTGGCATATGCTTCCTCAAAGCTGCACTAAACTCAGACCTCATTACCTAATCATTTTACATTCCATTCTTCCTTTCACAGATGCCATACTGTATCATAGTCTGAAAGTGCTCCTCGCCAGCTCTTAATCCTTTTTCACTTAGCCTGGAGTTTAAATATCCTTCACATCTAATTGTGCTTTGTCATATGCTTCTCAGAGGACCCAGAATGAGATAGTGGTCATGTGCTTAACTAAAATCTTAGAGGTTCAGTCACACAAGAGGAAGGTTATAACGGATCCCAGGAACATTTTGCTTTCTCAATAATGATCTTCAATTCTGTTCCACCAAATATCAATTCATATCATTTTCCCCAAATATAGAACACATTTACTCTCTCTCCAATGAAGAAAATCCAAAGTCCCATATGGTTATTTCATCCAGTTTAAAATTCAGGATCTCTGAATAATGTGATCTCCCTTCTATCCAATTAGCATATGAAACTGATTTATTTTTTAAAAAAAAACATGCTATTTATCTTCTCACATTGAATATAAAATGACAAAACTGGAACTTGTTGAATACAATAAAAACTCCCACTTGGAAGAAGGAAGAATGCAAACACATTCAGTTATCAACTCCTGATAGGCTGGAATTGAGGAGAATCCTATTCTGTCAATAGAGTTAAGTACTTCTGTTAGCCCATCAGCCTGCACCTTGTTCTTTTCTCTGGAAATAACTCTGTATACCTTGTTTTCTATGGTTCCTGGTTTTGTTCTTTGAGAGATATTTTTTAAATTGGTTTAGGGTAGATATTATTAATATTCAGTACTAATGAGCTTCTCTCCACTTATAGGCAGAGGAAAAAATTGTTCTTCTATGCCCACTTGAAGTTACATATGGCCACATGGCTTTCTTTGGCCGGTGAAATAATGGAAGCATCCTAATGATGGTGGAAACATATATTTACATGGGAGCCATCTGCCCTGGAGAGATGTCTGATTTTACATTAAACATTGTAGATATAAGAAATAAGACTTTTTTTTTTGGCCTTATGCTATAGAGGTTTTAGTCTTGCAGTGAAACTCAGTCTACACTGACTAATCCATCATTTTTTTTGCATGGTCACATTTTAATGAGTGTTGAAATGTGTGCATTCTTCAGAAATGGTGAGCTTTTGGAATCTATTTTCTGCTAGGGAAGGTTTGGAAATCTCGGGGCCATTATAGGAATAAAACAATCTGAGATAATTTTGTAATTCAGACTTATTTCTCTGGCAGTAAATTTATGTAGTAGGTTTCTAGTTGGTTCATTTGCATAAAATTCCACTGTTGAGTAACCAAACCTAAAAATCTGTTCTTGACATCATACTTAAATCTATTGATTATCTTTTTTTGGTTACTGGCTTCTGTGAGTTAATCCTGTGTCTCCCCCTGTTTTTAATCAGAACATCTGAAGCAGTAAGCTATCTGAAACACCTGTCTTAGACTGTTTTTTAACCTCAGTTCTGACTCACAAGATCTAGCTAAAATTCTAAAGGAGAGACCTCAGAGCAAATCTCTGAAGAAAAATAATATCTCCTTCTAATTACATTTGAATAACTTCTCCAAACATATGATATACCCCAAATTATTCAGTATAGCTATAGGCTTATGGGCATGTGGTGTGCCTTCTAGGTTAACAAATAACAGCAATTTAACCAAATGTTTGCCAAAACATAATAAGGATCACCAGCTTTTTAGCCTGCAGTACTGCTTGTCCTTCCATATTCTAAGCCAGTACTACATATTTCAGATTACCTATTTATATATTTTTTAAATTTTATGGGCCCCATCAATGGACAGATCATGCAGACAGAAAATCCTTAAGGAAATACTGGCCTTATGATATATTAAACCAAATGAACTTTATTTATATGTGTAAGTGAACATTTATATATGAACTTTAAATATATATAGAAAATTCTATCCAAAAGAAGCAGAATACACATTCTTTTCAAGTGTACATGGAACATTCTCCAAGATACATCACATGCTAGGTCACAAAACCAGTCTCAATAAATTTAAGATGATTGAAATCATATCAAGCATCTTTCTGACCACACAACTATGAGACTCAAAGTAAAGTACAAGAAAAAAAAAACTACAAAAACACAAACGGGTGGAGGCTATACAATATGCTACTAAACAACCAATGAGTCACTGAAGAAATCAAAGAAGAAATCAATAAAATACCTTGAGACAAATGAAAATGGAAATACAATAATCCAAAATCTGTGGGATGCAGCAAAATAAAAGTACATGGCAATACAGCCTACTTCAGGAAACGAGAAAAATCTCAAATAAACAACCTAACCTTACTCCTAAAGGAACAGAAAAAAGTGGAACAAACAAAACTCAAAGTTAGTAGAAGGAAAGAAATAATAAAGGTCAGAACAGAAATAAATGAAATAGAGAATTAAAAAAATAGAAAAGATTAGTGAAACTAAGAGCTAATTTTTTGAAAAGATAAAAAAAATTATCAACCTTTAGAAAGACTCATCAAGAATAAAAGAGAGCCCAAATAAATAAAATCAAAAATGAAATAGAAGTTACAACCAACACCATAGAAATACAAAGGATTATAAGAGATTACTATGAAAAATTATAGTGCAAGAAAGTAGACAGACTAGAAGAAATGGTTAAATTCCTAGAAATGTACAATTTCTTAAGACTGCATCAGGAAGAAAGAGAAAAAATGAACAGAATGATTACCAGTAATGAAATTGAATCAATAATCAAACAAACTGCCAACAATGAAAATTTCAGGACCAGATGGCTTCACAGGTGAATTCTATTAAACATTAGAAGAATAATGAACACCTATCTTTCTAAAACTATGACCAAAAATTGAAGAGGAAAGAGTGCTTCCAAACTCATTCTACCAGGCCAGCATCACCCTGGTACCAAAATCAAACAAAGACACCACAAAAAAATTATAGGCCAATGTCACCAACTAACACAGATGCAAAAATCCTCAACAAAATATTAGCAAACCAAATTCAACAATACATTAAAGGGATCATATACCATGTTCAAGTGAGATTTATCCCAGGGATGCAAAAGTGGTTTAATATCTGCAAATCAGTCAATGTGATATACCACACTAACAAATATGTTTGGGTATTTAAACTAATGGGCTTCTTGATCAATTACATAATCCATTTGGGAGCATTTAATAATTCAGCCACATTAAACATACTTTCATTTTGGTGTTTATAATTTCTTGCCTTCCAAAGTCCATGATGTCATATATGTTTTACTGAAATAGGGATGAACTAGAGGACGTTCAATGGCATTCTCCTAGATGCCCTTTTTGGGAATTATGAAGAACAAGAATGCATACACATACCTATAGAAAGAGAATCTCTTTCTTTCATACCCTTGAGAACAGTAAAGAGTGTTGAAAAAGGAACATATTGCAGACAAATATTAATTACTCATATGGACATCATCAAGTGCCAACTGTGAGCCAGACACTATGCCAAGTACTAACAAAGGAAAGATGAGTAAGATAGTATCTCTTGCCACGTGTTTAGACTGATCAAAACAACAAACATTAATAGGTATTTAGTGATTCTGGTTCGATATTTTGAACTAGATTGATCTGCTAGCCCTCCTGGAACCTCATTACAAGATTTAAAAGACATATAAACCCACATCAATAAACAGAACAGTGGTGGAGAGGCAATTAATGGAAAACTGTTGTAAAAAATACCTGGAAGAAGAACACTTAGTATGTTTGCTAGATAAAGTAAGGCAGTGGAAGTCATAGTACAGGACATCCTCAGAGAAGGCTGAAGAAAGAGGAGAGAGATGATCTGCCAATGCCAGATCACCCATTCCTGCACACAGGATGATTAGATGGCAAACACCCCCCCCTTAGGTAAATGCATAGAAGTAAATGTAATTATATGACTGGAAAGGACTAGAATAGCTGCAGTTGTAGCCCAGAATAAATCATCTGCTTTTTCGCATTTGGGAATGCTCAGTAAAATGTCAGACTCTTCACCAACTCATTCTAGAATGAAATATATCAGTTGGCAGGTTTCATTCATGAATGAAAACCACATAGTAGCCTCTCCTTTTACTTTATTAATTTAATCATATAATTAATTTCTCAACAAAACCAAATTTGTCCCTGGAAGAAAAATATATTCAGGGAACTGAAGAGTATGTAAACAGAAAAGCAAAAAAATCACAGCCAAAAAAAATTAGAGAAGCTAGGTTAACATATTTAAGCAATCTAGGACAACCAAATTCCAACTAAAAGGATTGTGGAGAAAGAGAGTAGAGGAAACCAAATGGAAGACAGTATAAAAAGTAATTCAAGAAATTATATTAAATTAAAACCCAAATCTTCAAGTAAATATGATACATGTGATATAACTATAGAGATATGTGTGTATATGTAAAGTGAATAGAAATAATTGGAGCTTTGATGCATTAGTATTGGTTTTAAGAACATCAACAATTCTAAAAGTCTTTTAATTTTTCTTTATTTCCACTTTCACTCACTTGAAATAAAGTATTTTTTCTTTTCATTTGAAATAATGACTGTGGAAGTGTCAGGATATTAAGGTCAATTGTGGCAAAAGCTAACTGAAATAAACATTTTATTTTGAATTTTGTTGAAATATTTCAGATTCTATTCACTGTACATCACCAAATTAATTCCATATTTACACAGGACAAAGGAGTTCATTAATTTTATGTAATCATTGCATTTTGAAAACTTCTGTTTAGTCCGGAAAGTCAATGAACACATTGATGCAATAGACGTAGAAGTCTGTTTAATCTCAGAAGAAATTGAAACAAAAAAAAAAGTTTAAACAAATTGTGTGGCACTCTTGAAGTTTTTGTACCTGGACTATGCTGTGAGTTTTTTTTTTTCTTTTTTTTATAAAATTCACATGGGTAAGTTTGTTCCTTATGCATTTTCAGTTTAAAATTATATGCATGAATATGATCCTCAAGCCTAACATTTTTTATTGTAAATTACAGATTGCTTTAAATGTCCATTTTTCAGAAAGTATAAAAGCTCAAATAACCATATATCTAATGCCTGATTTTGGATAGATACTGAATTAGATCTGAATGGATACAAATGTGAATAAACCATTATAAGAAAGACCATAGAAAACATTCCATTTTGAACTTGGTTTTGGCTCTATTGAAATTTAATTAAAAATAATTAAAGTGTAATTCCATTTATTTGGACACATCATATTGCAGTTTATTAAAATGGTACAAGCTTCTGGGCTGAAAGTTATAGACTATATCTCAGAATGAAATAGGTTGTTTTGAGAGATAACAGTCTGTACAGGAAAGTGAGAGAGAGTGAATTCTGTTTTCATATTATAAAGGGTTTCTGATATAACAACCACATATACTTACAAAGAAAGACTCTGGCTATAGTGATGTGTTGTTTTTGTTTGTTTTTTTAACATCTTTATTGGAGTTTAATTGCTTTACAATGGTGTGTTAGTTTCTGCTTTATAACAAAGTAAATCAGTTATACATATACATATGTTCCCATATCTCTTCCCTCTTGCATCTCCCTCCCTCCCATCCTCCCTATCCCACCCCTCTAGGTGGTCACTGCCATGAAAATGATTAAAAACACCAGCTCTTCTGTTTAGTAAGTGTGTGTTTTTTTGTTTTGTTTTGTTTTTGTGAACACCAGCACAAAGTAATGATACATTACCTACCCAAAGAATATATAATTTCAGTTGAACAGTCTACTCAGTAATACCAAGGCTGTCATTAAATCAAGAAAATTAGGACTGTGGATTTTAGGATGGTTTATAACTTTTCTGGAAAAATTTTGTGCTCGCTTGTCAAGCCTTTTATTTCCCACCCAGCTAAAATTAAATATATCCCTTTTTTGTGCTCACAGACTATTTTATACATATATATGTTCTGTATAAGCATTGTGTTGTATTTGTTGCTTTTGGTCTTTCCCACAAGAGTGTAATGTCTCTAAGGCAGGCATATTGTATTGCTTGTTTATTTATCTTCTTCTCTTACCACATCCATGGGCAGTTTGCAGATGATCAAAAAACAGTTACTTGATCTCTCAATTAAAGCAAATATAGAATGATATGTAAGTTCTCATTGCTTATTTGTTGTAGCAATGAGCATTTGTTCATAAAATACTTAAGATTTAGATACGAATTTAAAAATAACTACAATGGAATATGTTAAAATATTTTATTAAAAATTAAAAATAATAAGCACTCAAAACCATATTAAGAATTAGAATGTATACTAAATATTTTAGATAAACTTAGAACATACTCTATTATAATTAAAAGAAAAAACATGATCAATGATCAAATAGCACCAACATAGCTGTTAGAATGAAAGAGTAAGTGAATCCTTTGAAAAATCAGTAAAATACACTTTGAAAAAATGTGTAAAGAATAGAAGTTTTTAAAAATCACCACAGCTTAAATTTATTTTTTTAACTAGGTATTACTAAGATCTAGGGAAGAGAAATGGGAAAATGGCTCGTTGATAAGTATTGAATTATGCTGGCAAATAATACTTGGCACTCGGCGCGTTAGTACCAAGATACTGTTGATAAGGCTAAAACAAGGGGACTCAGTTTCCTCAGTTTCAGCAGTGTAGAGGTACAAGTTTAAGTAGAGCAAATTCAGGAGCTGTCATTCTGTACTCAAGCCTTCTTCAGGATAATTGCTCTTACTCCCTTATCCAGAGTGGCTATCTTTCTTATAGTGAGGTCTCTGTATTTTCCTAGAAGCATGTTACAGTTTTTGTATTTGCCACCATACAGCCTCCATCTCAGCTGCTTTTTGTTCTCACTTTTGTTGCCAAAAGAAAAAAATCTTCCTGGACATGACTGTTGCTGAGCTGAATCAGGGAGAAGTGTTTAGAGGGCAGGTGGCGGGTAGGAGTGGGGAGAACACAGACTAGTTGAAAATACCTGAAAAGTTACATCTGTCTTCAAAAGTAAATTTTTATTAAAGAAGAAGAAAGCTTATTAAAAAATTAAGTCAATAGTTTAAAAAATATAGAAATTTTAAAATATATTTTTGGGATTATTTTGTAATATATGGAAATATCAAATCACTATGTTGAGCACCAGGAACTAACAGTGTTGTAGGTCAATTATACTTCAAAAAGCAAACAAACAAGCACACTCATAGAAAAAGAGATCAGATTTGTAGTTATCAGAGGTGGAGGAAGAATAGGATGGAGGTAGCCAAAAGGTACAAACTTCCAGTTGTAAGATAAGTAAGTACGAGGGATGTAATTTACAACACGATTAATATAATTAACATTGTTGTATGTTATATAGGAAAGTTAAGAAAGTAAATCCTAAGAGTTCTCATCACAAGGAAAAACTATTTTTTTCTTTCTTTTCATTATATATGAGATGATGGATATTTACTAAATTTATTGTGACAATCATTTCATGATGTAAGTATTTCAGATCATTGTGCTGTACCCCTTAAACTTATATAATGCTGTATGTCAATTATATATCAATAAAACTGAAAGAAAAAATGTAGAAACATTTAGATAAAACTTTTCAGTCTCCATAAACAAAATGTTGAATATTGAAGAATAAGAACTATGTCTTTACAATGGAAATTTTAAAACTTTGGCAAATGTGTGTGAACACAAATCTGGTGGAGAAAATAGAATTAAAGAGTCACTATGAGTTGACTATACCAAACTCCTCATGATTATTTTTCTGTTAAAAAAAAAAACTACTTTCATACCACTCTGCAAAACAAAATAGAGTGGTAGCTTATGTTTCACAATTTGTGTTTCTGATTTTAATTTCTCTCACAGATTTGTCCTACAGAGATTTCCATGCCCTCTACAAATTGAGGCTGGTATGTGTCCCACTTTGCTTCCAGTTTCTTTACTATCACAGATACCATCAGTGACATTAAACTGGACCTTGCTGTTCTACTCCAACATTACTTTGCTGAGTTATAAAAGAATTTTCTTCACTTACTAAATTAAAAAAATATATTTGAGTCATGAGTATAAATTGACCATAGATATCTACAAGTATGCCCTACTGCTTGTGCAAATTTGTAACAAATGATCTGTAGAATGCATATATAAGGAGAATTGTGCATCACTACTCAAAACAAGGAATGAGCAAACATTTGCTAGATACAGACTTAAGTAAACTACAGAAGACTTAGAGTTTCCACTCCTCATTTCTCTAATTCCACCTAATAGAAAGGAACAGTATGCAGAATTAAGTAACTGGCAGACACCCCATAGAGTGAAGAGGTAAGAAAATGAATCATTTTTGACAATATCATTAGAGATGAAAGAACACCTAGGCATATACCCTATAGCTAGAGAGGTAAAAACATGGTAAAGGGCTTTAAAAATTCTTCTGATTTTGGTTAACTGTCTTGGAAACAGTTATTAACAAGGAGAGTCATGATTTACCTCTGAATTAATGATACCTTTGCCTTGAGAAGCAAACAAGCATTTTCTTACATACTGTGGATAAAGCAGATAAAGCATTGATTATGTGAATCCAGGCAAATCTGGGATCAACTGGAAGATATCTTCTAGCTCTGTGACACTTTTCAAGTCATCTGCCTCAGTTTCTTAATGTACTCTCATAAATGTAGAAAACAATATGGGAAACAAAAGCAAAAATAAACAAATGTGACTATATCAAACTAGAAAGATTTGCATAGTGAAGGAAACTATCAAAAAAAATGAAAAAGCAACCTACAAAATGGGAGAAGATATTTACAAATCATACAACCATTAATGTGTTATAAATCCAAAATATACAGAGAATTTATCCAACTCAACATCAAAAAATAAATCCTGGGGCTTCCCTGGTGGCGCAGTGGTTGAGAGTCTGCCTGCCGATGCAGGGGACATGGGTTCGTGCCTCGGTCCGGGAAGATCCCACATGCCACGGAGCGGCTGGGCCCGTGAGCCATGGCCGCTGAGCCTGCCCATCCGGAGCCTGTGCTCTGCAGCGGGAGAGGCCACAACAGTGAGAGGCCCGCCTACCGAAAAGTAAAAACAAAAATAAATCCTGATCGAAAGATGGTCTCCACCTAGAGGGGTGGGATAGGGAGGGTGGGATGGAGGGAGATGCAAGAGGGAAGAGATATGGGAACATATGTATATGTATAACTGATTCACTTTGTTATAAAGCAGAAACTAACACACCATTGTAAAGAAATTATATTCTAATAAAGATTTAAAAAAAATGATAAGATGCTCAACATCACTAATCATCAAAAAAATGCAAATCAAAACCACAATGAGATACCACTTCACACCTGTCAGAAGGGTAATCATCAAAAAGAACAAATAACAAGTGTTGTCAAGGATGTGGAGAAAAGGGAACCCTCATGAACTATTGTGTGGGATTGTAAATTGATACAGCCTCTATGGAAAGCAGTATGGATGTTCCTCCAAAAATGCAAAGTAGAACTCCCATACAATCCAGCAGTTTCACTTCTGGATATTTACCTGAAGAAAACAAAAACACTAATTTGAAAAGATAAATTGTTCATTGATAAACATTGTGTGTGTGTGAATATTTATACACACACACACACTGGAATATTAGTCAGCCATGAAAAACGAAATCCTGCCATTTGTGACAACATGGATGGATCTAGGGTGTATTATGCTAAGTGAAATAAGTCAGACATAGGAAGACAAATACTTTTTGATCTCATAATGTGGGGTCTAAAAAAAGAAAGCAAACAAACAAAATAAAATGAAAACAGATACATAGTTACAGAGAATGAAGAAACCAGTGGTTGCCAGAGGGGAGGGCTGTTAGAGGGGTGAGGTAGGTGTAAGGGATTAAGAAGTAAAAACTTCCAGTTATAAAGTAAATAAACCATTGGGATGTAATATACAGTGTAAGGAATATGGTCAATAATATTGTTATTGCCATAACTTTGTATGGGAACAGAGGATTTTCAGGCTTGCCGTGGTGATCATTCCATAATGTATTCAAATGTCAAATCACTATGTAGTATACTTGTATCTTGCATAATATTCAATATGACTTCAATTTAAAAGTATATATGTTAAAATAATTAGATTAATTTTGTGTATCCTTAGATCATTGTTTCTCAGCCTTGGAACAATTGACAATTTGGGTGAAATAACTCTTTGTTGTGGGCTGCATTGTTTATTGTAGGATGTTTAGCAGCATCCATGGCCTCTACCCACTAGATGCAGTAGCACCTATCCTCCCCAGTTGTGACAAACAAAAATATCTCTAGACATTGCCAAATGTTCCTTGAGCAGCAAAATTGCCCCCCATTAAACGTAATTGTTTTAAAGACCTGAGATCAATGTTTGGGAAATGCAAAAGACAAATATTAAGTGAAAGGATTAGAGATTTCTTTTTTCAGAAACTGACATGCATGGCGTTTAAACTGACAGGATTACAGTTGAAAGTTACTATGAGTTTATTCAGTACAACTTCTAATTTGATAATGGAATCACCTGTACCTATTGCCTACAGATATTATATCCCAACGTCTGCTTGACAAATTTGGCTGCTAGGCTAGTTTTTTTTCCTCCTTTTCTTGTAAATCTAGAAGTTAAGAAATAGCCAGCCATTGGAACAACTCAACAATGGAAGTGTTTTGATTAATGTAGGCTTGTATTGGAAATACGCAAAGAATCTGAGTGGACATCTCAATAGAAGGTTGGATGGGAAGCATTCCCACATAAGATAAAATGACAAAAATACTCCAACAACTATAATTTTGTGCATATAATAATAGTGATTTTATTGCTTGCATATGCAATTATGAAATAGCCACGTTGTTGCCTACCAGTCACATATATAAAGATGTTGAGTCCATTAGCTTACTTCAGCCAGGCTGGATGGCACCTTTCACTTGACAGGCAGCTTGCCATGACTCACTCAGCACTTCCATAAGTTCAGTAAATACAAGCAAGTGAAAATTGGTAGGAAAGAAAGTGTGCGTATGGTCTCCAGATGCAATTTTGCTACTATAGTACCACTAATATAATCCAGGCTCAGTCAATTTAACCTGGAAGACACCCAGACAATATGGAAACATTGACTCTGTTAACAGGTAGCATCAGGTTAGAGTCTCTGAAACCATACCACACACAGAAGTTTTCTACTTAACAGAAATAATTGATTTTACTATTTTACTATTATGTTCTTAGAGATTCTAAGATCACATGAGCGCTAGTTTTCTTGCCAGTATTATTTTCAGCAAGTTCCATGATCCATCACAGTTAGACAATGGGAAAGTTATCAAGTAGTTGCCATAAACCTGTCAAAATCTAATTCATCAATAGTCTCAAATGTCACTCATTCTGTCAGGTATGCACTTACTAGCCACAGGATTTTACCCTCCTCTTTCATGTATAAATTCTCCTGTAGATAATTTTTCCTATCATATTAGATGTAAATATAGATGAAAATATATATAGATACATAAACACATATGTATATAGATATCTATCTTAAGATAGATGATAGATAGATAGATAGACAGATAGCTTTAGAAAGAAGTGAGATAAATAGATTTAGAAAGAAGTGTCAGGGAAATACACCTTGGAAAAATTGAAAAAATGATGGTTTTGTTTGTTGTGTTTTAAATGAGAGCTAATCAGCAATGAAAGAACATCATGAAAATTAATGAGCTGCCCACTAAGAAAGACTCAAGCAAGATTAATTACTCCAAGATGTGATAAAAGGGATGTTTGAAAAAAGTTTTCTCTGGTGGAAACCAACTAATAAAAGCCCAAATAGTGAGGGTTGCTTTGGCAAATAATTTGGTAAATTATTGGCACTTGGTATCTTTGAGCCAGGTAATTAAGAAGGAAGTTTCTCTAGATATATGACAAAATGGTAGCAAAGAAACATGTAACTTTTTATTTTTTAACTTTTTTATCTAATGTAAATAAGCAGACTGACATAAAAATCACAGGCATTGTCATATCTGATTTTGTAACATCAGAATGTATTAATTATTCTTTTGTTTAATTTTAAAAAGTTAATTTCTCTTTTTCCATCAAACTACCTTATAAACAGCCTTACATATCTTGTAACTACAGGGGCCTTTCCATATTCCTTTGTATAATGAATTCTTACCTTCTCTCAATTTTCCTCAGTGCAAATAGACCAAAAATAAAAAGAATTCATTTGTCTAATAGATGTATTCGTGAGTAGTGAACTCTGTTTTAGTAAATCATGTGCACACACTATAAACTGGATTAATGAAAGGAAACTTATTTTTAAAAATAAGAACGGGCTTCCCTGGTGGCGCAGTGCTTGAGAGTCCGCCTGCCGTTGCGGGGGGCGCGGGTTCGTGCCCCG
>NW_006787668.1:9017-40655 GCF_000442215.2 Lipotes vexillifer | reverse complement strand
GCCCCAAAAAAAAAAAAAAAAAAAAAAAAAAAAAAAAAATAAGAACAAGGGAAGCTTTCAAACAGCTTGACTCACAGGGAAAACTGCAAGCTCTTTTCTTTGTTTTATGTTCTGTGGTCACTCATTGAAAGTGTATTCCCTGATATGAGTACTGCTGGGTACAAGAGGCATCAAGTGTGTGGATGGAGTAGAATAAATACATTGCTATTACAAGGAGGCCGTTCAAAATGCCTCTGGTGACTATGGATGTTGTATTTTCTTAAACGAACACTGCATCATTTTCTTAGTAGATGGGAGAACTCACCATGTGAATATATTTCATAGAGTAGCATAAAGCCACCTACTGGTTAATCCATATGAAAACTCTGTGTGATGGTTAAGTATTTCCAGAGTTGTCATGGAGAAGCTGAGAGGCAGACAGAAAATCAATGCCAAAGTAAAAATTGCACCTTTCATGTTTTGTATTCTTGAATGTTCTCTGAACACCCCTTTGATTTTCCTAATACAATTATTTATATTAATTAGGATAATCAATATGCCAGGCACATTCCATTTATGTCTCATGTATTCTTCCTAAAACTACTGAAAAATAATGCTTATCCATATTTTAATGAACTTGTGACAAACTAGTGTAGAATTAATTTCAAATTCAACTTCCTTAAACGACAAATTTCAGGTTCTTTTGAAAATAATAAATACTTTCCATTATGTATTGGAAAAATATGGTTTTGTGCATGCAGATTACCTAATAAATATATCACTAGTATTAGTGCTTGATAAAATTTCTAAGAATTACCCCAGTATCTTGCACATACTGGAATACTTTGTCTATGTCTCTCTCTCTCTCTCTCTCTCTCTCTAGATATATATGTACATATTTGTCATTAATTTGAGTAGTAGAAATGGGAAGAATTGGAAATATGAAGACTTTGTAATTAGTACTATTTCTGTCCTTAACTGAGGAGATAAGTATCATCTCTATATCATCATAATCAAATTATTTTAACAACAGCTTTCTAACTCACAGAGTTATCAATGTATTTGGACAAATAGAAATAATGAGAAACTATGTAAAATAACTTTTTGAAAAATATAAAATAATAATTGATAAAACCAAGAGAATACTATTAACCTCATGACTTGGCCTTATTAGTTTTTCAAATAAGTTTTCTCTTTAAACAGAATTTTAGGGTTTATGTATCTTTAAGGTTTATTATTTTATGTGAGGAAACTAAACGTTTTCAGGGATTGGGGGTTATTACAAACTTGCTGATGGAAACAAAGAACCATGACAGAACTGGATTTTAGGTTAAAAAGTTAACTTGTACGTTCTTACAAAAAGAAAAATCAAACATAAAATGGTGACAAAGAGTTTTCCCTTATCATTGAAAATATGAATTATTATTTTCTGGGAGGAATTTAAAGAGTTTCTGTGGCTTATAAAACCAAGAACCTTTATGACAACACAGTTTCATTCTATAACATTTAGTTATATTTGTGGAATATTTATCTATAATTCATATTCATCTAACTATAATTTCAGTTGCAGAATACCACTTTACCTTGGTAACTACTGTTCTTAAAATAACACAAATTCTTGTTCAATGAAGTTGAGACTGAAAGTCAGAAACAGTTATCATAGTATTTGTGTATTATATTTGAAGTCTCTGAAACTAGAAGCTATGCTACTAATGAATCTAAAGGTAAATAACAGCCCAACTCCCAGGAGTCAACCTTGATAAGATCAAATATACTGGCTCTAGCAGCCACAGCAATTATCAAAACCTGTGGCCCACCCCAAATCAATTTGCACCTGGTGAAATGTGAATGATCATCTCCTCACTTTAGCCAGTAGACATAAGAAGGAATGTGCTTTTCAGGGAAAAGGAAAATGAATAAAGCAAAATAATAATATACATCAGCTTCCACTGTTAATCTATTAATAAATTCTGGTAAACATTACAAAATTTTTAAAAAGTGAAAGGCAAAAAAATGGAACTCATAATCAAAACTTATAAACGCAGAACCAGTGATGATGTTCAGACAGTGGAATTGGCAGATCATGATCTGCAAGAAAAGGTAAAAATAATGAATGAACAGATGGGGACTATCTTCAGAGAACTGAAGACTATAAAAACAATCATTTTAGTGCAGTGAAAATGAGAGAATAATGACAGATATATATCATTATAGATTTGTTCAAACCCATAGAATGTATAGCATCAAGAGTGAACCCTAAGGTAAACTGTGGACTTTGACCTTTACCTTATCAGATTATGATAAGTCCGTGTAATGATAAGTCCATTTTTCATCTTTGGTAAAAAATGTATCATTCTGTTGAGTATGTTGATAATGGGGAAATCTTTGCGTGCGTGGGGGCAGAGGGTGTATCGGAAATCTCTGTACCTCCTGCTCAATTTTGTTGTAAGCATAAAAATACCTTTTAAAGAAGTCTTTAAAAAACAAACACAGGGCTTCCCTGGTGGCGCAGTGGTTGGGAGTCCGCCTGCCGATGCAGGGGACACGGGTTCGTGACCTGGTCCGGGAAGATCCCATATGCCGTGGAGCGGCTGGGCCCGTGAGCTATGGCCGCTGAGCCTGCGCGTCCGGAGCCTGTGCTCCTCAAAGGGAGAGGCCACAACAGTGAGAGGCCTGCGTACCGCAAAAAAATAAAAAAATAGAATAAATAAATAAATAAATAAATAAATAAATAAATAAATAAAAAACAAACACATAAACAACAATCAAATTAAAATCCTAGAATTGAAAAGTTGGGACTAAGGGTTAGTGAACTTAGTTATCAATGAGTTGAAATGTAACATAATGATTAATTTTAGAACAAGTAGAAGAAAGAAAATTGAACAGGCAAGCTATATAAGAAAAACTGGTCAAAATTTTCCATAGAAACATCAATCTATCAGTACATATTCTAGGACCTCAGGGAATCCCATGTAGAGTAAATATGATAAAATGACACCTAGATACTTTGAAGTAATTCATGAAAACCAAAATTAAAGAGGAAAATCATGAAAGCTGCCAGAGATAAAAAGACATATAACAGGTAGAGAACAATGATAAGAATGTTACCTGAATTCTTGTCAGGAATAATGCAAACTGTTTGTTATATTGGTATAATGGAAAGCATTTTTAAAGTAATGAGATAAAAAGTAAAAAAATAATACAAGACAAAACAAAAACCTGTCCAACTTAGAATTACTAAACTAAAATATACTTGAAAAAGAAGGTAAGACTATTAAGTCTGACTGGTGGACTGATCCTTTTATCATTACGTAATGTCCCTTTAGCTCTAGTAATTTTCTTTGCTCTACAGTCTATTTTTTCAGATATTAATATAACTACTTTTTTAAAATTAATGTTTTCATGGTATGTCTTATTCCATGTTATTACTTTCAACCTACCTATATTGTTGAATAGGAGGTATGTTTCTCATATTCATATAGTTGGGTCATTTTTTAAATCTGCTTTGTCAATCTGTCTTTTTTTGAAATTTAGATTTAATGGCACAGTTTAATATTAAGATGTATATATTAGCTCTTTCTGTGATTTGACAGATAAAATGAATTATATTAAAAAAATCAGTGACTTGTCCAAAATGATAGGATCAAAATTAGAATATGATCAATAACTTCTGACTTGACTCCAAGTAAAATAATTTCTACTTTCTTCTTACATATTATACTTAACACTAACATGAATATACATTGATATAAATTTTATTAATTCTAAGGATTCTACAGAAACATACAGTTAATATGCAGTTGTTTTGCACTAGTATGTAAGCACATTTTTTCAAAAGTCAAGACCAACAGTTTTTGAGTCATCTTTAGTGTGTAAATTTTAATTCTTTTGTATAATTCTAAATATTTCTTTCATATTGGTCTTGCAGAGGCTGACATGTTTTTTGAGTCCAAATACTTTCTAAGGGTTACTTAAATTAGTATTTCTGAAAACTACTATTTATAGGATGTAGGTGATTTCTTTTCCAACTTCCAGAAGCAGGTCTCTATAATTTTAATACCTTTTTTAAAGATGTACTTTTATCATTATTTTAATTGATTTTTGATTCCCATGGTAATTGCAATATGACTTTTACAACCAACCATAATTTTTTACCTTAGCTGTCAGAGTTTACTACCACAAGATGACAGCGGATATCAGGTGTGTAAGAGCAAAAACGCTACAGTCACACAACCACAGGAAAGTGTAGCTCAGACTTTTGAGAAAATTGTACCAATCAAATCTTCTGTGCAGTAAACACAAAACGAAATACATAAAATAATCCTACTAGAGACATAATGACAAATGTAAATGACAGTTTTATGCTGGAGATAAAATACTTTGAAATGGGCCTGCAGTCCTATGTTAATTTTCTAATCTAAAACCATATTAATAAAATCAATATAGACATTTAGGCCCTCTAAGTTAAATGTGTTCTTTATTGGGAAAAAAAATCTTCCATCTACTCATAATAGTAGCACAATTTAGAAAATGAATCATAACATTTTGAGAATTGGATAAGCTCTATTAATTGGATAGTAAGTTGATTTAACTGTATAAACCCCCTTGGTACAAACATTTTAACTAATGAGTTTGGACATTTAAATTTTTGAAAATACTTATTTCTGTTAAAAAACAAACAATAATTTTCCTTAGTAAGAATGCATAATGAGAATAATTATACATATGTAGCTTGGCTGTACATCTCCTCTTTAAAAAGTATATGGAATAGTTTTGAAAATAGAATATCTGTGAGTTACCATAATTAAACATTAGAATCACTGACATGATTTTTCTTAAAAAAATATAAAATATTTTGTTATCAAATGGCTTATTGGATTAGAAATGGGAGGCTGCATAATATAGTAGCTAAAGGTACAATTTCTGGAATCAGACTGCCTGAGTTCAAGTAATTGCTCTTCTGTTCACTCTGTCTGTGACCTTGGATTACTTACTTAATTTTTCTGTGTCTGTATCCCCATCTATTATATACGTTTAAAATTATAGAATAACTTCTGTATTATTATTATTTCTATATTCTATTTCAATTTCTATATTCTAAATTGTAGTACAATAATTTCTAACGTGTCTCACAAAGCTATTGGAGCATTTCAGGAGAGAATACACCCATTTGCTTAGCATGCTGCTTGCAGTTTGTAAACTCTATATAGTTACCTGCTGCGGCCATTTTTAAAGCAATTTCAAATGCCTTTCCCTGTATTTTGCCAAAATATTATATAGTTTATTGCTTTCCATGTTGATGATTCAGAAATTCACATTATGTTACTTTGGGTGTGTATGTGTGTACACTTTTTAAAATGACACTTCAAAGGTTTGGGAAATCTTTGAAATCTTATGGAAACCAGAACATATGAAACCTGAGTGGCCTGATGAGCCAAAACACCACTATTCTTTCCATATATCAACCCACCCTTTGGCGAATTTTAAAGGTTCAAATGCAGCCAGGCAGTTCTAAATGCACCATGAGTTTTGTCAGTATTCTTGCTGTTAGGATTCTGGACAATGGCCAAGCTATAAAAATAGTTTAGACATGAGTGAAGTGATGGAGTCACTCATGGGGAATAACCCTGTTATCCTCCATTCTTAAATGGGAGGGAGGTTGCAAAATCAGTCAAATAATTCAAAGGGGGGAATTTGGCCCCCTCTTCATTAAAAGAAAAAAAAAAGGTAGCCTGACTTCTGGGGACATTAGCCATTTGTATGTGCAGTTAGATGTAAATAATGGAATTTTTCATTTCTTAGTACTTGGGTGTTTTGAGCTAAGGAAAGTCAAGAATCATTAAAAAAATCACAGCATAAAAATTGTTTTTAAAAATTAACAAAAGTAAATCTTGGTTAAATTCTGCTTTTGGATTCTTGCCTATGAGTACACTATTGCATTCACTTTGTTTCTCTTTAAGTTTGGCCCATTCACTAGGAAAATGATACTTTTTTTTTTTGTATCTCCATTTAATTTTTGCAACCGATGAGGAGCACTTTTTAAGGGGCTTATTTTAATATGGAAATTAAAGTATTTTTCTGTATAGCCACTATTACAATTACTGCAAGTACATTTAAGTGTATCTGATAAAAGAATTATTTTATTTTAATTAGATGACTGCAGTGCCCTTCTATCTCTATAACCAACAAAATTTGAAGGTATTTTCTCAGCGCACAGTTTCAGTGCATGATTTATAGAAAGCTACAACAATTCTCATGTGAAAGATCACCATAGAGAGAATTTAATTATGTATTGTGAGAGTCAGTGTCACTTAAGCCTACATCAGGATATCGCAGCCTTTAATTAAGTTGGCCCTTACACCCTGTGCCAAAATATCTTTCAAGTCAGCCAGATTGCTAAATGTAATATGCTTATCCATGCCAATTGGTAAAATAATCCAATATTGTTCTAGTAGTGAGGCTTATATTTAGTTTGAATTTACCTGAATCACACAGTTTTAAAAAGGTAAGACCCCTAGCCACATACACGAAAATTTTCCTAAATGTCAGTAAACAACAGCACTCAGTTATTATAAAGCAGTTTTCTCCATAGGACTTAACAAAAATTTTTGTAAATTGTTTTTTTCAGATAAATAGATTCATGTATTTGTTTTCCAAATAAAAAGTATCATTTTTTCTTCATTCAGTATTTAGTCAACAAATGCAGTTACATCCTGTACTTTGAATGGCTAGTCCCCATGAAACCACTGACAACTCCCATTTGTCTATTTTGATGCCCCTGATTTTTTTTTTCTTTTTCCTACCTCAGATTTCAAAAGGTCATAATGGACATTTTCTTTACAGTCTCTGAGGGAGTTCACAGCTCTGTTTACCTGCTTCCTGTTCAAATTGCTTAAAGAATTTGGGGCTGAAAAACATTCTTTTTATTAGGGCTCAAACAGACTTCTTTACACAGACTATAGTTTCTCAAAAAAAATTGGCTGCATTGAAATGAAACGCTTATCAATATGCCTCTGGATGTCTAGAAAACAATTAGTAAAATAAGATAATTGTCAACTTTAATTTCATCCCTTTGTAAGAATCACCTCATTAAAATGTTTGTGAATAATTTCCAGTGTTGACGACAAACCACTTCTATTAACTGTACAGTGCTCATGTAGAAAGAATAAAATCCGGTGAGTCCCCACTGAATCACATGATTTAACTGATGGCTGCCATGTCTAATTGTGATTATTATTACAACAACCATTTTGCAGGAATTTATTTAAATATTGTTTGTTTCATTAGACTGAAAGGCATTCTTAGACAAAATTTAACAAATCAATTGCATTGTGTAGAATATAGTTAATACATATTATAGGAGATATTTATATTTCATTATTTTAAACTTGAGAGGATTCACAAGAATTTTATCACAGAGCAAGTCAAGAGTTAGAAGGTAATTGTAAAAAAAAAAAAAAATGAGATGTAATATCATAACAAAAGACCGTGCTGATGTCAGAGGCCTGGCTTTTTTCTTAACGAAATCTTATAGACAAAGATGAGGTCGCTCACAAAAACTGCTCATCAAATTCTTTCTTCCTCCCCACTCCATCCTGCTTTTCTTTTCTATGGCTTAGTCTATGATTGTGTATTTGTGTGTATAAAACTTAGGTCCAAAATCCAATATGTTTTTGTTGAGACATTACTAAATGCTAGTTTTTCTACAAACAACTAGATGAACAATTAAGTTTTTAATTGATTATGTGGATACTTTATTCAGTATCCACATGTGAAAGATTTACATTTAAATCATAAATTTGAATATAATGATAAATACATAATAGAAATAAATTAACACTTAAAAATAAAATAGTGTTTCAATTTCTTTTGCACCTATTATGAAGATAATAAGTTGATGTGTATTTAGAATATTTCAAACCGATATTTGTTTTCTAAATTAATTTTTATTTTAAAGTGTTTGTTTTGTTTTGTTTTCTATTTCAGATAGGGTGTATTTCAAGCAAGATCTCAGTGGTCACTAAGATTGTATCTAGTGAAAAAAATCATATTTCTGCTAATTATTTTTTAAAGGCCTATGTCTTCTCTTTCCTCTTGAGTTTATGTACTTAGAGTCTCTCATTTTCTGCACTCAGACACCACAGGTATCAAATAAACAAATAAAATATTTGTTTCAGTAATATATTGATGATTCTATTCTACAGTCACACATAATTATGTCTCTCTATAGTCTGTCTTTTAAAAAGAATATATTTACTTGCCATTTTCTCCTTAAAAGTAGGTGTATGGGGGTGAAAGCTAGAGAGAGATGGGAGTGAGAGCTGAGGTTGGGAATTACCTTATTCCAAGATACTCATTAATAAGAGGACAGTTTAAGTGAGTAGTAACAACATTATATCTTCCTGCCTACTGTTGTTTATTGAATGCTTTAAAACTAATGCTTAAAAGTGCTTTGTTTCTTTTTTCCCGTAAATTTTTAAATAAATACATGCTAAACTGTATATTAATTCTCATACTTTATTGTGCACCGATGCATGAAGTTTTTAGAAATGCTAAAGAATATATTACATAGTTTTAAAAAAAAATGTTGTCATGTTTGCCTTGAAAGTGAATTTAGTGGACCTAGAACCTCTGAAATTGGCACTGCTCCTGTTGAAACTTTTCCTGAAGTTCTCTACTTATGGTATTCTCAGAAATAACAGGATATAGGGCGACATTTTAGGCTATAGCTTCCCAAGGTCATGAGATGTTGAATTGTGGATAAGAATGTTTTTAGAGTGTATATGCTAATACCCATTATTTCTTAGGAACAAAATATTTGTGTTCTCATTCTGATATCAGCATGCTGTAAAGCCCTAGAAAGAGGTGAAAAGCAAGAGGGCAGAACTTCCAGAAAGATCCTTCTAGAATTAGTTTGGTAAAAACTAAGAGCAGTGCTCAGTGGGTAACTATGATAATCCCAGTGAAATCACTTCCCAGTGAGTTAACATCAACACAAGTACTATAGTTATACCATGTGTTTATTTTTCGATAACCCCATTAAACTTTTTCAGAAGTATATTAGCAGTTAATTTTCATAGAAAGTTATCGGTGTATCTCCTAAACCACGTCCTGAGAACGTTCATTGCAATGGACACTGAAATGGTCTAAGAGAAGCTCCAAGGGGATTCCTTCTGTAGTCAAATCAGCTCAGTGCCCCAGAGTTTTAGAGATTTGTTTTAAATGCCAACAAAATAATTAAGTCTAATGCAGCAAAATAACTAGCCAAATATTTTCAGCACCTTTGCCAACAGACCCAAACCTGAAGCAAATAAATTCAGTGAATTTTTATGTAGGGTGACTGTTAGAAACTTAGCATTAGACATAGGGAGTCAAAATCATATAGTCTTTGTAAACAGTTGTCACAACACAAAATCTGCTTTTTTATCCTTATACAACAAAGTAATGTCTTTTTAACTGTAGTTATTTATCTTCATAAACAGTAACACTTCCTATCTCAGTGCTTAAACTAGCAACTCATAGCTTGCCTGTTAAAATCCCGCCACAACTCTACTCCAAAGTAGCAATCATTCTTCACTCTCACTGAATTTTATTTTTAATCAAACTAAACAAAATCCATCACATACACCTTTCATCTTCCTGATACATTGTTTCGGGCCTACACAATCCCTTTCCCCAGAATACTAATCCTCCTTAAATCCGCATCTTCTAATATGGAAATCCCAACTCAAATCCCTCTGCCACCACAAAAATTTTCCCCCAGCCAGAATTAATCTAGTCCTCTTCTAAACTCCCATAACACTGGAACAATATCTCTACCCTGTCATATATTATTTTGTATCCTCTGTTACAGTATTGGGCTATGTCTGCTCTTATTTTCAGTTTGCATATTCTTCAAGAGCAAGGAAAGTGCATGTTTGTGTATATATTTACATGTCCTTCTCTCAGCATAGTACTTTGCACATATTCCTTGTAAGCTTCATAAAGGAATTGGTATTTGAGTCACTGTCATCATGAGGTATCTGTCAAAATAAAGCTTAAATGAGCTTTATTTAAACAAGATTTCCATTTCCCAGAGAGATGGCATTGACTTTGCAGTGAAAGAAGTGCTAATTTCTCACAAGACAACAGTCATTGGTAACTCTTAAACATAAATATATGAGATAATTTCCCATTTTTCAAACAATGCCTGTGAGCTTTACATCACTGTTCATGGTATGTTTGACCCCAAACTACTCAAATCCTAAGCAATCCACCCTCTACTTTCACTCATTCTAAGGACATGTTCCTCTGTTCCTCTCTGGATACCGTGATGTTCAGAAGACCTTTTACTTTAGGAAACTCCTACACCTTTGAAGTCTCATTAGAGAAACCTCTGGTAGGCTGTGGTTTCCTGTCCACAGTATATGTATGAAAAATTAATAAAATGTTTTCTCCAATTTATGTGCATTTTATATATCATGAGGTTTAGAAAATGTGTTGTGGCATTTATTCATGAATACTCATGTGCAATGACCATTGCAACTATTCATGGGAAAAACAATCTCCAAAATAAATAGATAATCACAGTTGAGAAAGAGGAGCCTGGCAGGATAAGGGCTATCTTTAGCATCAAAGATAGATGTTAGAAGTTTTTTATACAATTTCCTACCTTAATTACTTTCCCATCACAGTTGGTTTAATGTTTTCTCGTGGAGGGAAAGGAAAAGATAGAAGTCTGCTATCCTTCTGCTTCATATGTAAGTGCTATGGATCAATGTTTGTGTCCTGCCAAAATCTGTATGTTCAAATCCTAACCCGCAATGTGATAACATTAGGAAGTGGGGTCTTTGGGAGGTGATTAGATCATGAGGGTGGAGCCCTCATGAACGGAATTAGTTTCTTATAAAAAAACTCCAGAGAGCTCTCTTCCTCTTCCTCCATGCAAGGACACAGCAAAAAGATGGCAATCTATGAACCAGGAGGTGGGCTCTCACCAGACCAGAATCTGCCAGCACCTTGATCTTGAACTTCCCAGTCTCTAGAACTGTGAGAAATAAATTTCTGTTGTTTATAAGCCACCTCATCTATGGTGTTCTGTTATGGCTGCCCAAACTGATTAAGATGCTAAGTGTATGCAAGAAGCACAAATATGACCTAGTGCTGTCCATTGTACTACAGGCACCCTTTATTTCTATTACCCCTTCATACTTCACAGATACTTTTATGTTTTTCTGATGTGCCATTGTTTCACTGAGTAACTGATTCAAATAATAATTCATTACTCAAATGAAAATGTGTTCCTTTTGAATATTCCTGTTGAATTCCACAACAATCTTCACATCATTTTAAGAAATTAATCCATGGTTTAGAAAAGTCACCAGGAAGACTAGACAGTGTAGTTGGCACACATTTGAGCAGGAGATAATCAATTTTACTTTTTAATACATTAGGTAATATTTGTGTAAAATGATATCTCACTGGAGATAGGCTTATTTCTATTTCATACTTCACTAACTTTTTTTCATATTAAAAGGTGTTATTCTTCTCTTTTATAATCATCATTAAGATTCCCATTATCCAGGTATTAAAGGAACTTCTCTCTATTATGTATTGAACCTTGCTGTCAGGTAATAATAAAAGACTGTCTTGAAAAAGAAAACAAAGGAAAACCAAAAGCAGATCAACAGTGAGAATGATCACAGGAGAAAGATTATGGTTTAAGGCCATGATAACTTGCTAAGTTACACCTAGAAGTCAAGAAAAGTTTCATATACTGGAAAGAGTCTTCAAGCCTGTGTTTACAGAGCCATGGTGTCCTATTCTTTAGGAGATGACAAAATACCACAAGAAGAATGAACTTTTTTTATAAAAGAATTAAAAGTTTTATAAGAAAAATAAATAGCCAGAGGAAAAACTAGGAGAAAAAAAAGCAGGAGGAAAAAAGAAAAAAAGCAGGAGCAGAAAAAAAAGAAGCAAATAGAATTAATTAAATTTATTTTAGTAACAATTCATTTTATACCTGTTCTGTGCCAGATGCTATGTTAATTGCTAAAAGATAAAAAATTATATTAAGATCCCAATCCTCAACAAATTCATAATGTAACAGAGGAAATTGGTATTAATTACGATAATAATAGTAATAATGAAAGTAAAACATTTTGTGCAATAACTAGAGTAAAATGTTATATGAATGTCTTTATGAAGAATACCAAAATGAATGTGTGATTTTTTTAATTTCAATTTGCTTTTAAACATAGCACTGTGTTTACATAGATAAGGCTTGGGCTTAAGGTAATCATAAATTAATAGAGTAGACATAGAAGTCAATACAAGTTTAATGACCTTGAGAGAGTCTCCTCACTTGTGAATATGAAGCCATAGTGCTATTTTTCAGGGGGTGACAAAATAGCACAATATTAACTTTTAATAATGAGAAAAAAAACTAAACTTTAATATTAGCATTAGGAAAACTTGAAATTCTTGGGATGTTTGTGTTGTTTTGGGATGCATGTTTTTATGCTCACATGACAGAAATTTTGGATATAGTTAATAGACTAAGAAAATGATCCCTTATATTTTATATTAACTTTTGATCAATATTTTTGTAAACAAAATGTAGAAGTTAGACTTTTAGAATCAGGTCTTTTTCATGTACTTTTTATTAGGGAATGTTTCAAACATGAACCAAGATAGAGGGACTTTCAAAATAGATATAAATCCGTCCCCTACCTTAAATCTTATTTTATTTATATACCTATTTCCTTTTCCCCACCCAAATACTATATTAATGAGAGTCATAGTCATTTCATTTCATCTGTGATTATTTAAGCACATTCAGAGCATTTTATTTTATTTATAAATTTATTTATTTATTTATTTACTTTTGGCTGAGTTGGGTCTTTGTTGCTGCACACGGGCTTTCTCTACTTGCAGCGAGCAGGGGCTACTCTTCCTTGTGGTGTGTGGGCTTCTCATTGCGGTGGCTTCTCTTGTTGTAGAGCATGGGCTCTAGGCATGCAGGCTCAGTAGTTGTGGTGCATGGGCTTAGTTGCTCCATGGCATGTGGGATCTTCCCAGACCAGGGCTTCAACTCGTGTCCCCTGCATTGGCAGCCAGAATCTTAACCACTGCACCACCAGGGAAGTCCAAGAGCATTTTAGATTCTGTAGAATCATTATTTACATCCCTTAATTTTATAGATGACAAAATCTATAGAGAAAAACTATAAAACTGATGAAACAAATCAAAGAACTAAATAAATGGAGAGATATTCCATGTTCATGGATAAGAAGACTTAGCAGCATTGTCAAGATGTCAGTTATTCCAAAACTTGATTTATATATAACATATATATATGTTATATCTATTTTATATATATAGACATACACATTACATCT
Source organism: Lipotes vexillifer (assembly GCF_000442215.2). Lineage (NCBI taxonomy): Eukaryota > Metazoa > Chordata > Mammalia > Artiodactyla > Lipotidae > Lipotes > Lipotes vexillifer. Next base: position 27,297 of record NW_006787668.1, on the reverse strand, counting down.
TTCACAAAAATTTTCAAAATGGTTCATAAATTTAAATGTAAAACACAAAACTATACAACTTTTTGGAAATAGAAAAAAATCTAGATGGCCTTGGGTTTGGCAATGATTGTTTAGATACAATACTAAAGACATGATACAGGAAGGAAATAATTAGTATGTTGGACTTAATTAAGTCCACAGGCACTGTCAGGAGAATGGGAAGACTAGCCACAGATTGAAAGAAATTATTTGCAAAAGACATACATAATAAAGTACTATACTCCCAAAGTATACAAAGAACGCTTAAAAGTCAGCAGTAAGAAAACAATTCAATTTAAAAATGGGCAAACAATCTAAATAGATGCCTTACAAAAAATATATATATTGATAGAAAATAATCATGTGAAAAATTGTCATTACATACCTATTAGAATAACTAAAATCCAAAATATTGATGTTACCAAATGCTGGTGAAAACGTAGAGCACAAGGAATTCTACTTCATTGCTGGTGGGAATGCAAGATAGTACAGCTACTTTGGAAACCTGTGAAAATTTCTTAAAAACTAAACATGCTCTTATGATCCAGTGATCGTATTCCAGAGTGTTTGGAAAACTTATGTCCACACGAAAGCCTGCGCATGGATGTTATGGCGGCTTTATTCATAACTGCCAAAGCTTGGAAGCAATCACGATGTTCTTCAGTCAGTGAGTGAATAAATAAACTGTGGTACATCCAGACAATGTAATATTATTCAGCACTAAAAAGAAATGAGCTATAAACCACGAAAAGACTGTGAAAGAAGCCAATTTGAAAAGGCTACATACTGTATGATTCCAACTGCATGACATTCTGGAAAAAGCAAAACTATGGAGCCAGTTAAAAGATCAATGATTGCCAGGGAATGGGGGGAAGAAATAATGAATCAACAGAGGATATTTAGGGCAGTGAAACTAGTTTGTGTGATAATATAATGGTGGATACATGCCATTATACATTTATCTAACTCATTGAATTTACATCACCAAGAGTGTGTCAGTGTAGGTTCATTGATTTTTAAAAATGTACCTGTCTTTGACAGGGGGTTGATAGTTGGGGAGGCTGTGCATGAGTGGGGCACGGGGCCTGTGGGAACTCTATGAACTTTCTGTTCAATTTTGTTATGAACTTGAAACTGCTAAAAAAAAATCTATTAAAAATATAAAAATTGGGAATTAAAAAAATAAATTGCCTAAATAACATGTATTCTGGTCTAGCTTCATACATACCCTCAGAGCCAAATAATGTCAATATAGTTGACAATTTAAAAGTCAAAACACAAGTTAACATTCAACTACAAACCTCTGAGTTATACTCAACACCATTAACCAGTACAAAATTAACTAAAAGCATTTGAGAACTAAAGTGGGTGTGTGCATAGATTTTAGAATCTTGCAATAGGTGTTACAGGAATATCTAGTTTTACTGATGATGAATGTTAGTCTACTTTCTGATTGGCATATTTATGAAGAGGCAGCACGGTGTGATGGATCAGCAGGTGTGGTGTGGAGTTTAACCAGTGGCCATTTGAATACTTGATCTGCTGCTTCCTGTGTAAGGGACAGTTCACTTCTCTGTCAAATAAAGATAAAATAAATTTTTAAAAATTAATACATATAAATGCCTTAAACAAGGCTTGCACATAGAAGATACTGGATAAATATTGTAATTTTTATTAGGACTGCTGGTGGAAGTACAGGCAGAAAGAATATGAGAATTAGGGTATAGGATGGGATATACTTCCTAAACCACAGCTTGAAAACTGTCAAGTCACAGGCCCAGGGCAACTTGAGCTTTCACAGAAAGTGTTGACCTAGCTTCAAAAACTAGGCAACTATTCCTTTAATTTATTTTTTATCTTTTTAACTTTTGTTGGAGTATAGTTGATTTACAGTGTTGTGTTAGTTTCAGTTGTACAGCAAAGTGAATCGGTTATACATATAATGATTCATTTTTATATTCTTTTCCAACATAGGCCATTAGAGAGTATTGAGTAGAGTTCCCTGTGCTATATAGTAGGTCCTTATTAGTTATATATTTTATATATAGTAGTGTGTATGTGTCAATCCCAATCTTCCAATTTATCCCTCCCCCCTTACCCCCTGATAACCATAACTTTGTTTTCTACATCTGTAACTCCATTTGTGTTTTGTAGATAACTTCATTTGTACCCTTTTTAAATTATTTTATTTTATTTTTTAAACTTTTTTTTTTGATGTGGACCATATTTTAAAGTTTTTATTGAATTTGTTACAATATTGCTTCTGTTTTATGTTTTTGGTTTTTTGGCCGTGAGGCATGTGGGATCTTAGCTCCCTGACCAGGGATCAAACCTGCATCCCCTGCATTGGAAGACGAAGTCTAAACTGCTGGACCACTGGGGAAGTCCCTGTACCCTATTTTTTAGATTCCACATATAAGCAATATCAAAACTACAATGAGGTATCACCTTACACTGGTCAGAATGGCCATCATAAAAAAATCTACAAACGGTAAACTCTGGAGAGGTTGTGTAGAAAAGGGAACCCTCCTATGTTGTTGGTGGGAATGTAAACTGGTACAGCCTCTATGGAGAACAGTATGGAGATTCCTTAAAAAAACTAAAAATAGAGCTACCATATGATCCAGCAATCCCACTCCTGGGCATATATATGGAGAAAACCATAATTTGAAAAGATACATGCACCCCAATGTTCACTGCAGCACAATTTACAGTAACAAGGACATGGAAGCAGTTTAAATGTCCATCAAGAGAGGAATGGATAAAGAAGATGTGGTATGTATATACAATGGAATATTACTCAGCCATAAAAAATAATGAAATGATGCCATTTGCAGCAACATGGAGTGACCTAGAGACTGTCATACTGAGTGAAGTAAGTCAGACAGAGAACTATTCCTTTTAGATAAGCTGTGGCTCTCCTGTCTGCCTCAGTCTCTGTCTGGTCTTTCTCACTCTTGCATATGACCTACTTAGTCTCTGCAACCATATGTGTTTGAAGACCCCAATTTAAGCGAAATAAATTGCATGGAGTAAGTCTACTTTTAAGTAGCAAACTATTGTCAAACAATATTTAATAATATTTAATGGTACTTCTATTTAATTATATTTAGTGTTTCACATGTTAAAATGTAGATAATTTTACATAAAGGCACAAATAATTTCTCTTTAGTGGAAATTTATGGCTGTTGCACTGTAAGACATAACCAATTTAGCATCTAACACCTAAGTTCCATTCATTAATTGAAATGTATCTGTAAATGTGTCTTAAATATGAAATCATCAAATGCTCTTTGACATAATTTTAACATCTTATTGTTTCCTAAGTAATAAGTTTAATAAAATATTGACATGTGCTCATTTTATCTTTGCATGAGTCATAATTTTACCTTTTGAAATTACACTTTAGTAACCTTATTGTTAAATAAATATTAGCAAACTAATAGTAATGGTTAAAGATATATTTGATTTTAATTCATTTTGAATGCAAAAATAGGTTTGAATATGAAATCAGATTCAAGTAAAAACCTTATAATCTTTAACTTGAAAACATTGTTTGCAGTAGAAGTAATTGTGAAAAGTAATACATTAATTTGGTAGTGGGTGGAATTAGATGTTTTAAACATGAGCTTATGCAAAATTCTGCAATTACAGTCTCAAATAAAAAGATCACTTTTACAAAATTTGAGCAGGAATCTGTACCAGTGCTCCTAAGCTGTGATTCCCAATTTCTCATCTACTGCTTCTTCAAATACCTAAAACACACTTTGATGATTCAGACTCTATTACAAATTTCAAACAAAAGTAGGATGAAAAAAGTAATCCTAGTCTGAAATCTTAATTCCAGAGTAAAAAAAAAATGTCAAGTAAAATAAAAAAAAAGAATGCAAATTTAACAAAAAAAGACCCTCAGTCCTTTTAATATATTTTGAAAAATTTTAACGGAAAAAACCCTTAATCCTTTTAACATATTATTGATATTTTTATGACACCTTGTCAAAATCATTTCCTGTTCACCCAGTAAGTTATATGTTTTCTTGGCAATTAAGCTTTTTGGGAATATGTTAATAGTACTTAGGAAAGATAATTCTCTCTCTCCCCCCCACTCTTTTTCTTTCTTTCTCACCATCAGATTCATCTTCATACTCATCCATATATATACCCACATGCACAAACACATATACCCATGCACTGCCCTTTTAGGCGTTAAGAAGAATGCCAAAAGGAAAACAAGATTTATTTTCAGCCTGACCATTTCAATGTAAATATTTGACGAACAACTATATGCTTATATATAGTAATTATTTATATAGCAAGTAGGTATTTATAAATGATAATTTGTATCTTTAAAGATCTGTTAATAACAACATTTCAATAGTATATAAAAACTTTAGAAAAAATAAAGAAGCTCAGTTAAGTTTCAAGAATATTGGCACTTTTTACCCTAATACTACATATAATGCAAGATAAACCCTATTTGTTAAGAATATAATTTTATCAGTTGGTTGGTAAAAAATTCATATTTATGGAAAGAATTGTTTAGAGATATAATCAATGGTGTGCTGGAGTCAGCTTTCATGATCTTGTCTGAACTGAATGTTTCCGTTGCTTCCCATCTCTGTGTTTCATCTTTAGTGACCTGTTGGTACTTTAAAATCAGCCATGGTGGGAGTACTTCTTTACACCGTGAAAATCGGCAAGTACTACAAAATAAAGAGTTGTTCATGTGTGTCTTTGTGTGTGTGTGTGTGTGTGTGTGTGTGTGTTTGGAGAACGGATTATTAAAAATTATCCACCACATCACTGTACATCACCCACACCTTGCACAACACAGTGATCTTTTTTTTCCCCCTGTTTCAGCTGACATTAAGCTTTCCTTTTTTCTTCAAATATATCCTTTTGTTTGTAGTTATAGAAGAGCCAGTAACTGAAAAATGTGATTACTGATAAGGTCCTTTTGTTACACTTTATAGCGTGAAAGAAATAATGAAGCATAGCTTCAAAATATATTTTACTATTTAAATATTCAAGTTTGAATTAATAGTATTTTAGGAATCATCATTTTTATAAAACTAAAACTCTCTTTAGAAATGTTCTAATCATTGTCCATCCTCTTCCACTGAATTTAGAAAATGTCAAAATCTATCTGCTTGATTAGTTTCTCCATTTCAAATAGCTTTTAGGAGACAAAAAAAATGAAACTCATGGATGGATTGAATTATGACTGAGATGCCCATCTTAAGTCAAAAAAGGTCTTCAACAAGTCAGTGTTTCCTTTCTGGAAACTTACTTTCTTATCACCTAGTCAGAAAACCTCCTGTCTTTATTTTACTTTTGAGTTTGGCAACATCTGTGTTGTTTTTCTTCCATGACTGAAGACGCTACAAATTGTGGTGTCACATGCACCACTGTTGTCTGGAGTAAAGCTGGAGACTACATAATGAAGGTATATCTAATTGTGTTTACTTCTAAGATGTATATAGACGTTTAGAGTAGTAATTTTGCATTCCTGGATCAAGAAAAAAAAGTAAAGCTCCTCTTCTGTTTTTGTCATTGTTTTCAGAAATGTAAAAAATTGTGTTATAAGGAAAACTTTTTTATGGTAAAGAAAAATTTTCTAAACTAGATGCCTTTCTAGGTGCATCAAAATCGGTCTGTGTTCATTATTACACCAATTTTAGCCAACTCTCAAAGTGAAGACATTATTAGTGATAATTTATTTTTGGATTTGGCTGGTTCACATTCCTTCTAGGACATGAAGTTCATGGTTAATACATGTCAACTTGAAAAATAGGATCCAGTTCCACTAGACATCCATTGGAGACAGAATTTTGCTTCAAATAGTCAATTCTCTTTATTCATAAATTCCATATTTGCAAATTTGCCTACTGGAGAAAATTTATTTGTAACCCTCAAGTCAATACTCATGACACTTTCATGGTTATTTACAGATTTGAGGGGAGAAGCAAAAATTTTGAATTGCCTGACGTACATGTTCCCAGCCGAGGCCTGACAGAGTGACGCTGTTAATTCTTGCTTCAGCTCTTATACTGTAAATGTGTTCTTTTTGTGGTCTATTTAGTGCCAGTTTTTGTGCTTTTTGTTGGTGGTTCTATTGTTTGAAATGGTACCCAAGCATAGTGTTGAGGTGGGTCTCCTGTTCCTAAGCACAAATAGGCAGTGATGTGCCTTAAGGAAAAAATGCATGATGCATGTGTTAGATAAGCTTGTTCAGGCAGGAGTTATAATGCAATTGACTTCTACTGAGTTCATTGAGTTCAGTGTTAATGAATCAGTAATGTATATTAAAGTGTCTTTAATCAGAAACACATAAAACAAGTTACCTAATGATTAGTTGCTAGAAGTGTTGTGACCAGAGGCTCACAAGAACTTAACCCTGTATTTCTCCTAGGAGCAATGATTCAGTATTCATTAATTTAGCATTTGCAGCCACTTTGTAGATTATGACTACTGTAAATTATGAGGATGGATTGTATCTTGAAATAATGTAGTGAGCTAGAATGTCATAATGAAAAAAGATTTTGTGGAGAACTATCAGTTTTCACAAAACCTTTATTATCATTAAGTGATACTCTTCAATTCAACAAAATATAGATATTTATAATCAAAATTTAACAAGTGATAATAATGATATAAATTTCAAAGCCACCTTAAAACTGTCAATTCTATAACTATTTGTTGGCCAAGGCATTCCTAAAAGTTTGACTCATTTTGAGAACACTTATTTTTTGATAATATTAGCTCTGTATACTCTAGATGATGTAGACATTCCATTTTTAGAATTATTCAACTCATTTAAAAGCTATAATATATATAATAGAAAAGTGAGAAAAAAGGGTTAACAGGGTCTAAATCTTCAGGTCATCTGTATTTGAAATATAATAAACTTCTGCAATTTACATATATCCAAAAATGTATTGTCTTTATAACATCAACCCATATAATTTAATAAGGAGAAGAAAAATAGTTACCATATATTGAATATTTATTACGAAGCAAATGTTTTCCTTTGCTTTTTGTATGTTATTGTATTTTGTCCAATAACTCCTCTGTCAAGTAAATTATATTAGTATCCCAATTATACATATAAGGTTACTGGGAGCCAAGTCTATTAATGAACAAGCCCAAAGTAACACAGCTGCTGAGGAAGAAAGCCCAGATTCAAAAGTGGGTAGGCCTGACTCTATAGGCCAGGAAATAAAGACATAATGTATTATAGATAACACTTTTAGCTAATATTTTGTCAGTACATGAAAGTTCCACTTTCAAATCTGCTCTCCATCCATGATACCTAAAATATCACCTATGTCTGTCTATCTATCTATCTTAACATATATGTAGAATATTTGTAACTTGGGCTGTTTCCCTACTTTAAAATTCAACACTCTTAATTAAGAAACAGAGTAGTCATGAATATAATTAGGTGTGAACTGGGATAAGGGTATGGGGTACTTCAAAACAATTGTCATATGCTTTTTTAGGGAAATAAGTAATTCTCTAAGTTGGAATGGCTAAATATTTAACAAATAATTTAAAGAAACAGAATATTATCACCTCCAGAAAAGAATACCTAATGGATTTGGTACAATTATGGACACCTTTATTTAAAAAATTTATTTAATTTATTTACTTTTGGCTGCATTGGGTCTTGGTTGCGGTGCGTGGGCTTCTCATTTAGGTGGCTTCTCTTGTTGCAGAGCACGGACTCTAGGCGCGCGGGCTTCTGTAGTTGTGGCTCTCGGGCTCTAGAGCGCAGGCTCAGTAGTTGTGGCGCACGGGCTTAGTTGCTCCGTGGCATGTGGGATCTTCCCGGGCCAGGGCTCGAACCCGTGTCCCCTGCATTGGCAGGCAAATTCTTAACCACTGCGCCACCAGGAAAGCCCTCGACACCTTTTATTAAACAAAACTGATGACAAAACAATCTTTTCTCAGAATATAAACACCGAAACGATAGCGGTCAGGTACTCTAATTATTCTTTGTAAAATTCTCAGATAAATTTGGTTATGATATTACTTTTTGTTTAATATGTGCTATACATCATTTTAATAAAGTAATTATTATTTCTGCTTTACTCATTCCTAGCGAGTATGAGATTTCTCCCTCTTTTTATTTGAGACTGGATTTCCACATACCCCCAAACCCTTTGAGGATCTTTTCAATTTTTCAAAGAAATAAGTTTTTGACACGCTGTTTTATAAATCCAGTGGAACCTTTAGTTCAAATATTACTGTAGTTCTTTTATTTCAGTAAAATCTTTTGGAGTGGACCAAAGTAGATGATCAAATGTGATTCTTCCTAAGGGCATCACAGTACAGCAAATGTATTTGTTTTCTGGATTTGTGACAAGTAGCAAACTCTATAAATACAGATTGAACCATAGGTATTAGTGACACTCTGTCACATCAAATCACACAGTTTCCACTAAATAATTTTAGGGTGTCTCATTTTCATTCTTTCTGTGCCTGTTTTTATAAGCTGAAAACAATCAGCTTTGATCCACTGAAATAAAATTCACAACAAAACATGAATTCTACCCACCCCTTCAACATGTCCATCCCTGTTTAGTCATGGGTAACTGAAGTGGCATAAAAAGCAGATTTCTTTCACCTTCAAAGACAAAATAGTGCATCTCCTCCCCCCCCTTTTTTTTTGTCCTCTATAATAGGAAAATCTATCTGAAAACACTAACCAATTTACTACCTTCTCTAAAGTTTTATGGCAAATTAGGCACAGCTGAAATCAATGGAAAGTTCCTCTTGCAGGGTTTCTCAGGGTTTGATTCTTCACACATGGAATTTGCCAGGAAATCTCAATTATGGTTTGGGCTCTGCTGGAGGGTGTGCCTCCTGGCGGGGAGAATCCCTTGCAATAGGGATGAAGACCCTCCCTGCTGGACTAGTTCTGGAGTAACTCAGAGGATAAATAGAGGACATGGTCTCAAGAGTGTCCGTCCAGATATACAGAGGCATTTAACAGCCACTGCCATCTCCTAATTAGAAACAGGTGCACTGAATCATTCATCGACAGCTCAGTTTCTGCCCTTCTTTACATTTTAGTGGTATGTCAGTGTTTGACAATTAGATGAAAAATGCAGATAGATGACCGTAATAGAATGGAGGATAAAGTGAGGAAAAATATGACTCCCAGGGATAAAGTCTTGGACTCAAAAAACATAGACAGTGGAGTCCCCTTATATATTATATAAGTTATTAGTTTGTAAGAAGGAAATAAATTACCCATAATTATACTAAACAGATAGATTCCATAGACAATGAACACATTCAAGTCTGGGATAGTCATTGGCAAAATTCACAGAAAGGATATACAAATGGTCTATAAAAGAGTTGTGAACCATGTAGACTCCAGAGCCAGGTGGCCTGGGAGCAAATCCTGTCTACTTACCTGTTGTACGATCTTGGTCGTGTCACTGCTTAACCCTTGTGGATCTCAGAGTTCTCATTTTTCAAAATTGGAAATGTTACTAAGACTTGCCCCATAAAATTGTCGTGAGGATTAAGTGAGTTCGACTAGACCTAAAGTGCTTAGAACACTGCTTGTCACAAGGTAATTATGGTCTGTGTTAGCTATTTCTTTTGTTGTTATTGTTACTGTGTATATCTTTGGTATTAATGAGAAGAGCCATCATGTGACAAGTTTCTCTTAGAGAAACTTATTTTCGTTTGGCATCTGAACCACCACATTTCTTAATTTTTTTGTTTCACTGTTCTTTTCCAGTATCCTTTACTGACTTTTTCATCTTTTGCAGTGTGTCTAACATCACTGTCTCCAGGGCCTCTAAATTTGGGGTTTGCCTCAGGGATCCTTCTTTAGACCTCTTTTCTATATGTATTTACTCCCTTGGTGATAGACTCATGGCTTTAAATTCCCTCTATCTGCTGACAATTCCCAGAAATATATCTCCAGACCGTATATATTTCCTGAACTACAGGCAATTGTTTATTTCAACATCCCTCCTGTAACCTGTACAAAGCAGGAGCAAAAACAGGTTTTGTGAGACCTAAAACTTATGTAATTTGGGGAAACCTTAAGAAAAATAACACAATAATAATACAAAATTAGGGCTAAAAGTGTTTTTTTTTCCTCCCACATGTTCTATAGAGATTCACACTTCTTTCTTCTGAGATGTCTTTTAGCATTTTATCATAAGTGCTCATACTGTAATACTTCTTGTCTGCACCTGACTTTCCTACTTCACTTAGAACACTCTTCAATCCCCCAGTACTCCAGCAGTCATTGAAATCTGTATAAGAGAGGTGCCAGGGTTTTACCCCTCACTAGCTAAATAGTAAATCGGCCTCAGTAGGAGGGCATTTGAATTGATTCTAATATAGCCCTCCTTCCTCTTATTTAAAGAAATTGGAAAAGAGAGTCTCTTTGAAGCCAAGGTTCTGGATATAATTTTTTCCTGATAATTTGATGCATTTGTGCAAGCCTTGGAAGAGGAAAGCAGCATATAGATAATTTTCCTGTAAGTCTTGGCTGTTGCTTCTAGCTGTCAAGGTTGAGGACACACGAGGCTCTGAAGAGCTTTCCAATGTCCACTCTTTGGGTTGGTGGGTGAGAAGAAGCAGTGGTCACAGCAGGGGCTTTTGTGTGGGCTCCGGACGCGCAGGCTCAGTGGCCATGGCTCATGGGCCCAGGCGCTCCGCGGCACGCGGGATCCCCCCGGACCAGGGCACGAACCCGCGTCCCCCGCATTGGCAGGCGGACTCCCAACCACTGCATCACCAGGGAAGACCAGCAGGGGCTTTTTGATCTGACTTAATCCCTGGAGTACAGATTGATATATCTGTTCTTCTGTTTCCTGGTGAGGAGAGGAAGTTAATGAGGTAGTGATGGGGGAAGAGCTATTGTAGACATCTGAGCTCTGGGTCCAGAAATTATCTCCACAAAAGGACCTGGTGTAGTGGGGCAACAGAAGGATTTCAAATGTTTGTTGGATTTGAGCCTAGAGTCTTTTTTTTGTTTTTTCCTTTCAGATAAAACCAGTGGAGAATGTAAGGTATCAGAAAAGAAATGTAGATGGAGTGGGCCTAGTGAGTCAAGTAAAGTTCTCATATCTCAACATTCCAAAGGAGGAACAGGAATATTCCATTTCCTAGGTGTGTCATGAAAGGATCTGAAAAAACCCAGCGTTTTTTACAGCCTAACATGGGCCAGCCGTAACAAAAGTGAATCCCATTCTTAGGAGAGACCTGTAAGCATTTGAAAAAGAGTACCAAATTTAAAAAGGTCCTGAGGTTGAAAATAGATAATTTAACAGTGAACTGCATAGACCACATAAGAATGAGGAACACTTAGCAGAAACCAGTGGGGAAAGTTGATGTCCCAGACAAATTATCCCCCTGTAATTTTACTAGGCATTACCCAAGAAAAATAAAAACATCCACAGAAAGGCTTGTAAACAGATGTTCTAAACAGTTTACTCACAATAGCCAAAGACTGGGAAAAAAACCCTTAAATGTCCTAAAATAATAGATAAACAATGCTTTATGTTCCCACTATGAATTAAAAAGTTCTCATATGGGGTAATGTTGTCCCCCTGGGGAAGATCAGTAAAATGCAGAGTCACTTTTGACTGTCATGATTGAGGTAGAATGTGGTATTAGCTTCTGGTGAGTAAAGGCTAGAAATGCTTTTAAGCATCCTACAGTGCAGAGGACATCTCCTTTAAAACAAACACTATCCAGCGCAAAAAATCGATAGTGCTGAGGTGGAGAATCCCTGTACATGAAGGGCACCAGGAATCTGAATAGCAGAAACTGGAAACGACGATCTCAGAAAAAACAGATGTGTAATGTATTAATTCTTAAAGGGTACCAATTTTATTAAGTAGGTGATCAAGCTTTCTCTGTTTGCTTTGAGCTCTCAAGTTATTTTCTGGTGTCTTGGAAGTGACTGATTCACCAAATGCCTCTTGGGACAATAAATTCTCTTCCTAAATTAAAAAATAAATTCTAACCCTCAAAGCTTTTACTCATCTTCTCATTATATAACTAGTTCTATTATGCTTAACTGAACTTCCAAGCACTCACTTTGGGGCTTCTATTTAATTTAATTAATTTATTTATTTATTTAATTTATTTTTTGCATCAATCGACCTTTAATGTCCAAAGCATGGATGCAGAGCACAGGAGATGTGGCGGGGTCTCAGCCCCTGCTCCAGAAATGAGGGAGAGATGAACACAAACCAGACATTTCTAACTGGCCACACAAATCTGGGAGGGCAGGAGGAAACAGATCTGGGCATTCATAAAAAAATAAAACGAAACCCACGCACTCAGTCTCGTGCTCGCCAAAGGGTTTGATATAGGGGACTCACTCACCATCCCAGAGCCCATCCTCCCCTGTCAGCATCAAAAAAGAAAGCTCAGCACACACTAAAGTCTTGAGAAGTGACCATTCTCCAGCCTCCCCGCCTACCCCTAGGATGGACTTAAAAAAAAGAAAAAGAAAAAGAGAGAGAGAATGAGTTGGATCCCAAACCCCCTCCCCACAGCATCATGAGAGTTTTTAATGCGATTTGCAAGAATCAACTGGGGCTTCTATTTTAAATGAGCAAATATTTCTTGGTAACAATGTACACTGCATCAGACAATGGGGAAAAATCAATGCATCATTTTTACTTGTTAGCGTAGACCTTAATTAGATCATTTTCCCTCTCTTTTGTTTGTCTTTTCAATTCTGAATAACTTCCCCGTTAGCTGTTTTTCTTTTCTGGTGATACTAGTTTTCTCATGCCAAGATTTCAAACCTATATCTTAGGTTTATGTCACTGACATATAAAGTACTAAAATACAGGGACCAGTCAGACTTATTGTAATTCAGCAATAGCCTATATTTAATTGCTTCGCAGAAGAAAAATAAGGAGCTTATACTGTAAAAATATCTACCCATCAAAATGTTTGAAATGGAAATTTAATGGTCTAAACATCTATTTAAGTGCATAGAAAAATGTATAATGGCATTCAAACAAAACCATAGTTGATAGTACTTGATGAAAATTATTTATCCTTTTAAAATTTTGTCATGAACTGGGGAGATTGTGATCTCTGGATCCTTTTTTCTTAACTTGCACATATAGAATGTCACAACATTGGTCTTGTGGCGATCAAATGTGAAACCATTTCAGAAGGGAGATTTCTATATACGGAACTTATGCAGGAGATACTTTTCAAACATACCCAATGGCTTCTATTTGAACAGGTGTTTAAAGTTTTTCTTGCAACCTTTGCCTCCAGATTTCTGCAAATACCTACATTATTTCCAGACCTTCATTGTAATTATAAACATATTTGTTTAAAAAGTGCATTCTTCAAATAAAAAGTTGTTTTTAAGTGTTAAAGAGTCACAATTAACTGGTCTAGCTTAGTATTACAATATTAAAATATTATTATAACTCTTGATGTAGACATATTTAATCCAGTGGAAAAGGATTTCACTTTCCAAGTTAACAGCTAACATCTCTTGAGGGATTTATTTTGAAATAAAAGTAATGTATTAATTGCAACTCTACACAAAGGTCAATCCTATGCAACTGAACATAATCAGAGATTTCTATCTCATAAATCGATAACATATTTTCTTTAGAGAAAATATGGACAAGATTGCAATAAACTAAGTTAAAATTCTTCTAACCTTTTGAATTTCCCTGTTCCAGCTATTAAAACAGATTTTTAGGAGTAGAAATGTTGAAAATCATTTTACAACATCAGTGACATTTTCAATGTTTCCTCCTTTTCCTTCTCTTACTGTTTTAGATATTTGGACCTTCAGCAATTCATATTTTTCCTCACTAAATGGTGAATATAAATTATGGAACATATTGATGATCATTAGATTTAGAACAAAATTAGATTCCAATAATTGAACTGCAGAGGGGAAACTGGGAGAGGAAACAGGAACTAATACTTACCTGATGCCTAACGTGTGCCAGAAGTTTTGCAAGCCACAATGGCATGCATAAAAAAATGACAGCGTTGTGGCTGTATTATTATCCCCATGTTTAGAAATGAGAAGTCTGCGTTGCAGAGAGATTACATACTTTTCTCAATCCACACAGTTAATAAAAGTCTGCTAAAGGTTTTATCTATGTTTGTCTGACTCCAAAATCTGACACTTTCTTTTTAGTTTTCTCTGATGGAGGTTTTTATTTATTTCCTTTTAAAACCACTTTATAGAGGTATGGTTGACATACAAAAAGCTATGTATTTTTTTATGCATACGACTTGATGAGTTTGGAGAGAAGTATACATCTGTGAAATCACCACAGTCTATGCCATTAACATATTCATCACCTCCCGAAGTTTTCTCCTGCCCTTTTTATTATCTTATTATTAATTTTGTGATAAGAATACTTAACATAAGACCTATCCTCTTAACCATATTTTAAGTATACAATACAGTATTGTTAACTGAGTCATTATGCTCTACAGCAAGTCTCTAGAACTTATTCATCTTGATAATTGAAACTTTGTACCCTTTGACTGATAACTCCCCATTTCCTCCACCTCCCAGGCCTTGGCAACTACCATTTTACCCTTGCTTCTATGAGTTTGACTATTTTATATTTCACAAATAAGTGGTATCATGTACTCCAAAATACATAAGAAACTTACAACTCAGTAGCAAAAAAATGGGCAAATAACTGAACAGACGTTTCTTCAAAGGAGACATACAAATGGACAGCAGGTATATGAAAAGATGCTCAACATCACTAATAATCAGGTAAAGGCAAATCAAAACCACAATAAGCTATCACCTCACACCAGATAGAATGGTTATTATAAAAGAAAACAAATGATTACAAGTGTTGGTGAGGATGTAGCGAAAAGGGAACACTTGTACACTGTGGAAAACAGTATAGAAGTTCCTTAGAAAATTAAAAATAGAACTATATGATCCAGCAATCCCATTTTTGGGTATATATCCAAAGGAATGTAACCAGGATATCAAAGAGATATCTACACCCCCATGTTTATTGCAGCATTATTCACAATAGCCAAGACGTAGAAGCAACCTGAATGTCCATTTCTGCACAAATGGATAAAGAAAATTTGATACACAGTGGAATAGTATTCTTCCACTGCCGGGGGCACAGGTTCGATCCCTGGTTGGGGAACTAAGATCCAGCATGCCGTGCAACAAGGCAGAAAAAAAGGAAAACAATTCTGCCATTTTTGGCAACATGGATGAACTTGGAGGTCGTTATGCCAAGCAAAATCTGACATTTTCTGCTCAGTAGAATATAGTATTAGACCTAGTATTAGAAGATAGTATTAGTATCGCTACTTGTAATAGTAATTGACCTGAGAATAGTGATAGCAGCAGCAGTAGTAATTGACAAAGGAGAGAAAAATTAGAAAGAGGAAGAGAGAAATCTAGAACTTATTAAGCATTTTCTATGTGCTAAAGATTTTGAATGAATTACTTTAATCCTCAAAACACTGACATACAGTGGGTAGTGCTATTTTGCATATTTAGTAGATAAAAAACTTTAAGTGATGTTAGATTAGTTGTTCAAGTAGCACAGCTAATAAATTATATAGTTCATATTCAAACTGCAGGAATCTAATTTTATAACCCCTGTTATTACCACTTGGCTGATAATTTATTATGGTTCATTATATCACAAGTGAAAAATATATAAGTAACACAGTAATTCTCCTCTGATACAGAATGATAGGAAGAATCTTCAGTAAGCAAAAGCAGGATAAAAATGACATTTACAGCATAATCTTAACTATATTCAGAATTATTGCAAGAATGAATAAGTGGTGTAACACAAACTGTTACTGATCATATTACCTGTGTTGTGGAAACTACTACTATTGTTATTATTATTTGCTTTTCTTTTTGTATTTTCCAAAGTTTTATTAATTGCAATGATAACTTTAACATTTTCATTAGACAATAAACAGTATTTTAATAGCTTTTTAAAAATTGGGAACTGATGCAGAAAAGTATTTTATGATTTCTCCATATCGGTATTCATTTTAGACTAAGAATAAAATCAAGATAAGTATTGTGAAAGGATTATTACTTCTATGCTTAGAACAGGTAAACACAAAATATAGGTAGGAGAAGACTTTGGTAAACTTTAAAGAGTAACTTTCTATGAAGTTTTAACAACTAAATGAATTATTTTGTTTTTGTGCAGGCATCAGCAAAACCATTATAGATTTTTCCATCTTTAAGATTCAAGCTAAATGTTACAGTTTTAAAGGATTCTGTAATTTGTCCTGCTGTGTATAAAAGCTGTGGTTTTCCCACTGAAATTTACAATCAGTATATTCCATAAAGTTCTTGTTATGTAAAGAAATAGCTGAAAGGAAGTGGCTATAGTATGCTTTGAATTGAAAGCTCAAAATCTTTATAATAGAAATATTCATCAGCATGGATTAATTTAAATAAAACTGACATATATACCCTACCAAATGTAAAATAGATAGCTAGTGGGAAGCAGCCACCATAGCCCAGGGAGATCAGCTCAGTGTTTTGTGACCACCTAGAGGGGTGGGATAGGGAGGGTAGGAGGAAGACACAAGAGGGAGGGGATATGGGAATATATGTATATGTATAGCTGATTCACTTTGTTATACAGCAGAAACTAACACAACATTGTAAAGCAATTATACTCCAATAAAGATGTTAAAAAAACATGGATTAGAGGACTATTAATGAACAAGAGGAATATGAGGTTTTATTGCATCTATATTTTAGTTTCAGTCAGTGACCATATAAACAATAAATGAAATATGGCAATAGAGAAATGAGAGAAAGACTACCTTTAAGAAACACAGTTGAAAGGAAACATGATACAATTTCAGAGACAAGGTGTGTGTGTTAACAGAAATTTTGTTCTGTCCAAAACATCCATAAGACATTGTTCCATAAGACATTTTTTCCATAAATCATTCGGTCCATGCAAAAAATTCCTTGAAATTTGGTCCTGTCCAAAATGTCCACAAGCATATTTGATCCAGGACAAATTGTTTTGGACAGGATCAAATATCAAGTACCTTTTGGCATGGACCAAATATCTTATGGGCATTTTGGATAGGAACAAATGTCCTGCAAGGGGTTTGTGGAGAAGCAGTTTAGTTTTAACCTCAGTTACACATAATGTCTATCCAGAATATGATCTTTCCAGGACTTAGAAACATTTCTGAACGAGCTATTTTTATGACACTACATCTTCAACACTGGAATCAAAAGAATTGTAAATAAAAATTAAAGAGAAAAAGTTATTTATAAGTGTTAGAATTTCTTCTTTGTTTCAAAATAGGTGACATCTCAAAGACTCAAATCTTGAAACAGTTAATTTTGGGGACATCTAATTTATGAAGTAATTTCTTTTTGCTAATCTTTAGAAATATTGAGACTTTGGATTATTCAGGGATGCAATATGAAAGCTAGGATGGAAATGACATTATGAGGAAAAAACTGGCATACTAAATAAATTGTTCAATTACCATCACCCTTTCTGCATACAAGTCATTTTTTTTTGCTTTCAATTAAGGTTTAAAAAAGGGAAATGCTTACTATATCAAAATAGGATTTATCCATTTAATAATAATAAATATCACTATTTTCATTAAAGTTCATAACTCTTATTAATGTTTTTATAATAAAATAATTATCTGCAAGGAACCATGTAAATAGCAGCTAGCTGAATTGAGCTATCAAAAAAAAGATAAAAGTAAACGTATGCAATCATGAAAGATCTGAGAAGCTATTACATGAATAACATGTATTATCTAACCTCAAATTCTACATAACTTCATTGGGAAATATGAAAAAAATTACAGTGCAATAAAACCATTATTTTATATTACAGAATATTACCATTGTTTTCTATTTATGATGTGACTTCCCAGTAAATTATGTAATTTGGATGGCATTTGATACAAGTCCATTTAACATTTTAAAGCAGTATTATAACCTTGATCAAATTCTAAAATAAAGTCTTTTGCTTAACCTGAAAACATTCTAAACTGATTATTTAGACACCATAATGAGTAGAATATTGAAGAAGAAAATATGAGGGAAAATGGAAACTGTTTTCAAAGAGGAGGTACGTTGAAAAAGATTTAAAAAATGAAAAAGAGATATAAAATGTGCCTTTCACTAGCCTTTCAACTGCCCAAACTTTTCCACTGAAGAGTAAAGTTACTAACTACACAGCTATCAGAGAGAATCCTTTGCCTACTTACCACT
>NW_006787668.1:0-9007 GCF_000442215.2 Lipotes vexillifer | reverse complement strand
TTCCCTTAGAAATTTGCAACTTGGAAAATATAGATCTCACTAGTTAAAATTTTTCAAGACATTGTCTCAGTAATTTAAAGTCTTTGCTTTCTGTAAAGTAATCTAATTAACTTTCTTTTTCTCTAGGACCAGTATTTGAGGTCCATTTCCAGCTTTTCTGCCTGGCTTATTTCTATGCCAGTTTTCTAATTGGATGAGTCAGCACTCTGTCAATTTCTTTTATAAAAACATTATGAAATGTTAACTCTTGATCTCTTTAATGGGATCTTTGTCAATTCAAGTTGTGAGCCCTTTGGCACTCAACAGTTTCCATCAGATATTGCATTTACAACTATACTGCCACATTTCAAAACATGAAAGCCAAAGAAAATACTGCAGGATTCCAGCTAAGGATGTGGAGTTTAGATCAATTCTTCAAAAAAAACAAAAGCCAAATCTCTATTGCCATGTCGTGATGAATTTTACACTTGAGAAACTCCAAAGTTTTGATAGTTATAGCTATTGTATATTGTCTTATTATTGATGTAAAAGGTTTTTTTTTAAGAGTGATAATCATCATCAAATTGAGATGAGGAATGCTGCTTAAACTTTTCTATGAAAAAAATTTCTAGGAAACGACTTTTTAAGATGAAGAAGAAAAGCAGAAGTATTAGCAGGGTTTGATTTACTTTATGTTCATGAGTGGCAGCAATGACTTTTTTTTAAGTATATTTGACATAATAACAATAACAAAAGTATAGCATTAAAAAAAAAGGATGCTATGAGGGGAAAGATTACTAATGTTTGCTACTATGTTATTCATGTCATCTAATACATATTGGAGTTATCTTTAATTTTTATTAATAATTTTTATGGCTTATGCAATTTTTAATTATCTTGAGTAAATTTAATTATAAAGGAACTTAATGTAAATTTCTTATTGAATTCAATAAGGAGGAGGTTTCCTTTATACTTTGAGTATCATCACTTTTAGACTGCAAAAAAAAAACAACAGTCTACAGTAAGTATAATCTGGTTGGGGATTTTATTCAGGAAAAATAAATCTAACAAGCAAAGTATTCCAATATGTAGGACTGATATAAGAATATTCAAAAGAATATTACATCATTCAATAAGAATATGAATATGACAGAGTGTAAATAAGAATTATTCAATAAGAAATACACAGTTTCTTATTGGGAGAACTTACACTTTTCTTCCTATGTATTCCAGAAGGATTAACCTGAGGTATTTTTATCCATTTGGTAGGCAATTGTATTATCTCCGTTTATAGTTGAATAAGCAGAGATACAGAAAGCTTAAGTAACTTGTCTGAGGTCAGATAACTTCTAAAGAGTGCCACAGGTTCATAGGTTGACTGATTCTAGTGACAGTGCTTTTATCTACTGCGCTGTGTTGCTTCTTTCTATGGTCCCAGATCCAAGCATTTTATCAGAGTTGTTCAGTTTTTATTAAGTATATTTATGTGTAAAATAAATGTCTTTTTCACATATACATGTATCATTATAATAACATCCAATCACTTCACGTAATATTAGGATTGTTGTCCTTTATCCAAGTATAAAATGACTCAGCTACAGAAAATATAAATAATGGAAAACAGAATAAAGAAGGAACACTGACAAATTAATATTCTAGAATTAGAGAACAGGTTATAATGGAATAGACAATAATCAAAGAAGAGATAGAAGATAATTCCCCTAATGTCTCACTGATTAACAAGCAAAATCTATAGAATTTGACCTCTCTCAAGAAATATCCTGGTATTTTAAGTTTATTTTGAGAACAAGTAATGTGGCTAAACCATATGAGGGGAAAACAAAAACAGACTTTCATAATAGAATAATGTGGTGGCTTAACATTAGTTCTAAGTGATAAAAATATTTAGTAATAATTGTTTAAGGAAAAAGTACTTCAATTGAAGAATTTTAACCAGGTGTATTATAATCCTTGTGTAAGTGCAAAAGACACAAAGTATCAGATGTCTAAGGGTGGAAGAAATAAAACATCCATAAAATCTCCTGAAAAATATAGTCAAAACATAATCTATCAATAAATTATTTTATTCTCTAAAGAAATCAAGATAAAAAGAGACAAGGGAAAGAAATTATCAGTAAAACTATGAAAACTTGTGTTTACTAATAATTATTACCACCATGATAATGAAAGCACCTGTAAGAATCATGACATAAAAATTAAATGAACATAATCTACAATTACTAATGACATGTATCTGAAATAACGTTTTATCATCACAACAACTGAATGAATGATGGAGCTAAAAGAAGAAAGTAAATGTTAATTTTTGTTGAGTACCACCATAGGGAAAAACAAATATTTCTCTCTTTCCTAAACAATCTAGCTTTTTTTTAAGTATATTATCTTATTTTAATTCTTATATTAGCTTTGATTCAGGCTTATTGAATCTTGAACATTATCAAAATTAGATTAGGATTTTCTTAAATTTTCATTTCCTACTCCAAGCATTCCACTCATCTTGTGGAAAATTATTCATTCTTTATTTAAAATAGCCACTTGTGACTTCCAATACAAGTAGGATACATTAGGTAACAGGAAGCCAATACTTCTGCTGATAACAACTAGAAAAAAGCTGGATAAATTTAAAAAATAAATAATTTGAAGGCACCAAAGACTATTTCATCCCCACACAGCATCTGTAATTCAGTCCTATCACCTAACAGAAGAAGGATACCTTCTCTTGGAATACAGCATCATCTGGAGCCTCTATGATTTTTTTCTAACAAATTTATTGACATAAAGTAAAAAATTATTAGACATGTTAAAATATAAGACAGTAGACTGATAACCTAGAGAAGGCAACAGACAATAGAGGCAAACCAAAAAGTAATTCAGACATTAGAATTAATAGAAAAAAGTTTAAGTAACAACTGATATGTTCCAGAAAATGCAAAAGATAGAAAAAAGTATTTGAAATTATGGAAAAATTCATTGGAGAATTGAAATCTATAAGAGAGCATTAAATGGAAGTTTAGGAAGTGGAAAATCAAATACCTGATTGAAAATGTAGCATATGGATTTCACAATACATTTGACAGAGCAGAAAACTTAATCATTGTGAAATGGAACATAGGTGAATAAAAACAGTCAAATTGAAACAGAGAAGCAAAGAATGTTAATAGAAAAATAGAGCATAAAATATACATGAGATGCACTGGAAACGTCTAATATATGTCTGCCTTGAGTCCCAGAGACAGAATGGAATGGAGATGAAGCAATATTTGAAGAAATACTTGCCAAGAATTTTTCAAAGCTAATGCAAGACATAAATCCACATATTGAAATGAATCACAAGCAGAACATATATAAAGAAAATTATAACAAAATATATCATAAATGAAACCAAAGGCAAATAGGAAGTCTTTAAAGTAGTTAGTGAAAGAAGACATGTTAATTTCAGAAGATTAATAAGTCTGAGACCTGACTTCTCAACAAAACTGATTCAAAGACAAGGACTATGGAGTACTATCTTTAACCTGCTGAAAGAAAATAGCTATAAACTAGAATTCTGTACCCAGAAAAAAACTTTAAATAAATTTGAAGATGTATTGTAAAACAAGAAAAAATACTGAGGAAGTTTCGCACTACACAAAACTGCAATAAAAATAACATAAAATTGATTTCTGTAGTCAAAATGGAAAAGTTCAAGATGTAAACATGGAGATACAAGAAAAAACAAGTAACAGTGGAAAGGGGAAAATATGGATAAATATAAATGAATATTGTCCATACAAAACAGTATTTAAAAAGACTTTGTAATTTGAAATAAATTTGGAACCAAAATGCATGACAACATCAATGTAAAAGTCTGGAGGGGGAAGTGGTAATAAAGTCAGTCAGCTATATAGCAGATTCCATATCTCAGAATATGATTGCTTGACCACCCCATTAGAAAATCATCCCTTCCATAAAACTCAAGGAGAGAGCAAGAATGTGCAGTTATTTTCATTCTGTACCAATACTGTCTCTTTAATTAACTAAGAAAACTAAGTGATTGGTAGACCCACAGAAAACAGCTTCATTACTGTAGAGATGGAGGGACCCAGATTCCCACCATGGTCAGATATCTTCAATAGCTCTGCCCCCTGAGTTACAAAGCTACTCTAAAGAAATGGCCATGTTGAGCATTAGTAGGAGAGTATTATGTAAAATCTGTTTCATTCCATATTCTTCACGTAACTACAGCTGTGTTGTCACAAACTAATTGATTAGTTCTTGCGATGGTTAGATTTATGTGGCAACTTAGCAAAACTGAGGTTTCTTCGAGGAAGAAGAAATTCTGCCTCAAGTCCGCGGTGTCAACTGTCTGAGTTTCTAGCCTGTGAGCCAGCCATACACATTTCAACTTGCTTAGCTCATTATTGGGTAAGCCAACTTCTTGAAATAAATCTCTCTCTCTCTCTGTTTCTCTCTCTCCCCATATATATGTGTATGTATGTGTATATGTATATATGTAATATATACATATACACATACATACACATATATAATCACCTTTTTCTATTCCTGTGGAGAATCCTGTGGACATATGTTTCTATTTTATTTTCCATATGAATTTGATGTAATTTAGCATATGCTCCTATAAGTTTTCTAATAACTGAACAGATTTTTTTACATCCAACTCAGATATATTTCCACAATAGGCTATTTGCTTTGTTATAGGTGGTGACAAATTAGAGAAAAATTGTGAATAAGTTCTCAACATAGCTTAAGAATATATCACCTAAATTTTGAGGGCATGGACTACTTAACTCTTGCTCTAAGTGAATCCAATGGTAGTCATGGGCAACTCTGTAATAAAATGTTGGACTTACCTCCCCAGCTGTACCATACTTACTTTTAAGCAAAAGTTCTACCAGTTATTTTGATGAGTACTGATTGTATTTTCAGTGTTCAGTGGATTTAATAAAAACTCATGGTTCTAGTAGAATTCTAATAGAGACGTTTAGTTAATATGACTAGTACAGCATCTAGTGTGGTATAAAACAGGCTTAGAATATAGTTCTAATTGTTCACATTAGAGATCTACTGTAATTTCTCCTCACCACGAATGATGATGCATTCTTTTAAGACACGTTTTTAAGTTCTACTGCTAAACGAGATACCTAAATTTGTAATCATTTTATGCACTTGGCATAGGATGAATGCCAAGTGCATAAAAAATATAGGCAAATAAAAAATAGGCAATTATTTTTATTGGCTTACAATGTTTGTTTCTGCTGAACAGCAGAATGGATCAGTTATAAATATACATGTATCCACTCGTTTTTAGATTCTTTTCCCATATAGGCCATTGCAGAGTATTGAGTAGAGCTCCCTGTGCTATGCAGTAGGTCCTTATTAGTTATCTGTTTTATATATATTGGATTGGCCAAAAAATTCGTTCGGGTTTTTCTGTAAGATGCTACGGAAAAACCCGAACAAATTTTTGGCCAACCCAATAGTACTGTGTATATGTCAATCCCAATCTCCCAACTTATCCCATCCCTGCTTCCCCCTTGGTAACCATGAGTTTGTTTTCTACATCTGTGACTCAATTTCTGTTTCATACATAAATTCATTTGTACCATTTTTTAGATTCCACATATAAGTGATATCATATGATATTTGTCTTTCTCTGTCTGACTTACTTCACTCAGAATGGCAGTCTCTAGGCCCATCCATGTCGCTGCAAATGGCATTATTATGTTCTTTTTCATAGCTGAGTAATATTCCATTGTATATATGTACCACATCTTCTTTATCCATTCCTCTGTTGACGGACATTTAGGTTGTTTCCTTGTCCTGGCTATTGTAAATAGTGCTGCAGTGAACACTGGGGTGCATGCATCTTTTCGACTTATGCTTTTCTCCAGATATATGCCCAGGAGTGGGATTGCTGGATCATATGGTAGCTCTATATTTTAGTTTTTTTAAGGAACCTCCATACTGTTCTCCATAGTGGCTGTACCAATTTAAGTTCCCACCAACAGTGTAAGAGGGTTCCCTTTTCTCCATACCCTCTCCAGCATTTCTTGTTTGTGGATTTTTTGATGATGGCCTTTCTGACAGGTGTGAGGTGATACCTCATTGTAGTTTTCATTTGAATTTCTCTAATAATTAGTGATGTTGAGCATAAATTTAAGTATGTGGGAATGTTTTGTAGGCTTCTTGGAAAAGTGGAAAATCATGTGCTCAAGGCATGATTACACATATGTAGAATATCTTTTCTGCCCTCACAAGGAGAAAAACATGAATAGCTTCCCTTTACAAGATATTATATAATTACTCTTATACTGAAATTAATCAAAAAGATAATACATTAAATATAGTAAAATATAGAAATGAAATATCGTTTTTAGATCATGATAAATGTATCCCCGACATATGTCTAACACATCTGTTCAACTTGTTTTTGTTTGGAACTGGTATTTTCCTATGGTGATAAATTTTATACAGAAAGCCATTCTCAAAAACAAATTTATTATATCACTATTAATATCTTCCTGACTTTATTTCTTCTAAAACAGTTACAATTCAGAAAAGCCATTATCCTGAATTTTTCAGTGATTACTCCTACAGCATCTTTCCAATAATTTTTTCTAAAAAGAGTATCTCTACACCCTCTTCAATTGCAGCTCTCTGTATAAGAAATATGTTGTTCTTTTGGGATAGCATAACATTAGATTTAGCAATTTTTGGTTGGCACCTCTCACCCCCTTCCTGATTTGCTCTGTTGGTATGATTTGTGCTATTTTGGTTTTATTGTCACAACATACTGTCTAAAAGCTTTACATAATGTCTTTCAAGTGGTTAGACGTAGTAAACACTACAGACTTTTTTTTTGCGGTACGCGGGCCTCTCACTGTTGTGGCCTCTCCCATTGTGGAGCACAGGCTCCGGACGTGCAGGCTCAGCGGCCATGGCTCACAGGCCCAGCTGCTCCGCGGCATGTGGGATCTTCCTGGACCAGGGCACGAACCCGTGTCCCCTGCATCGGCAGGTGGACTCTCAACCACTGTGCCACTAGGGAAGCCCAACACTACAGACTTTATTCAAGGTGACTATATCTAATGGGAGTAAAATTCATTGTCCATTTTTTAAACCCATTTTGTTATGTAGTTAATAAAAACAAATGCATTTACTTGAACACACCATCTTGGTTTTAAAAGTTAAAAAAATTAAGTCCCCTAAGATGCTGTAGTTTCAAGCCATACATTAATAAATTGGGTAATGCAGGAAATTCAACAAAAATTCCATTTTCACTGGCACCTAAAAACCAAAGAGTCAAAAGAGAGAATGAATAATATTTCAGAACTTGGATAAATAAATATGTATACAATTATAAATTTATGCCAAAAATTTTAAGCTTTTCATTTTGTACAATCAATTAAACTATACTCTTCTTAAAAATGTTTTCTTTTATGGATGGGTAACAATAACAAACTTGATTATTAATGTTGAGGTGCTTTCTTTTTTCTTTACTTAATCTGAAAAGAAGCTAAAATTATTAGTCAATAGTCATATGTTCATGCACACATATTTTTATAGCCTTCACATATCATGTAACCTTTGGGACAAAAAAGTTAAGTATCATATTATAAGAAGAGCTTGAATTGAGGTCTCACAACTCACATTGTAGTCCATTAGTCTCAGATAAAGCTTACAATAGCAGACATGATTACTTAAACAGTTCAGGAATATATGAGACATTATTCAGTCATCTAGTATAAGTAATCATAAAGACATGCCATAATTTTTTACAATTGGATCAGGCGATGCATCCTGAAGCACCAGCAAAATTATTCCCCTTTATATGTATACTCAACTAACCTTTACATGCAGAGTCTCATGAAGAAAAGAACCACTGAGAGTAAAGCAGACCAACAGGGGGAGATGACATGGATATCTGCTGCTATATCCATGTAAGCTATAATTTAAGGTCAGCCAAACCAGAGTTGACTTTCTCTTTTCCCCTATGAAGAAGTAAGATGCCAAAACATCTTAGAAGTTGGCTTTGATTCACCTGCAGGTGTGAAGAGTTGAATGTGAGTAGCCATGGTGATTGAATAAATAAAAATGTAATCTGAAAAAAAGTATACCTTTGAGATTAAAATTTTACATCAGCCAAAATATGCTGTAATATTTTTAAGAGAGATTTTTTAAAAATCAGAATGAAGGATACTAAAACTTACATGTGAAATTGTTTGATTTCACAAAGTAGTAGTTTATTTTTTTTTGGTAAATAGTCATACAAAAACCTTTTATTTTTCTAAAGCCATGAGCTTTTTAATGTGCTTTAAAAATTGTGTTTTCTGGGACACTTAAATCCCTGAGCTACATTTATTTTCTAAGTAATAGCTAAGGAATGATGATAGATATTCAAATATTTTCTGCAGAGTGAGATTGCAGACAGTGATTAAAATGCAATGACTGGTTTTATAGGAAATTATAACCATTTAATCGAGTGTGGTTTATAGAAATCTCTGTTTATTACCAAGTATGAACACATCTAAATGTAAACCATTATTTTACTGTTGTTTTCAGTATAGTCATCTTCTGATTGCCAGAAAATATAATACCTGTAATATGGATTTTCCTAAACAGTTTACATTAAAACATAACTTTTCCTGCTATCTAATTTGCTGCTAAGGTTTTTCTATCACCAGGGAATTTCTTATGGGATATAAACTTATTTTATTTTTATTTAAAATTAATAATTTAGATAATAAATTTGCCAGTCATGCACAGTTAAGAGAACCCTGCTCTATACTTATCAAATGTTTTCAAACACAAAGAAGGAGGTATAAGTAAACATAACTTTGTATAGAGGGGAATTTAACTTTACAGTTACCTCTTTTTTATTTTATTTTTTTGTCTATCTGGGAGTCTTTATTTTGCATTTATTGATTGATTGATTGATTGATTAACATCTTTATTGGAGTATAACTGCTTTACAATGGTGTGTTAGTTTCTGCTTTATAACAAA
>NW_006787667.1:0-303 GCF_000442215.2 Lipotes vexillifer | reverse complement strand
CCACAGCTGTGTGATACATAAGGCTGGACACTAGGAGCTGATAGGATTGGTGAGATTTGGCGATCAAATGCAGACCCATTGAAGTCATACTTCATGGTACCCATTCTATGCGTCCCAACTCCCCAGGTTTAAGGGATTCTTCCTTCAGCTAAAACATGCATGGGAAAACCAGAGTATGATCCAACGTGTGATGGGGCAAAGTTCCTAAACTGCATCACACTTTACGTGCCCTGGAACTAATGTTGGCCATTCAAGACGCTTTCCTGACACTCTCCACCCTTGCAGAGTCAGTGCCTTTAACCT
>NW_006787666.1:0-327 GCF_000442215.2 Lipotes vexillifer | reverse complement strand
AATGGGGACAGGTTAGGGTACAGGTTAGAGTACCACAATGCTTTAGGTTTAGCGTATGCATTATTGCACATGTTAGTGTTAGCGTATGGTTAGGATTAGGGACCAATTTTGGGTTAGCCTAACATTAAGGGTTAGGGTTACGATTAGTGTTAGGGTTAGGGTTAGGGATTGGGAACGGTTTAGGGTACAAGTTAGGGTACGACAATGGTTTTGGGGTAGCGTACGTGTTAGGGCACGGGTTAGTGAAAGAGTACGTGTTAGGTCTAGGGCATTGTTTAGGGTAAGGCTAAGTGTAAGGGTAACGGTTAGGTTTAGGTAACGAGGACG
>NW_006787664.1:0-803 GCF_000442215.2 Lipotes vexillifer | reverse complement strand
AGTAATGTTTCATGGTTTGGAGTATTTTCTCTGCTCTTACTCTGAATGTTTTAAAGAATTAAATGGATTCTCCTTAGAAGGTTCTCAAATGAAAAAATAAGCATTTCTAAAACCTGTAAAGAAATGGTTCTCAAACTCCAGCATGTATCAAAACCACCTAGAGGGCTTTTTAAAGCACAGATTACTGGCCCCCACCTCCAGAGTTTCTAATTCAGTAGGACTGGGGTAGAGCCCAAGAATTTTAGTATTGATGCTGCTGGTCTGGGGAACACACTTTGCAAATAAATGCTTAAATAATTTTCTTTTCTTGGCTTGGATCAATTAAAATTCTTGAACAACCAATAATAATAATAGTTGACATTTAATGAAGGCTTACTATGTGCTGGACACAAAGTGCTAAGTGATTTACTCACAGGAATCATGTTATTTACTCCTCGTACAAACCCTTTGAGGTATGGTTTATTATTCCTATCTCACAAGTAAGGAAACTGAAGTTTAAGGCAATTATGAAGAAAACAGCAGAGGAATATGCCAAGTGCCATGGTGATCTCTGAGGAAACTGAGGTAGCGAGTAGGATACCAAATGTGTTTGTATTTGCCATCTGAAAACTGCAACTGAGCAAGTGGAAATGAAAGAGACAAGGGAAAAATAGCAGTCCCTGTGAAAAATGCCTGGGTTTTAACAGGAAATGAGCCAACAGGTTCAACACCAAAAGCCATCACAATCTCTAGCTGCATTCCCAGTACCTAGGACAGAGGTCCCAAAGGCTCAGATAGGTGGTGGTGGGATTGTCATTGCTGCT
>NW_006787663.1:0-2384 GCF_000442215.2 Lipotes vexillifer | reverse complement strand
GGAATATTACTCAGCCATAAAAAAGAATGAAATAATGCCATTTGCAGCAATATGGATGGACCTGCAGATTATCATACTAAGTGAAGTAAGCCAGACAAATATTATCTGATATCACTTATATGTAGAATCTAAAAAAAATGATACAAATGAACTTATTTAGAAAACAGAAACAGACTCACAGACTTAAAGATCGGACTTACTTGGGGGGAAGGGTGTGGGGGATGGATAGACTGGTATTTGGGATAGATTTCGGGGTTGACATGTACACGCTGCTACATTTAAGAAAATGACAAATAAAAAACCCCCTGTGTGTGAATGTACAATTATCTCAAAAATATTAGGCTGGCCAAAAAGTTCGTTCGCATTTTTTCCATAAGATGTTACCAATTTAAAAAGTCTTATGGAAAGAATAGGTGATATTATTTTTTAAAAAATCTCTAAAACAAAAACCTAGGAAGAAAATTGTTAGCTTTGATGACAGCAAAAAGGAAGATACCTCTTCAAAGGTGGTCACCACATGCACCACAGAAGAGAACCGATGAAAAAATACATTTACAGCAGCTGTCAATGGCCAGAATATACCAGCAACTTCTACAACCTGAGAAGAAATGGACAGGAATCACTATGGAAAAATAAAATTGTGAAGAGGTAATTCATAGAAATTGAAAAATGAACGGCCAACAGATAGGTGAAAGGTTGCTCAAAATCAAGTGTCATGAGTAAAAATGGAAATGAAGACAAAAGAGGGACACCCCTCCATGACTATCAAATATGAGAAATCAGAGGAGGGCCACGTGTGGGGGTGGATGGAGGGAAGAAAGATCTTGGTTCTGCTGGCCCCAGGGCAGGTAGCGCAGTTTTTCTGGAGAACAGTCAGGCGAAGTCGTCAGTGCCAGAATTTCTCACACAGGCACAGGCGGGAACATGGCCCAAATGTGCATTGCAGCAGAGTTGGTAGCGGAGATTGGGAGGCAGCCTGGGGACCGGGAGAGGGATGTGATGTGAGTAGGATGCAGCAAGAATCCGCTGCTGATTATCATGTAGTTGTCCACATGGCAAGGTGGACACAATGCTGTGAGGAAAAAGTAAGAAACAGTCTGTTCCAGAGGATAGCACTAGTTGTGTAAATTTAAAATAAAAACAGAGCACAGAATTTTTAAAGATGAAATTGAATTCAACAATTTTTATCAAAGGAAGCAATTGCCACTGTGTGGGAGAGAAGCAGAATGAGGGCATGGGGCAGGAATGGGACCTGATTCACTAATGAGCTAATATTAAAAACAACAGGTGTGCTGTGCACAAAACAAAAACAGTGCTTTGCCATGATCTGGACAACAGGGCCAATTTAATCTGGACAGCAGGCCCAAAATAGTTGATTGATTTTGTTACCAGAGTCGCCACAGACCCTTGCTAAAAACCCACCAACACCTCTGTTGAACAAGAACTAACATATATCTTTAAGTCATAAGGTCAGAACACAGAGAAAGGAAGCCATAGCAAGAGAAAGACAAAAACCAGATAGAACCAGCTGAAACCAAGATGGGGCCAAATCTGACCTTCAACAGACCCTGAGTCTCATTATACGCTGATTTTACTGCATTAGCCGCTAAGTGACACATCTACAGGTGGCCATGAAGTCATAGTCCAACAAAGGACAGAAAAGGGGTGGCATCCCAGTTCCAGGAAAGTCCTGCCTCTTTCCCAGAAAACTAATGCTTATGCCTTCCCATCTTTAGTCTCACCCCTCATTGTTCTTACCGCTTAAAAGCAAATCCCCTTTGCCACTAAGGTGAGAAGTCGATTTGTGAACTAAGTTCCCAATTCTCCATTCTCTGGCCATTGAATAAAGCTTGCACTACTCCAATCTAAGCTTTGGCTTCGTTTTTGGCTGTGCAAACTCACATGGAAAAAGTACGTTCTCCACTGAGAGACACGGGGCCTTGGCCAGTCCATGGCCTGAGTGGGGGGTCCATATGTCCTAATTTGGTAACAGTTTTAAAAGAAAGAAAAAAAATAAGCTTAGAAGTTAACGAGGGAGAGGATTATCTGGGGCTGTGAAGCCCAGTGGTGGCTGCATCCAAACCCTTGCTATGAGCCGGGAGGATTTCTCTGTGAGGTGGCCAGTGGGATTGGCAACTGCCATGAAAGTTGTCAATTGCCAACCAGACATGAAACCAAGAGCCTGGGCACAAGGGCTTTCCTTCAGCATTCTCAGAGGGGACATTCCCGCTGACCACCCCTCTGTTACCCCAGGCCCCTTCCAAGGCAAGGATGGGTTTGGGCTATAAAACGCTCTTCTGATCTCACATCTGGTGTCCCACATCCTCAGCTCTTCCTCTCCCAGATTCCTCCTTTATCTCTTACTCACAGCTTCCCCCCTGGAA
>NW_006787662.1:0-2504 GCF_000442215.2 Lipotes vexillifer | reverse complement strand
AGAATCTGCCTGCCAATGCAGGGGACACGGGTTTGAGCCCTGGTCCGGGAAGATCCCACATGCGGCGGAGCAACTAAGCCCATGTGCCACAACTACTGAGCCGGCGCTCTAGAGCCCTTGAGCCACAACTGCTGAGCCCATGTGCCACAACTACTGAAGTCCACACACCTAGAGCCCGTGCTCCACAACAAGAGAAGCCATCTTAATAAGAGGCCTGCCCACTGCAACGAAGAGTAGCCCCCGCTTGCCGCAACTAAAAAGAAAGCCTGCACACGGCAACGAAGACCCAACGTAGCCAAAAATAAATAAATTAATTAATAAATTAAAAAAGAAACAAACTATTGCTTTATTCACATCTCTATGGAAGCTGCAACTCTCAAACACCTGCCAGATTGGAGTAGTTTGCTAGAAAATGAAAAGGGAATCAAGTATTCAAAACATCTTATGCAAATAAACATTCAAAATAATGAACCCACTGTACTTGTATCTACCTGCTTGGTAAAACACTATGTCTGCCAGGCAGCTTTTCAATAAAGAAGACCAAAAAGAAGTTAATCAAGCCATTGTACCTAGACAGTTACTGCTACAAAAAAAATATTGGTAACTTCTGGCTTGCCGACATGTTTCCTGCTTCCTCTGATGCCTAAATAACACCCTCTTTCACAAAAACCCTGCTCTACACTCCAAATTCACTCACTGTCTCCAAAGGCTAAGCCTGTATAAGCTCTTCTCTTTCTATTATGGCTAATTAATTTATTGGTTCTCTAGTTTATTAAATATTGTTTAAGTGCCAACCAAGTATTCATCACTGTGCTAAATGTTAAATGATGAAGAGGACATAGAACCTCAAGGATCATAATCTACTGGAGGAGATACATAAGTAAGCAATTCCAATCCAGAGAGAAAAATAGAAAAAGAGAGAAAGTGCTTATGAGCAATAATGGGAGTAAGAAGACTGTGTGATGCTGGGTATGTGTAGAGTAGATAGAAGGGGAAACTAAACCACGTCTGGCAGACCACTGAGGAAGCTATTGTTGAGGTGAATTCTAAAAGATATAAAGGAGTTAATCAGGGATGGGGAACAGGAGGAAAGAAATAGTGCTTCAAAGAATGGAAAAGCATGTAGAAAGAACCCAGAAAAAGAGCACAATATATTTTTTAAAACTATAAGTAGTGAGAAGAGAAGTAGTAAGAGATGAGGTAAACCTGGGTTAGTACATGGAGGACTTCACATGCCAACAAAGACAAAGTCCTAAAGGGAAGAACTCTGTCTCCTTTGCTGATTCCTTCTCAAACCCCCAACCCTTAAATGTCAGAGTAACCCAGAGTTTAATCCAGACCTTTTCTCTTCTCTGTCTACACTCAATCTCTTGGTGGATTCATCTAGTTACATAATTTTAAATATCATGTGTACGCTGATGGCTCTCAAACTATGATCTTCAACCCGAACTCCTGATTCATATATCAAACTGCTCTCTACTTCCTCTCCCCCACCCCACCTCTAGGACTTCATTGTCTACCACACTAACCACAGTAGTTTCCTCACCATTCCCGACACACTGCAAGCATGTACCTAGTTTAGGACCTTAGTTAATAATTTCAGGTACAAACAAAGGCTCTGAAGGCCTTTTCCCTAAATATTTTCATGGCTTGCTTTTTTACTTCTTTCAAGTCCTTCCTCAAGGTCCCCTTTCTCAATGAGGCATTTGGCTATCCTTGTCACCATACCTAAAATTTCAACCCCTCTTCTATATCCTTGTCACTTCCTAGGCACCATCTCTACTTTTCTACCTTTTCTCTTTAGCATTTATACTACCTAGCATAATACATACTTTTAATTTATTATTGATTACCTCCAGTAAATATAAGTTTCATGAGGGCAGGGATTTTTGTCAATTTGGCCACTACTATATTCCCAGGGGCTAGAATAGTACCTGGCATATCGTAGGAGCTCAATAAAATGTGGTGAATAAATGTATTTTGAAATAATTTTAGACTCATACAGAAGTTGGAAAAATAGTACAAAGAGCTCCCATATATACTTCATGCAGGTTCCCCCCAATGATAACATCTTATATAAACATAGTATGATCATCAAAACTTGTATTGCTTTTATAATCAGAAAAAAAGTTAATAAAAAATTATAAGGATAATGCTTTTAACTTTTCTTTAGTTTAAAAAAATATCTGGGGGAGAAATGATAGAGGCAATAATCAAAAGTATCAAATGCTATAAAAAATGAGAAGCAGCAACCTATAAGAAAATCAATTTATTGTGGTAACCTCAAGCAAATTAAAGACTTTTTCAGGGTTAGAAAATGACTGTCAAGTGCTACTGCTAAGTCAAATGAGATGCGGACTAGTCGATGAAATGACCACTGGTAACCTGCATGTGAGCAGTTTCAGTGGAGTGGTTAGAACAAAAGCTTGTCTGGGGCTTCGCTGGTGGCGCAGTGGTTGAGAGTCCGCCTACCGATGCAGGGGACACGGGTTCGTGCCCCGGTC
>NW_006787661.1:0-249 GCF_000442215.2 Lipotes vexillifer | reverse complement strand
ACTGATTTGGAAAAAGCCCTGGTGTTCTCTTTATATGAATGGGACCCTTCCTACTGTTAAAACGTGCCTGTCACACCCAGAGGATATTACACTGTTTAATCGGGAAGAGTTGGGAAAAGGCATCTCATCTCCTCATCTCCCGGTGCTTGGGTTCACCCCTCCAGCGTCTTTACTAACAATCTCCCAACTTGGAGATGTCAGCACTGTCACCATCCTGTTGTGTACAGTTTGCAATTTGTCCAGAGGATG
>NW_006787659.1:1496471-1509363 GCF_000442215.2 Lipotes vexillifer | reverse complement strand
AAAGCCTTGCCTGAATTTCTTGTCTGGCCTCTGATCAATTTCTATTGATTAAGGAGGCCAAGAGCCCTGGTCGGTATCACAACCAAGGTAATGCCAACATTGATTATGTGGCTGAATGGAGTCTAAATGCAGTGCATTTTCCCCATTTGGAAACTTAAGCCTGAGCGTGGCTAGCTCTGTACTCACCACACACTCCCCAGTTCCCAGCTCCTCCACCCCCCAACCCATTTGGTTTATCCTTCGTGTGTTAAAGTCACACCCCACCAAATTATCTGCTCCCTAAAGAGTCCCTTTCTGTTACTCTCACCTTTTTATCTCCCAGGGTGCATAGCGGACTGACTTACATTGAATTTGTGCTCGATATTACTTTTAACAAAGAAAAAGAAAACTTTGTTTTAGCTGTTGATGTAAGGTTATTTCCAACATTCTTTGGTGCAAGTTACCCATGCTTTCTGGTGTTTCCCAGCTAGTATACAACATTATCCAGAGGGATAATTCATTGGTTCTAATAATATTTGTTGAGTCCAGACTGCATAAATGTTGGAAACACAGGTTAAGCAAAGAGTTGTTTCTGTTGTCATAGAGCTTAAAGGCTGTTTGCTATTAATTGTAAATGAGGACACTGTAAATTACAAATGAAGACTAAAAGACTCTGAAGTTTTGGCATTCCATGGGCACACACAAGTACAGCTCTGTATATGGCCAGGATCCATTCCGGTCAGTGTTTAGGCCATAATTTTTAGAAATGAATTTTTAATATCACTCTAACAAAATATAGACTCTTTAATTCAAAATATCTACTGCAAAATCGATAACAACAATACCACTCCTAAAGTCACCTGCAAAGAGAGTGTTTTTAGTATTTTGATTTCTATTATTAGATATAAGCTGAATGGGTCTTGTCAGCCATTTCTGACCACAAGCCACAGTGCAGATGCAGACCCATGTCCACTGTAAATGCACCCACACAGAAAACCTCCTTGGCAGGGACAAAGCCCCAGGCTCTGCTGCCTGGTCTAAGAGTCTCACTCTGTTTCCTGAGGTAGGTACTTTGCAAACTAGCCACAAGAAATACGTTTCAAAAAGAGCTCCCAGACCAAAACTGAAGAAAAGCTTCATACGTCAGAGAGCACAAAAAGTCCTGAGAAGTCCTGCAATTAAAAAAAAGAAAAATCTATTCGGTGTGTAACCCAGGCCTCCCCACATTCATTTCACTATAGGGCCATTTTTCCAAAAGACATGTATAAATATCCCGAAAAAATAATATTCCAGGGAAGATATTTTTGGAATGCTCTAGTTTAACTTATTCAGATCCTACTCTGATAGGTGGGTTTTTTGCTTTGCTTTTTTGATTGTCATCATAAGAACTTTTTAAATGTACAGAGTTGTCCTAAGTCCATTCTGAACAATTACATCATCTGCTGAACGGACAACCAAAATTCTATTTTGTCATTTAACAGAGAAAGCAATCCAGATGAGAGGTAACAGTGGCTCTTTACCATCTGAAGAGCCACAGAATGACTACCTGGGCGTGTATGGGGCCTGCAAAGGACTCAGCCCGCAAGCTGACACACAATTCATTGTTCTACCTTCATTTCATATTTATTTTCCTGGCGTTTGTCTTTGCTTTGGCAACCTTAGGTAAATTTCTAATTTTCCAAGATTGCCTGCAGTGAAGTTCTATCCCCGGAGCTTGGTTTTTATTAGTCTCTTAAGCAAGTTATACAATTCAAATCACCTCTCTCAGTCCACCCATCTGCTTGTTTTTGCTTTTCTTCCTCTCTGCTGGATTCGGTGTAGAAATCCTCCAGGCCTCCTCTCGCCCCTCCCTGTCCACTACCCTAAACTCTCCCCCACCGTTCTGTCTATCCTCTCTGTCAGGGACCAGGGGCCCCTTCTGTTCAGATGGCTCCGGGCCCACCTGTACCGGCCCCATCTGTCAGCAACGCAGCCCCAGCATCCCGCAAACCTGGTGGAGGAAATTCTCCTCCGAAGAATTGACGTCACTAGGTGTTCTCCTGAGAGTTGTGCCCTGAAAATTTAGCTACATTGAGGAAGAATAAAGGGCATTTCAGTGTGGAGTAGAGGCATTGATAAAATGCTTCTCCCACACAGCATGCATTTCACCGTTAGCAACATCACCCAGAAAAAATAAAGGAAAGGAGGAATTGAAAAAGGTAAGATCTTCAGGCTAACTAGAAATGGTAAAATGTTTATATCTTAATGCATAAGAAGATCCAGTGGATAAAATCTATATTCTAAACCTAGCCTGATCAAACATATTAGCAAGGTTATCCCCTCTTGTCTTCCAATTCAAGCAGTGCAGCAATCTTTTTTGGAAGACATCATTCCATTTTAGT
Organism: Lipotes vexillifer; assembly: GCF_000442215.2. Taxonomy (NCBI): domain Eukaryota; kingdom Metazoa; phylum Chordata; class Mammalia; order Artiodactyla; family Lipotidae; genus Lipotes; species Lipotes vexillifer. The sequence goes on along the minus strand of NW_006787659.1, from coordinate 1,507,003 downwards.
TCCTTGGCACTATTTGTAAAGATGTCAAGGACTCATAACCCAGAGGAAGCATTTCCTTGAAAGGAAAGTCTATTTCTAATATTTAAAATCTCCAGTCTCCTATAAAATATATATAGTGGAAAAAAAAAAAGGTCTACAGTTGAAGACTACAGTGAGGCTTGGCTACTTTTTCTTGTCTGAAATTTGATTCACATTCAACTCAGATATATGTGTTGATTTAGAGCCTGAAGTGCCAAGAGGAGAACAGAATGGGCACAGCCAGCCACTGTGGAGTGCATTTTGTGCCAGGACTGAACAAGCTCTAAAATATGTTGATGGCCCCTGAAATTCATACGTTAGAGCTCCTGATGTCCACGCGGCCTCTAGTTCTGATGTTGCCTTGCCTGCTGCCTGAGCGCAAAGCACTGCAGCGACCCTGTTTATCTGGCCCCCGCACAACGTTGTCAAGACACATTTCCATTTTCCAAGTGACTGCTGCCACTGGGCCACAGTCTGTGCTCATTTCTCGAGTAGCTAAACCCTTTGACACTGTGGTTTTTAATTAAAATTACATTAAAGTTAATCAACCAGAAAGAGGCCACTGTAGAAGGCAGGTTTGATTGCAACCTGCGAAGGGCACAGAGGCTGCCAACTTGCTAAAGATGTGCCTGCAGATGCCAATCTGCCTGCATGAGCCCCACAGTTACAGAGCCGCTGCCGAGGGGTCAGGTCTGCAGGCGTTTTCCCTGGGACTGTCAAACAGCCCTGCGACAGCAGCAGCTCAGCAAAGAGTGAAAAAGCAGACAAGCCTCTGCAAAGTGCACCATCCCCACACCTCTGCTGCTGCCCCGACCACTGATGTGAAACTCACATCCCAACTGTTTCATCTCCAGACACAGCTGGGCTCCACAAGGAGCCATAGGTTTGTTGTCTGGGGAGGCTCCTCAACGTTTCGTCTTCTTTTACAGGCTGGGCTTCTGGCATACGGGGCTCTGTTTGGTTTGCTCTGTTTTGAAAGGGACAGAGGAGATACTTGAATGCTCCAGGATGCCTTGTTTCTCTCCAGGCTCTTTGCAAAAGGGCTTCATTGGAAAATGACAACCCAGCATTACTTTAATAATCTGAACCAAGAGACTATGAAATAAAACTTCACATCTAGGATTTGTTATTTCACACCTGCTGAATGTGGCAGTGGTGTTGAGCTGCAAATTTAAATTTTATTTTTGTTCCATTCTTCTATGATTAATTTACATCATATACCCAGGCCTTACCAAAGTACCTGACACTTGGTAAGAGTTTGGTTAGTTTTCAATAAATGAATGAATGAGTGAAGAAAAGAGTGCATTGTTTATCACAATTACCTATGCTTTTTTCTAAAGCTATAAAACCGACATTAGTACAAAAAGCCAGGTATCATTTTATCTTGAGTGCCCACTCTGATCTCTTGGAAATTGCTGCCTAAATCACTGTGTTGAGAAAGATTCCGAGGCAGTATCCTGGTAATCGAGCAGAGAGTGAGCTCAGTCAAAGCTCTGAACAAGATATCCTTGTTCTAAGGCATGGGGAGCAATATCAAGATTATGTCAGAATTCTGTTGTTGCTTCGAAGTAAACTGACAAAGCCTCTTGGGATGATTTACAAGGAAAGAATGAACTTCAAAGAGGAAAAGTAACTAACTTTACTGAGCCTCAAGCTCTCATCAAAAGCTGGCAAAAAAATTTATGTTATAGATCCCTGAATGGACTCCTGAGTCCAGCAGCTGGTTCTGACCCAGCCCTTGGTCCTGTAATCACTACCCATGTCCTGCGCAGGGTCTGCCCGAGTGCTTTGCTCAGCAGCAAGTGTCTTGAGGCAGGTGAGCCCCAGGTGCCATATACATCCTAACTGTGAACCTTAATGACTGACCAAGTATCTCCCTATAAAAAGCTATTTATAAAAACAGATTTTTGTTTTTCTTTAAAAGTTAATTCTATTTTCTACAGTGAGATCTAAGGGCAAGCCGGCGAGGGAGAGGACTGGTTCTTCAAATGTTGTCTCTTCTCTAACAGAAGGGGAAATAACCCTGCAATGAGTTCTTTTTCTGCTTCTCTGACCGGCTTACTTAAGATTCCCTTTCTTTGTTTTGTTATTTTTTACCATCTTTATTGGAGTATAATTGCTTTACAATCTTGTGTTAGTTTCTGCTGTATAACAAAGTGAATCAGCTATATGTATACATATATCCTCATATCCCCTCCCTCTTGTGTCTCCCTCCCTGCCTCCCTATCCCACCCCTCTAGGTGGTCACAAAGAACCAAGATTTTTTACCATCTTTATTGGAGTATAATTGCTTTACAATCTTGTGTTAGTTTCTGCTGTATAACAAAGTGAATCAGCTATATGTATACATATATCCTCATATCCCCTCCCTCTTGTGTCTCCCTCCCTGCCTCCCTATCCCACCCCTCTAGGTGGTCACAAAGAACCAAGCTGATCTCCCTGCACTATGCAGCTGCTTCCCACTAGCTAGCTATTTTACATTTGGTAGTGTATATATGTCAGTGCTACTCTTTCACTTTCTTCCAGCTTACCCTTCCCCCTCCTCGTGTCCTCAAATCCATTCGCTACCTCTGCATCTTTATTCCTGTCCAGCCCTTAGGTTCATCAGAACCATTTTTTCCCCTTAAGATTCCATATATATGTGTTAGAATACAGTATTTGTTTTTCTCTTCCTGACTTACTTCACTCTCTATGACAGACTCTAAGTCCATCCACCTCACTACAAATAGTTCAATTTCGCTTCCTTTTTTTAAAATATCTTTATTGGAGTATAATTGCTTTACGATGGTGTGTTAGTTTCTGCTTTATAACAAAGTGAATCAGTTATACATATACATATGTTCCCATATCTCTTCCCTCTTGTATCTCCCTCCCTGCCACCCTCCCTATCCCACCCCTCTAGGTGGTCACAAACCACCTAGCTGATCTCCCTGTGCTATGCGGCTACTTCCCACTAGCTATCTATTGTATGTTTGGTAGTGTATATATGTCCATGCCACTCTCTCACTTTGTCACAGCTTACCCTCCACCCTGGCCATGTCCTCAAGTCCATGCTCTAGTAGGTCTGTGTCTTTATTCCCGTCTTACCCCTAGGTTCTTCATGACCTTTTTTTTTTTCTTAGATTCCATATATATGTGTTAGCATATGGTATTTGTTTTTCTCTTTCTGACTTACTTCACTCTGTATGACAGACTCTAGGTCCATCCACCTCACTACAAATAACTCAATTTCGTTTCTTTTTATGGCTGAGTAATATTCATTGTATGTATGTGCCACATCTTCTTTATCCATTCATCTGTTGATGGACAGTTAGGTTGTTACCATCTCCTGGCTATTGTAAATAGAGCTGCAATGAACATTTTGGTACATGACTCTTTTTGAATTATGGTTTTCTCAGGGTATATGCCCAGTAGTGAGATTGCTGGGTCGTATGGTAGTTCTATTTTTAGTTTTTTAAGGAACATCTATACTTCTCCATAGTGGCTGTATCAATTTACATTCCCACCAACAGTGCAAGAGAGTTCCCTTTTCTCCACACCCTCTCCAGCATTTATTGTTTGCAGACTTTTTTGTGTGTGTGTGGTACATGGGCCTCTCACTGCTGTGGCCTCTCCCGCTGCTGAACACAGGCTCCGGACGTGCAGGTCCAGCGGCCATGGCCCACGGGCCCAGCCATTCTGCGTCATGTGGGATCCTCCCGGACCGGGGCACGAACTCGTGTCCCCTGCATTGGCAGGTGGACTCTCAACCACTGCGCCACCAGGGAAGCCCTATTGTTTGTAGACTTTTTGATGATGATTATTCTGACTTGTGTGAGGTGATACCACATTGTAGTGTTAATTTGCATTTCTCTAATAATTAGTGATGTTGAGCAATCCTTTCATGTGTTTGATGGCAATCTGTATATCTTCATTGGAGAAATGTCTATTTAGACCTTCTGCCCGTTTTTGGATTAGAATGTTTGTTTTTTTGATATTGAGCTGCATGAGCTGCTTGTATATTTTGGCAATTAATCTTTTGTCAGTTACGTCGTTTGCAAATATTTTCTCCCATTCTGGGGGTTGTCTTTTTTGTCTTGTTTATGGTTTTCCTTGCTGTGCAAAAGCATTTAAGTTTCATTAGGTCCCATTTGTTTATTTTTGTTTTTATTTCCATTTCTCTAGGAGGTAGGTCAAAAAGGATCTTGCTGTGATTATGTCATAGAGTGTTCTGCCTATGTTTTCCTCTAAGAGTTTTATAGTGTCTGGCCTTACATTTAGGTCTTTAATTCATTTTGAGTTTATTTTTGTGTATGGTGTTAGGAAGTGTTCTAATTTCATTCTTTTACATGTAGCTATCCAGTTTTCCCAGCACCACTTCTTGAAGAGGCTGTCTTTTCTCCACTGTATATTCTTGCCTCCTTTATCAAAGGTAAGGTGACCGTATGTGCATGGGTTTATCTCTGGGCTTTCTATCCTGTTCCACTGAACTATATTTCTGTTTTTGTGCCAGTAACATACTGTCTTGATTACTGTAGCTTTGTAGTATAGTCTGAAGTCCAGAAGCCTGATTCCTCCAGCTCCGTTTTTCTTTCTCAAGATTGCTTTAGGGTCTGGGAGAAGATGGCAGAAGACTAAGACGTGGAGATCACATTCCTTCCCACAGATACATCAGAAATACATCTACACGTGGAACTGCTCCTATAGAACAGCCACTGATTGCTGGCAGAAGACCTCAGACCTCCCAAAAGACAAGAAACTCCCCACGTACCTGGGAAGGGCAAAAGAAAAAAGAAAAATCAGAGACAAAAGATTAGGGACGGGACCTGCACCAGTGGAAGGAAGCTGTGAAGGAGGAAAGGTTTCCACATACTAGAAGCCCCTTCACAGTCATTGACTGTGGGTGGCAGAGGGGGAAGCTTCAGAGCCACGGAGGAGAGCACAGCAACAGAGGTGCAGAGGGCAAAGTTGAGAGATTCCCGAACAGAGGATTGGTGCCGACCAGCACTCACCAGTGCGAGAGGCTTGTCTGCTCACCTGCTGGGATGGGCGGGGGCTGCGAGCTGAGTCTCAGACTGTCCGATGCTGGGAGAGGACTGGGGTTGGCGGTGTGAAAACAGCCTGAAGGGGTTAGTGCACCACAGCTAGACAGGAGGGAGGCTGGGAGAAGTCTGGAGCTGCCGAAGAGACAAGAGACTTTTTCTTGCCTCTTTGTTTACAGGTGCAGGAGGAGAGGGGATTAAGAGTGCTGCTTAAAGAAGCTCCAGTGACCGGAGTGAGCCACGGCTATCAGTGCAGACCCCAAAGACGGGCATGAGACGCTAAGGCTGCTGCTGCAGCCACCAAGAAGCCTGTGTGCGAGCACAGGTCACTCTCCACGCCGCCCCTCCCGGGAGCCTGTGCAGCCCGCCACTGCCAGGGTCCAGTGACCTAGGGACAACTTCCCGGGGAGAATGCTCGGCACGCCTCAGGCTGGTGCAACATCATGTTGGCCTCTGCTGCTGCAGGCTCTCCCAACATCCATACCCTTCCCTCCCCCAGCGTGAGTGACCCAGAACCCCCAAATCAGCGGCTCCTTTAGGCCGTCCTGTCTGAGCAAAGAACAGACGTCCTCAGTCAACCTACATGCAGAGGCGGGTACAAATCCAAAGTTGAACCCTGGGAGCTGTGAGAACAAAGAAGAGAAAGAGAAATCTCTCCCAGCAGCCTAAGGAGAAGAGGATTGAACCTCCACAATCAACTTGATGTACTCTGCATCTGTGGAATATATGAATAGACAAGACAATGAATCATCCCAAATTGAGGAGGTGGACTTTGGGAGCAAGAGAGATTACTTTTCCCCTTTTCCTCTTTTTGTGAGTGTGTATGTGTATGCTCCTGTGTGAGATTTTGTCTGTATAGCTTTGCTTTCACTATTTGCCCTAGGGTTCTGACAGTCCAGTTTTTATTCTTTTTTTTTTTTGCGGTACATGGGCCTCTCACTGTCGTGGCCTCTCCCGTTGCGGAGCGCAGGCTCCGGATGCGCAGGCTCAGCAGCCATGGCTCACGGGCCCAGCCACTCCGCGGCATGTGGGATCTTCCCAGATCAGGGCAAGAACCCGTGTCCCCTGCATCGGCAGGCGGACTCTCAACCATTGCGCCACCAGGGAAGCCCTTATTTTTTAATTCTTAAAATTTTTTTCTTAATAATTATTTTTTATTTTAATTATTTTATTTTATCTTACTTTATTTTATTTTATCCTCTCTCTTTCCTTCTTTCTTTCTTTCTTTCAATTTTTTCTCCCTTTTATTCTGAGCTGTGTGGAGGACAGGCTGTTGGTGTTCCAGCCAGGCTTCAGGACTCTGCCACTGAGGTGGGAGAGCCAACTTCAGGACACTGGTGCACAAGAGACCTCCCAGCTCCATGTAATATCAAACAGCGAAAATCTCCCAGAGATCTCCATCTCAACACCAAGACCCAGCTTCATTCACTGACCAGCAAGCTACAGTGCTGGACACCCTATGCCAAAGAACTAGCAAGACAGAAACACAGCTACATCCATTAGCAGAGAGGCTGCCTAAAATCATAATAAGGCTACAGACACCCTAAAACACACCACCAGATATGGACCTGCCCACCAAAAAGACAAGATCCATCCTCATCCACCAGAACACAGGCACTAGTCCCCTCCACCAGGAAGCCTACACAACCCACTGAACCAACTTTAGCCACTGGGGACAGACACCAAAAACAATGGGAACTACAAATCTGCAGCCTGTGAAAAGGAGACTCCAGACACAGTAAGATAAGCAAAATGAAAAGACAGAAAAACACACAGCAGATGAAGGAGCAAGGTAAAAACCCACCATACCTAACAAATGAAGAGGAAATAGGCAGTCTACCTGAAAAAGAATTCAGAATAATGACAGTAAAGATGATCCAAAATCCTGGAAATAGAATGGAGAAAATGAAAGAAACGTTTAACAAGGACCTAGAAGAAATAAAGAGCAAACAAACAGTGATGAACAACACAATAAATGAAATTTAAAATTCTCTAGAAGGGATCAATAGCAGAATAACTGAGGCGGAAGAACAGATAAGTGACCTGGAAGATAAAATAGTGGAAATAACTACTGCAGAGCAGAATAAAGAAAAAAGAATGAAAAGAACTGAGGACAGTCTCAGAGACCTCTGAGAAAACATTAAATGCACCAACATTTGAATTATAGGGGTTCCAGAAGAAGAAGAGAAAAAGAAAGGGACTGAGAAAATATTTGAAGAGATTATAGTTGAAAGCTTCCCTAATATGGGAAAGGATATAGTTAATCAAGTCCAGGAAGCACAGAGAGTCCAATACAGGTTATATCCAAGGAGAAACACGCCAAGACACATATTAATCAAACTATCAAAAATTAAAAACAAAGAAAACATATTAAAAGCAGCAAGGGAAAAACAACAAATAACACACAAGGGAATCCCCATAAGGTTAACAACTTATCTTTCAGCAGAAACTCTGAAAACCAGAAGGGAGTGGCAGGACATATTTAAAGTAATGAAGGAGAAAAACCTACAACCAAGATTACTCTACCCAGCAAGGATCTCATTCAGATTTGATGGAGAAATTAAAACCTTTACAGACAAGCAAAAGCTGAGAGAGTTCGGCACCACCAAACCAGCTTTACAACAAATGCCAAAGGAACTACTCTAGGCAAGAAACACAAGAGAAAGAAAAGACCTACAATAACAAACCCAAAACAATTAAGTAAATGGGAATGGGAACGTACATATCAATAATTCCCTTAAATGTAAATGGATTAAATTCTCTCACCAAAAGACACACACTGGCTGAATGGACACAAAAACAAGAACCGTATATATGCTGTCTACAAGAGACCCAATTCAGACCTAGGGACACATACAGACTGAAAGGGAAGGGATGGAAAAAGATATTCCATGAAAATGGAAACCAAAAGAAAGCTGGAGTAGCAATTCTCATATCAGACAAAATAGACTTTAAAATAAAGACTACTAGAAGAGACAAAGAAGGACACTACATAATGATCAATCCAAGAAGATATAACAATTGTAAAATATTTATGCACCCAAAAAAGGAGCACCTCAATACATAAGGCAAATACTAACAGCCATAAAAGAGGAAATCGACAGTAACACAATCATAGTAGGGGATTTTAACAGACGATTTTCACCAATGGACAGATCATCCAAAATGAAAATAAATAAGGAAACACAAGCTTTAAAAGATATATTAAACAAGATTGACTTAATTGATATTTACAGGACATTCCACCCAAGAACAACAGAATACACATTTTTCTCAAGTGCTCATGGAACATTCTCCAGGACAGAACATATCTTGGGTCACAAATCAAGCCTTGGTAAATTTAAGAAAATTGAAATTGTATCAAGTATCTTTTCTGACCAAAACGCTATGAGACTAAATATCAATTACAGGAAAAGATCTGTAAAAAATACAAACACATGGAGGCTAAACAATACACTACTTAATAACAAAGTGATCGCTGAAGAACTCAAAGAGGAAATCAAAAAATTCTTACAAACAAATGACAATGGAGACACGACGACCAAAACCTATGGGATGCAGCCAAAGCAGTTCTAAGAGGGAAGTTTATAGCAATACAATCCTAACTTAAGAAACACAAAACATCTCAAATAAACAACTTAACCTTGCAACTAAAGCAATTAGAGAAAGACGAACAAAAAAACCCCCAAAGTTAGCAGAAGGAAAGAAATCATAAAAATCATATCAGAAATAAATGAAAAAGAAATGAAGGAAATAAAAGCAAAGATCAATAAAACTAAAATCTGGTTCTTTGAGAAGATAAACAAAATTGATAAACCATTAGCCAGACTCATCAAGAAAAAAAGGGAGAAGACTCAATTCAATAGAATTAGAAATGGAAAAGGAGAAGTAACAAACTGACACTGCAGAAATACAAAAGATCAGCAGAGATTACTACAAGAAACTTTATGTCAATAAAATGGACAACCTGGAACAAATATGACAAATTCTTAGAAATGTACAGCCTGCCGATACCCAACCAGGAAGAAATAGAAAATATAAACAGACCAATCACAAGCACTGAAATTGAAACTGTGATGAAAAATCTTCCAACAAACAAAGATCCAGGACCAGATGGCTTCACAGGCAAATTCTATCAAACATTTAGAGAAGAGCTAACACCTATCCTTCTCAAACTCTTCCAAAATATAGCAGTGAGCAGAACACTCCCAAACTCTTTCTATGAGGCCACCATCACCCTGATATGAAAACCAGACAGAGATGTCACAAAGAAAGAAAACTACAGGCCAATATCACTGATGAACATAGATGCAAAAATCCTCAACAAAATACTAGCAAACAGAATACAATAGCACATTAAAAGGATCATACACCATGATCAAGTGGGGTTTATTCCAGGAATGCAAGGATTCTTCAATATATGCAAATCAATCAATGTGATAGACCATATTAACAAATTTTAGGAGAAAAACCATATGATCATCTCAATAGATGCAGAGAAAGCTTTCAACAAAATTCAACACCCATTTATGATAAAAACCCTGCAGAAAGTAGGCATAGAGGGAACTTTCCTCAACATAATAAAGGTCATATATGACAAACCCACAGCCAACATCGTCCTCAATGGTGAAAAACTGAAAGCATTTCCACTAAGATCAGGAACAAGACAAGGTTGCCCACTCTCACCACTCTTATTCAACATAGTTTTGGAAGTTTTAGCCACAGCAGTCAGAGAAGAAAAGGAAATAAAAGGAATCCAAATTGGAAAAGAAGAAGTAAAGATGTCACTGTCTGCAGGTGACATGACACTATAAATAAAGAATCCTAAAGATGCTACCAGAAGACTACTAGAGCTAATCAATGAATTTGGTAAAGTAGCAGGATACAAAATTAATGCACAGAAATCTCTGGAATTCTTATATACTAATGATGAAAAATCTGAACGTGAAATTAAGAAAACACTCCCATTTACCATTACAACAGAAAGAATATAATACCTAGGAATAAACTTACCAAAGGAAACTAAAGACCTGTATGCAGAAAATTATGACACTGATGAAAGAAATTAAAGATGATACAAATAGATGGAGAGATATACCATGTTCTTGGGTTGGAAGAATCAACATTGTGAAAATGACTCTACTACCCAAAGCAATCTACAGATTCAGTGCAATGCCTAACAAATTACCACTGGCATTTTTCACAGAACTAGAACAAAAAATTTCACAATTTTTATGGAAACATAAAACACCCCGAGTAGCCAAAGCAATCTTGAGAACGAAAAATGGAGCTGGAAGAATCAGGCTCCCTGACTTCAGACTATATTACAAAGCTACAGTAATCAAGACAGTATGGTACTGGCCTAAAAACAGAAAGATAGATCAATGGAATAGGATAGAAAGCCCAGAGATAAACCCACGCACATATGGTCACCTTATCTTTGATAAAGGTGGCAGGAATGTACAGTGGAGAAAGGACAGCCTCTTCAATAAG
>NW_006787659.1:1450171-1496359 GCF_000442215.2 Lipotes vexillifer | reverse complement strand
CGGGCCTCTCACTGTTGTGGCCTCTCCCATTGTGGAGCACAGGCTCCGGACGCGCAGGCTCAGCGGCCATGGCTCACTGGCCCAGCCGCTCCGTGGCATGTGGGATCTTCCCGGACCGGGGCACGAACCCGTGTCCTCTGCATCGGCAGGCAGACTCTCAACCACTGCGCCACCAGGGAAGCCCCTGTTCACCTTATTTTTGATAAAGGAGGCAAGAATATACAGTGGAGAAAAGACAGCCTCTTCAATATATGTTGCTGGGAAAACTGGCCAGGTACACACAAAAGTACGAAATTAGAACACTCCCTAACAAAATACAAAAAAAAAAAACTCAAAATGGATTAAAGACCTAAATGTAAGGCCAGAAACTCTCAAACTCTTAGAGGAAAACATAGGCTGAACACTCTATGACATAAATCACAGCAAGATCCTTTTTGACCCACCTCCTAGAGAAATGGAAATAAAAACAAAAATAAACAAATGGGACTTAATGAAACTTAAAAGCTTTTGTACAGCAAAGAAAAGTATAAACAAGACCAAAAGACAACCCTCAGAATGGGAGAAAATATTTGCAAATGAAGCAACTAACAAAGGGTTAATTTCCAAAATTTACAAGCAGTTCATGCAGCTCAATAACAAAAAATCAAACACCCAATCCAAAAATGGGCAGAAGGCTTAAATAGACAATTCTGCAAAGAATATTTACAGATTGCCAACAAACACATGAAAGAATGCTCAACATCATTAATCATTAGAGAAATGTAAATCAAAACTACAATGAGATATCATCTCACACTGGTCAGAATGGCCATCATCTAAAAATCTAGAAACAATAAGTGCTGGAGAGGGTATGGAGAAAAGGGAACCATCTTGCACTGTTGGTGGGAATGTAAATTGATACAGCCACTATGGAGAACAGTACGGATGTTCCTTAAAAAACTATAAATAGAACTATCATATGACCCAGCAATCCCACTACAGGGCATATACCCTAGAAAACCCTAATTCAAAAAGAGTCATGTACCAAAATATTCACTGCAGCTCTATTTACAATAGCTGGGATATGGAAGCAACCTAAGTGTCCATCAACAGATGAATGGATAAAGAAGATGTGGCACATACATAAAATGGAATATTACTCAGCCATAAAAAGAAACGAAATTGAGCTATTTGTAGTGAGGTGGATAGACCTAGAGTCTGTGATACCGAGTGAAGTAAGTCAGAAAGAGAAAAACTAATACTGTATGCTAACACATATATATGGAATCTAAGGAAAAAAAATGTCATGAAGAACCTAGGGGTAAGACGGGAATAAAGACACAGTCCTACTAGAGCATGGACTTGAGGATATGGGGAGGGCGAAGGGTAAGCTGTGGCAAAGTGAGAAATGGCCATGGACATATATACACTACCAAATGTAAAATAGCTAGTGGGAAGCAGCCGCATAGCACAGGGAGATCAGCTAGGTGGTTTGTGACCACCTAGAGGGGTGGGATAGGGAGGGTGGCAGGGAGGTAGACACAAGAGGGCAGAGATATGGGAACATATGTATATGTATAACTGATTCTCTTTGTTATAAAGCAGAAACTAACACACCATTTTAAAGCAATCATACTCCATTAAAGATGTTAAAAAAAAAAAAAGATTCCTTTAGCTATTCAGGGTTTTTTGTGTTCCATACAAATTGTGAAATTTTTTGTTCTAGTTATGTGAAAAATGCCATTGGTAGTTTGATAGGGATTGCATTGAATCTGTAGATTGCTTTGGATAGTATAGTCATTTTCACAGTGTTGATTCTTTCAATCCAAAAACATGGTATCTGTTTGTATCATCTTTAATTTCTTTCATCAGTGTCTTATAGTTTTCTGCATACAGGTCTTTTAACTCCTTAGGTAGGTTTATTCTTAGGTATTTTATTCATTTTGTTGCAATGGTAAATGGGCATGTTTCCTTAATTTCTCTTTCAGATTTTTTATTGTTAATGTATAGGAATGCAAGAGACTTCTGTGCATTAATTTTGTATCCTGCTACTTTACCAAATTCATTGATTAGCTCTAGTAGTTTTCTAGTAGCATCTTTAGGGTTTTCTATGTATAGTATCATGTCATCTGCAAACAGTGACAGCTTTACTTCTTCTTTTCCAATTTGGATTCCTTTTATTTCTTTCACTTCTCTGATTGCTGTGGCTAAAACTTCCGAAACTATGTTGAATAATAGTGGTGAGAGTGGGCAACCTTGTCTTATTCCTCATCTGAGAGGAAATGCTTTCAGTTTTTCACCATTGGAAACGTTGTTGGCTGTGGGTTTGTTATATATGGACTTTATTATGTTAAGATAGGTTCCCTCTATGGCTACTTTCTGGAGAGTTTTTATCATAAATGGGTGTTGAACTTTGTCAAAACCTTTTTCTGCATCTATTGAGATTATCATACAGTTTTACCATTTAGTTTGTTAATATGGTGTATCATATTGACTGACCTGCATATATTGAAGAATCCTTGCATTCTTTGGATAAAACCCACTTGATCATGGTGTATGATCTGTTTAATGTGCTGCTGGATTCTGTTTGCTAGTATTTTGTTGAGGATTTTTGCATCTATGTTCATCAGTCACATTGGCCTGTAATTTTCTTTTTTTGTGACATCTTTGTCTAGTTTTGGTATCAGGGTGATGGTGGCCTCATAGAATGAGTTTGCGAGTGTTCCTCCCTCTGCTATACTTTGGAAGAGTGTGAGAAGGATAGGTGTTAGCTCTTCTCTAAATGTTTGACAGAATTCACCTGTGAAGCCATCTGGTCCTGGGCTTTTGTTTGTTGGAAGATTTTTAATCACAGTTTCAGTGCTTGTGATTGGTCTGTTTATATTTTCTATTTCTTCCTGGTTCAGTCTTGGAAGGTTGTGCTTTCCTAAGAATTTGTCCATTTCTTCCAGGTTGTCCATTTTATTGGCATAGAGTTGCTTGTAGTAATATTTTATTGGCATAGAGTTGCTTGTAGTCATCCCTCGTGATCCTTTGTATTTCTGCAGTGTCAGTTGTTACTTCTCCTTTTTCATTTCTGATTCTATTGATTTGAGTCTTCTCCCTTTTTTTCTTGATGAGTCTGGCTAATGGTTTATCAATTTTGTTTATTCTCTCAAAGAACCAGCTTTTTGTTTTATTCATCTTTGCTACTGTTTTCTTCATTTCTTTTTCATTTATTTCTGAGCTGATCTTTATGACTTCTTTCATTCTGCTAACTTTGGGTGGGGTTTGTTCTTTCTCTAACTGCTTTAGGTTAGGTTGTTTATTTGAGATTTTCCTTGTTTCTTGATGTAGGATTGTATTGCTATAAACTTCCCTCTTAGAACTACTTTTGCTGCATCCCATAGGTTTTGGGTCATTGTGTTTTCATTGTCATTTGTTTCTAGGTATTTTTTGATTTCCTCTTATAGTTCTTCAGTTATCTCTTGGTTATTTAGTAGCATATTGTTTAGCTTCCATGTGTTTGTATTTTTTACATTTTTTTCCTGTAATTGATATCTAGTTTCATAGCATTGTAGTCAGAAAAGATACTTGATGAGATTTTAATTTTCTTAAATTTATCAAGGCTTGATTTGTGATCCAAGATATGATGTGTCTTGGAGAATGTTCCCTGAGCACTTGAGAATAAAGTGTATTCTGTTTTTTTTGGATGGAATGTCCTGTAAATATCAATTAAGTCCATCTTGTTTAATGTATCATTTAATTAATTAATTTATTTATTTATTTTATTTTTGGCTGCACTGGCTCTTTGTTGCTGCATGTGAGCTTTTCTCTAATTGAGGTGAGTGGGGGCTACTCTTCGTTGCAGTGCACGGGCTTCTCATTTTGGTGGCTTCTCTTGTTGCAGAGCATGGGCTCTAGGCATGTGGGCTCAGTAGTTGTGGCTTGCGGGCTCCAGAGTGCAGGCTTGGTAGTTGAGCACATGGGATTAACTGCTCTGCAGCATGTGGGATCTTCCCAGACTAGAGCTTGAACCCTGCATTGGCAGGCAGATTCTTAACCACTGCGCCACCAGGGAAGCCCTAATGTATCATTTAAAGCTTGTGTTTCCTTATTTATTTTCATTTTGGATGATCTGTCCATTGGTGAAAGTGGGGTGTTAAAGTCCCCTACTATGGTTGTGTTATTGTCAATTTCCCTTTTTATGGCTGTTAGCATTTGCCTTATGTATTGAGGTGCTCCTATGTTGGGTGCATAAATATTTACAATTATTATATCTTCTTGGATTGATCATTATGTAGTGTCCTTCTTTGCCTCTTGTAATAGTCTTTATTTTAAAGTCTATATTTCTAATATGAGAATTGCTACTCCAGCTTTCTTTTGATTTCCATTTTCATGGAATATCTTTTTCCATCCCCTCACTTTCAGTCTGTATGTGTCCCTAGGTCTGAAGTGGGTCTCTTGTAGACAGCATATATATGGGTCTTATTTTTGTATCCATTCAGCCACTCTATGTCTTTTGGTTGGAGCATTTAATCCATATACATTTAAGGTAATTTTCAATATGTATGTTCCTATTACCATTTTCTTAATTGTTTTGGGTTTGTCATTGTAGGTCTTTTCCTTCTCTTGTGTTTCCAGCCTAGAGAAGTTCCTTTAGCATTTGTTGTAAAGCTGTTTTGGTGGTGCTGAATTCTCTTAACTTTTGCTTGTCTGTAAAGGTCTTAATTTCTCCATCAAATTTGAATGAGATCCTTGCTGGGTAGAGTAATCTTGGTTGTAGGTGTTTCCCTTTCATCACTTTAAATATGTCCTGCCACTCCCTTCTGGCTTGCAGAGTTTCTGCTGAAAGATCAGCTGTTCACCTTATGGGAATTCCCTTGTATGTTATTTTTTGCTTTTCCCTTGCTGCTTTTAATATTTTTTTCTTTGTATTTAATTTTTGATAGTTTGATTAATATGTGTCTTGGCATGTTTCTCCTTCGATTTATCCTGTATGGGTCTCTCTGTGCTTCCTGGACTTGATTGACTATTTCCTTTCCCCTGTTAGGTAAGTTTTCAATTATAATCTCTTTAAATATTTTCTCATACCCTTTCTTTTTCTCTTCTTCTTCTGACCCTATAATTCAAATGTTGGTACATTTAATGTTGTCCCAGAGGTCTATGAGACTGTCCTCAATTCTTTTCATTTTTTTTTTCTTTATTCTGCTCTGCAGTAGCTATTTCCACTATTTTATCTTCCAGGTCACCTATCCATTCTTCTGCCTCAGTTATTCTGCTATTGATTTTCCTCTAGAGTATTTTTAATTTCATTTATTTTGTTTTTCATCACTGTTTGTTTGCTCTTTATTTCTTCTAGGTCCTTGTTAAATGTTTCTTGTATTTTCTCCATTCTATTTCCAAGATGTTGGATCATCTTTACTATCATTACTCTGAATTCTTTTTCAGGTAGACTGTCTATTTCCTCTTCATTTGTTTGGTCTGGTAGGTTTTTACCTTGCTTCCTCATGTGCTGTGTATTTCTCTGTCTTCTCATGTTGTTTAACTTACTTTGTTTCGGGTCTCCTTTTCACATGCTGCACATTTGTAGTTCCCATTGTTTTTGGTGTCTGCCCCCAGTGAGTGAGGTTGGTTCAGTGGGTTGTGTAGGCTTCCTGGTGGTGGGGACTCATGTCTGTGTTCCGGTAGATGAGCCTGGATCTTGTCTTTCTGGTGGGCAGGGCCACATCCAGCAGTGTGTTTTTGGGTGTCTGTGAACTTATTGTGATTTTAGGCAGCCTCTCACCTAATGGGTGGGGTTGTGTTCCTGTCTTGCTAGTTGTTTGGTATGGCGCATCCAGCACTGGAGCTTGATGGCCATTGGGTGGAGCTGGGTCTTAGTGTTGAGACAGAGATCTATGGGAGATCTTTGCCAATTGATATTATGTGGGACCAGGAGGTCTCTCGTGGTCCAGTGTCCTGATCTCAGCTCTTCCACCTCAGAGGCTCAGGCCTGATACCAGGCCAGAGCACCAAGACCCTGTCAGCCACATGGCCAGGTACATGGGGATTTTCTTGCCTTTTGGGAAGTCTCTGGTCTTCTGCCAGCGTTCACTAGGTGTTCTGTAGGAGTTGTTCCACACATATATGTATTTTTGATGTATTTGTGGGGTGGAAGGTGATTTCTATGTCTTACTCCCCTGCCATCTTGAAGGTCCCCCTGCAGTAGGAGACTCCACTGAACATGCCAACCTCCACAAGAGCTAGAGGTGCAGAGGCATATTTTTCAGAGTGTTTGCAGCTTGCTTTTTTTTCCCTTTTCCTTTGTGCTTTGTCTAGTTTCACTTGTTCACAGGGTGCTTCATGCAGTGGCATCGCACCCGGCACTTCAGATCAGAGTGCCTAGTGAGAAATTATGAGGTGAGAGCTTGAGATTCAGTGTAGAACCAGACATATTTGTCCCTCATTTCATGGAGCACACTTTGTCTAAATCAGTCTGCTGGAATTTTCCTCAAACTTCATTTTCTTTGGAGGAAAATGTCCAGGTAATTCATGCAAAAAGTATCTCTTCTTTTGTGCTTGGTTTGGTTTCACTTGCCTTTAGGAAGCCTGTGCAGAGGCCTTGCACCTTACACGTTGGATTAGAGTTCCCAGCACAGAGCCACTGCGCCTGATGCCTCAGCTTGGTGGGTCTGCATGGATACTGCGATTCAAGATGGCAGCCATGGGTTGTGTGCCTATTTCCTTTCTTTGAATGTAACCATGATGATTGGAGCTACAGTAGCTATCTTGTGACCATGAGGCATAAGCACCAAGACCAAAATAAAAAGGATGGAAAAGAATTTGGAGCTTTAAAGACATTTTTTAAACTGTTGCCCTAAAACTGGAATCTCTAGATTCCTTGCTATGTGAAATAACTAAATGTCATAGTGCTTAAGCCACTGTTAGTTGGGGAATCTTTTACTTGCAGCTAAAAGCTTTCTAATTGATATAGAGGTCTTGTATTCCACCACAGAGAATAAAACCTCCCAGTTTCATTCCTTCCACTTTAAAATTTTAATCATGTGACATCTTTGTGTTTGCAGTATATCAATAATGTGTCTGTTCCTTGTAGAAGTCCTTAATAGGGAAACATATCAAAGGTTAGCTTTTCTTGCCTGGTCAGATTTTTGGAGTAGTATCTCTCCTTTGGCCTCTGTGAGACCTCTACAAAAATTTCCCCAGTCAATATTTAGGTGTTTTCTCCTCTAGCTTTAAATCAAGCAGGAGTTCTCTTGTCCACTAGAATGCAGTTTTCCCATGAGAAAGTGAACACTTGTTTGGTGTTTGTCCATGGATGAACCAATCAGATCATTCCCTGATGTTTGGGAAAAGACAATAAAGAGGCTGATTAGGTGGACAGGCTGAGGTCCATGATGAAAAAAGAAAGATGAGGCTGAGGCTGCCACCAGCAACCTCTGCCAGCCCCACTAGTGCTCCTGGAAACGTCTTGAGTCCCTACTACTCACATATGCCAGCCATAGAAGTGTCTGGAAAGGTGGCCAATTCTGCCACTTACACTGACAGACTGCATATAAAAATACCCACCTACATGCTTTCTACAAGCGATATTTCTAGGGAATAAAGACACAGAAAAACTGAAAATGAAAGAATGTAAAGAGATAGACCACACGAATACTAAGCATAAGAAAGTGGAAATCACTGTAGGAGACAGGATGTGAAATTATAAATTCAGCTGGGGTGCTCAGATATGGTAAGTCTGAGCACTCCAGCTGAATACTCTGTAAGTGTCCAGGAGGTGCCTGCACTTGCTCCAACGACTAGAGCAAAGGACAGTGTGTGCTCTGGGACGACCCTTCCCCGGCCCTGGCTGTGGAGGAGGTTGATGCTCCATCAGCCAGTTGAGAAGGAAGCAGAGAAGCAGCCATTCTTTCCTCCCTAAAGATAGCTGGCCTGTCTGCTACTGTCCTAGCTGTCAGTGGAGAGGGTGAGGGAACAAGGAAAACTCTTGTTTTTGATGAAAATTGAGAGGAAGTTTAAAGTATTGATTAATACTATAAAATAAAATACAACACAATAAAACAAAAATCCACCAGGTCACTATAAATAGACCCCCAAACATTCAATGGTGTCAAATATAAAGTTGCATCACCAGAATGCTAATAATATGGTGAGAGTGAGTCTGCACAGCTAAACTGTTGACAGTTCCATGGGCTTGTGTCATGCCTGAATTTGTGCTACTGCGTGGTATTCATTGGGTGTCACGGTTGGGATTCTTTAGAACAGCAGATGCTAAGGTGGAATGTGGGGTACAAGGTATTTATTAGAGTCATGATGAACACATACCAAAAGGAGGGGGAGGAAACAGGATTGGGCAGAGAGAGAGATGGCAAACTGGGAAGCAGGCCTGACGGAGCCTCACCAACCTCCCGGGTCTCTGGCTGTCAGCACTGTCCAGTGTTGGGCTGGGATGCTGGGGCCTGCACAGCCTTGCCTGGCTCAGTCCCTGGGTGCGGTTGGCCCCAGAGGGTGTGACCTCAGTCAGGGCAGCTCTCTGCAGCTGAAGCCTGCCCTAGGCAAATCTGTCAGTGTAGACTCTTCTTGATTGTGTTGTCTGGCCACACTTGTAGCACACTGAAAGCTATCTGATAAACAAATGTTGAAGATTCCATCAACAATATATCCAAGAACCAGAATTCTAGAGAATCAATCTGTACATTTAAAACAGCAATTTTTTTTTTTTTTTTTTTTTTTTTTTGCGGTACGCGGGCCTCTCACTGCTGCGGCCTCTCCCGTTGCGGAGCACAGGCTCCAGACGCGCAGGCCCAGCGGCCATGGCTCACGGGCCCAGCCGCTCCGCGGCATGTGGGATCCTCCCGGACCGGGGCACGAACCCGCGTCCCCTATATCGGCAGGCGGACTCTCAACCACTGCGCCACCAGGGAAGCCCAGCAAATTTTAATTAATTCATTAGTTCATTCAAAGTCTCTGATAAGGAAAACTTCTGTTTAGAGGAGCAAACTAAAACATCTTTATTTTTACAGCAATAAAACAACATCATGAAATTTTGTTTGGATTCTTGCGCTTTTGTTGAAACTTTACCCCACTCCACACCTATATGAAATAAAAGTTACCAAATAAGAGTTATAAAAAGAGAAATGCTTATCTGACTCTTTTCAGAAACAACAGTAAACAGTATTATTGACAGAATCAGCAACTTAATTAAAAAGTCTGTTAATGCTGGTGTTAATAAACCTGGCATATTTTCAGTTTCAATTGACACTATTCAAACCAATTCTTCTGGGTAATAGGATATGTCACAGAATCTGGGAACATTGGCTATCTAAATTAAGCATTTATTACTTGAAAATATTGGAAGCTATTACAGATGTTCTGTGATCAAATTATATTTTTTCATAAAAAATATCCTCCTTAGGAAGCCAAGATGAATCATAGGTTGTGTGCTATTTACCCTCTGGCTAGAGAAAAATACATAATTATCCATGATATTAAAGTTTCAAATAAATAAACAAATTTCCTTCTTTAAGGATGGGTATGTGTACTGTTTGGATCTCAAACTTGAATGATTTGTTACTTTCACTCCATTAGCAAGTACTTATTGATTTCCTGTTATGTGCCAGGCACTTCCCTAGGAGCAGAGAATTATGGAACAAGACAAAGATGCTCTTTTGTGTAGTTTACATCCTAGTGATTTTATTACCAGAATTTAATGTCTTATTAAACAGTAGTGACACAATGGCTTCTTGAAAACTATGATGACCTAAAATTAAAATTTTGATAAAGGTTCAAGTATTTCTGAAGTGCTACATCAGAGGAAACCATAGTGTCTCCTTGTCCCTCCAAAATGAAACTATAATGTCTTCAGCCCTCACCAGACCCTTTTTTTCAGGAGTCCAAATTAACATCTAGCATGTTGTAAGCAGATGATGGCTTATACTCTCAAAACCGGCACAACTTTCAGGCCCCTGGGTTCTGGAAGTTTCTTCTGTTCCACTCATTTCACTACACAGAACTTAGTCCTTCTTATCTTCCATAACAATCATGCACATCATTTCCTAAAACTCTCCCTGTTTCTCACAGGTCTCAAGGCACACGAGGCTATTTTCTATTAAACATGCCGAGCTGACTTCTTCCTCAAAGACATTTACACCTGCTGTTCCCTCTGCCTGGAACACTGTTCTTCCAGACTTCATCCTCACTTCATTCAGAAATGAATGTCACCTCCTCCATGCCCTACCTAAAATAACACACTACCTCAATACCCTGCTTTAATGTTTTTCATAATATTTGAGAGTTTGTCAACATGTTGTGCATTTATTAATCTGTTTATTGTCTGTCTACCCAAGTAGAATGTAAGCTCCAAGAGATCATGGGCTCAGACATGTTCACTGCTGTAACTTCAAAGCCTGGAATATACTGAGAACATAAAAGTTGCTCAATTAAAATTTGTTGAATGAATGGATGAATACATGAACACGTGAAAAACACGAATGAACATGAGTTTAACAGACTTCACTGAAGAGTTTTGGGCGAAGATAAAAGAGGGGCTCAAACTATAGCAATATAAATAATCTTAAGAGGAATCATAAGCATTCACCTCCTCAAGAATGTCCTGTAGCCACTCACATCCCTTTCCCTCTGATATGAAAACAATGAACTCCTGCTCTTATTTCAGGTAGAGGAACGCCCTTCTTCAGGCATTCTGTATCAACTCACACTCACTCCTGGAGGACTCACATTCTGATCCAGTACTTCTCAATGTATTTTTCTAAAAGCAGTTCTTTCCTTTAGAGAAAATTACTTAGTATATACTCTTCAAAGGTAAAAATTTCTCCACTTCATTAGATCATTAATTAAAAGTGGTATAAAATCAAAATCTTGAACTAGAAAACTTAATTCTTAATTCTTCTATCCCAGATAGATAGAAGCTATATATTTAGTAACAGATATAAGTCAAAACTACCCTAACCTCAACAAGTAGGAGCTTCCTTTATTTTTACTGAAGTATAGTTAACTTACAATATTAGTTCCAGGTATACAATATTCGGTATTTTTAGGGATTACACTCCATACAAAGTTATTATAAAATATTGGCTACATTCCCTGTACTGTATTTTATACTTACTAGTTTGTATCTCTTAATCCCTTTCACTTATTTTTCCCCTCCCCTGACCTCTCTCCTTACTGGTAACCACTAGTTTTTTCTCTGTATCTGTGAGTCTGTTTCTGTTTTATTATATTTGTTTGTTTTATTTTTAGATTTCACATATAAGTGAAACATATAGTATTTGTCTTTCTCTTTCTGACTTATTTCATTAAGCCTAATACCCTCCAGCTCCATCTATGTTGTCACAAATGGCAGAATTTCACTCTTTTTTATGGCTGAGTAATATTCCATTGTATATATGTACTACATCTTCTTAATCCATTCATCTGTTGATGGACACTTAGGCTGTTTCCTTATCTTGGTTATTGTGAATAGTGCTGCTATGAACATTGGGGTGCAATGTTCTCCCTAGGGCTGGGGTGCCCAATGTGGGGCTTGAATCCCTCACTCCCCAGGGAAGATTCCTGAGCTTGTGATATCCCCTTTCCTCTTCTGGGTCACTTGTCAGGAGTGTGGGTCCCAACTAGATGGCTTCTCCCCGACTCCTACCAGACTCCATGTGGTTCTTTCTTAGTAAGAAGAAGAGCCATTGGAAGAGCCATTCTGCTAGTCTTCAGGTCTTTCTCAGAAAGAAAAAGACCAGTGTTTTACAGAGAGGTCTCAGCCCACCTTTCTGGGAGTATGATGACTACCACAACGTGGGCTCACAAACATCTTGTGATACTATGCAATGAAATAGGATGCTTCATTTTTGTTAATTCTAAGTTTGGAAATTGTCACCTGTAAACTAGAAATGCATCAGGAATAAGAGAAAGAAAAAGATTGCGGTAGAAGAGAATTGGAAGAAAGGAGGAAAAAAATCAACCAGTGAATTCAAGTAAGTTCTATAGTTGAGGTCATAGTTGGTACCAATGTCAATTTCCTGGTTTAGACAAATACAACGTTGATAAGATATTATCTTTGGGTGAAGCAGGGTGAAGGATACATGGGAACTAATTGTACAAATTCTTGTGAGTCTTAAACAACTTCAAAAAAATTTAACTATTCTTTTTAAAAAGGCATCAGAAAGCAGAGGAACTGAAAATACAGGGCAGATCCTCACACATACAGATTAATATGATGAAAAAAGCTTTATACACTGCCCTTAGCTGCACATAGGCAGTAGCTTTAAAGCAGATTTTATAGTAATAATAACAACTATTGTCATTTACTGAACTCCTATTATGTGCCAAACACTATGCTAAATGCTTTATACATATCATCTTGTTCAATCTCCTCCAAGGGAGGATTGTCATTGTTATTGTCATCTTTGTTCGACCAGTGAGGAATCCAAGATTCAGACAAGTTAATTTTCCAAAACCATGAAGCCAATAAGTGATGGGGGTAGGAATTGGAGTCAGTCTCTTTGATTTCAAACTCCATGAGTTTCATGGCACAAATGACCATGCTTTCTTATACCTGTGCTGTAGCACAGATAAAGTACATTTGGTTTCCATGGGGGGGTAGGTAGCTTTACTCAGATAGGCACTAGCCAATCTTCATTTCCCCTGACAGGTCTGAGTGAGGGGAAAAGGAATGTCCCCTTTGAAGAAAGTGACACGAGTTGTTCTACTCTCATAGGTTTCTTTTCTTTGCATTCTATGATCCACTGGCCATAACCTGAATTCATGCTATAACATGGATTACCATCTCTGCTATGAATTTATAGTTGGGTTGATTCTGATGTACATCAAACTGGAATCCTAAGCTAGACATGGGAAGTCCAGCTGCCTTTGAGATACACTGGACTCCACCCAATGGCATTGCTCAATATTAGATGCTGACTAAGTAACCCAACCAAACCTTCCTCTGAAAAATTTTGAAGGCAAGATACACAAGGAGAAACAGATATAGTAGAGGAAATCAGCAGCCGAAAAAAGCTAAGTCCTAAGAATAGCAATAGCATAATCTTTAGGCAAGAGACTAGTGGTCACCAGCTGCTAAGGGGAAGTAAAGAGAGCTGGATTTCCAGAGATGCTTTTTTTTTATTTTTTATTTTTTTGAATCATTAATTGCAATGATTGACATTCCAGGCTCCCAAAGGCTTGATTGTGTCAGTATTTCTAGTGTCCTTTGCTTTCTATACAGTCTCATCTATCTTGTTTTTGTAATTAGGGGTTTCTCTACAATTGGAGAATACATATAGAGAGAAGTTTCTTGCAGGTAAGAAGTATAAACCAAAAGGAGAACAGACTTCTAATATAGTATTTTTAAAAGATTTTTCATATTCAAAAACAACAATAAATGTCCAAGATCATAGACTTATATTTTTTTATGCAGAGCAAGAGTTGAATTTTTTTAAATAATTTCAAACTTAAAAGAAAAATTGCAAGAGTAGTACAAAGAGTTCTCATGAGCCCTTTATCTAGATTCACCCATTGTTAACACTTTGCCACACTACTCTTATCATTCTTGCTGTAATTGAATATATATGTGTACTATTTTTTCTGAACCATGAGAGTAAGTTACCTACATCATCCCCTATTACTCCTTAGCACCAATTATATATTTATTAAATAATGATATTCTCCTCACATAACCACAGTGCAGTTACCATATTTGTGAAATTTAACACTGATACAATATGATTGTCTAATCCACAGTCAACACCCCAGTTTCAACAGTTATCCCAATAATGCCCTTATGATGAATTGTTCTGGTTCAGTACCAAATCCATTTAAATACCACATAGCATTTAAATGTTATGTCTCTTAGGGCTCCTTTGATCTGTAATAGTTCCTCGGCCTTTCTTTTTCTTCCACAACATGGACATTTTTAAGATTACATGCCATTTCTTTTGTAGAATATACTCAATTTTGGCTTGTCTGATTTCTTTCATGATCAGATTCAAGTTATACATTTTGGGTAGGAACACCACATATGTGATGTTTTGTCATTCCTAATGCATTACATAAAGGACACATGATGTGAGTTTGAAAATCATCACTTTTGGAGCTCATCATAGTAATAACTGACCCAGGCAACAATTATCAACAGAGACTAAGTTAGTGAATAAAAGCTTAATGAGGAACAAAATATTTACATCATCTTAAAGCATCTCCATATAAATACTGATTAATTACAAAAGGATAAATAGCAGCTTTACAGTGAAGAAAGCTGGTGAATACCACCTTAACAAAGTGATCAGAATCATGTATTCTTAAAGATAATTGAGTACATAGGGGATTCCTTGAATGTGTTTCTTGTTTTATCTTCTAGAATCTACATAGAAAACTACATACAAAAATGAAAACTAACAAGAAGGGGTAGTGAGACAAAATACAGCAGCAAAGAAATAACACCTTCCTTTCACTTAAATTCTAAGTAAATGGATCTTATAAGGTGAGACATTTCTACACTGAGTTTCTGGACTAACTAAAAAATCAGTACCCAGAAGCCTGCCTAATAGATTTATCAACAAGAAATAGTATGAATATGACTCCTGAATTATTCACATATAATAATTCTAGCCACAGTGGGGGTGTGGGGGAGAGGGGAAGATACGACGTGACAGTAAGAAACTATTAGGTTTCTGAGCAAAGGACTTAAGGAGAAAACAAAAAATTGAATTATTATATGATCCAGCAATTCCACTCCTAGGCATATATACAGACAAAACCATAATTCAAAAAGATGCATACACCCCTATGTTCATAGCAGCACTATCACAATAGCCAAGATATGGAAACAAATTAAATGTCCATCAACAGATAAGGAAGATGTGGGGCATCTATCTATACAGTGGAATACCACTCAGCCATAAAAAAGAAGGAAATAATGCCATTTGCGGCAACAGGGATGCAACTAGAGATTTTCATACTAAATGAAGTTAAGTCAGTAAGAGAAAGACAAATACCATATAATATCACTTATATGTGGAATCTAAAATATGACATGAATGAATATATCTATGAAACAGAAACTGAATCACAGACATAGAGAACAGACTGGTGGTTTCCAAGGGGGAGGGGGTTGGCAGAGGGATGGAGTGAGATGTTGGGGTTAGCAGATGTAAGCTTTTATATATCAGATGGATAAACAGCAAGGTCCTACTGTATAGCACAGGGAGCTATATTCAATATCCTATGATAAACCACAATGGAAAAGAATATTTAAAAAAAAGAATGTATATATATTATATATATATATATGCATATATATAATATAACTGAATCACTTTGCTGTACAGCAGATATTAACACATTGTAAATCAACTATACTTCAATAAAAAAGTATTAAAACTGAAAAAAAGTAGAACAAAAAACTCCAGAAGACCTGTAAGTAAAGGCTATAGCTACAAAACTTAATGCCTTGAAAAGACCACGAGGGCTGGGCTTTCCTGGTGGCGCAGTGGTTGAGAGGCCGCCTGCCGATGCAGGGCACACGGGTTCGTACCCTGGTCCGGGAAGATCCTACATGCCGCAGAGCGGCTAAGCCCGTGAGCCATGGCCGCTGAGCCTGCGCGTCCGGAGCCTGTGCTCCGCAACGGGAGAGGCCACAACAGTGAGAGGCCCGCGTACCGCAAAAAAAGAAAAGAACATGGAAAGATCTGCTGGTAGTATTCCATTTGTATCCATAAATACAGAAACAGCATACCACTGTTCATCAAATATTTATTAAGTGCTTTTTATGTGACGGACAATGGGATGGCCTTAGGAATCCAAATATGGGTAAAACATAAACCTGCCTTTTGGATTTTACTCTGCAGTGGGGAGAGTGGATTGTAAGCATTTTTTTTTAAGACAGTATTTTATTATAGGCTCTGTAATGAGAAAAAGTAGTGTCCAAGATAACAGAGTATCCAAGAAGTCCTCAGGGAGTTGATCATGGCTCATCTAGCCTATTGGAGAAATTGATAGTTTGATGTGGCTAGTGAATTACTCTTCTCATGACTCCCCTTGAGCGACTATTTTGAGCCATTGTCTTGATAATGTTGTCTTGATAACTTATAATTCTCATAGCAACCTAGGTGGCAGATACTATTATTACCACTCTTTTGCCAGTGAAAGTGCTAGAGGCAGAAGACAGGATAAAATGAGTGTTGTGCATAAAGTTTTTATCAGAAGCCAAATTACAGGAAGATCCATGTTCCATGCTAAGAAGCTGACATTTATCCTGCAGTCTGTGAGGTACTGTAGATTTTTCAGAACAGAAGTGTCATGTTTAGAGTTGCGTTTTAGATGTTTATTCTGGCAGCTATGTGAGTGGTGGAGTGGAGTTGGATAAGACTGGGGAGAGAGGAGGCAATCGGGAGGGAAAGGAGCCAATACAGCAGGTCTAGCAGGGCAGGGAGAGGACATGGACCATGCAGGAGAGCGCTGGAGAGGGCAGTCTGGTCCAAGTGTGTCAACGGGATTGGTGATTGATTGGGTATGGGTTAGGGTTAGGTTTAGGTGGCAGGCACGATTGCTCCCAGTGTCTGGCTGAATCTAATAGATGGTTTCTAGCTCAGCTGATTGCAGTTGTTGGTTCAGTGCCCACATGTGGCCATTAGCTTGGATTCCTCTCTGACCACCAACCACATCACTAACCAGACTTCAATTTCAAGGGGCAATAGGTGAGAATCTAAACCTTCTGGACAAATCACTGTCCCTGATAGGAAGGAACACTCAAAACACATATTAAAAGAGGGTGTGCACCTAAAACTAACACAACACTGTAAGTCAACTATACTCCAATATAAAATTTCAAAATAAAATTAAAATACATTAAAAAATTAAAGAGTGGTGTGGATTTGTCAGATCAGTCAGATTATCTTATTATAGGGAGTATAGCATATGTCAGAAACTTCAAGGAAAGATGAGGAGATGGTTCTCCTTGGGTCACATGTTTCTGCATGCCTTATAAGACTTTCTCCCAGAATATTCTTTCGAAGATGTTTCTATAGTGAAAATCCTTGAAAGATAGAGATAATGCCTCCTTCCAGAGCAAGAGTAGATGTGCTTACAGCCTTGAGGCTAATTTTCCTCAGAGGAAAGGGCTGATCTGTTTATCAGCCACTGTAAAAGATGTGGGTTTCCTAAGCTGAATTAAATCTGATCTCCTGCAACGCAGTCTCCTGCACCACCCAGGTCCTCCTATGTTGCCCTGTGGAACTTAGGGACAAGGATAACTGACACACATACATGTGCTCACTCCCTGCTGCTCGCTGTGTCGTGTAACAAAGCCTCCATCTCTGACCCAGGAGTCTTCAGCTTTCCACCAGCACCCATGAAATTGTGACAGGGATAAAATCCCAGACAGTTCTTCACAGTTCTTTTTTTTTTTTTAACATCTTTATTGGGGTATAATTGCTTTACAATGGTGTGTTAGTTTCTGCTTTATTCTTCACAGTTCTTGATAGAAAATTATAGAGATGCCTAATTGTGGTGTGCTCAATACAAAAGAATAACCAAATTGAGCAGTTTTGCATTAAGTTAATTGTAATTTTTTGACCTCCTCTAAGAGTCTCAGCCCAGAATCTTGCCTAAGATTTTTTTTTAATTTTATTTATTAATTAATTTATTTTTGGCTCTGTTAGGTCTTCGTTGCTGTGCATGGGCCCTCCCCAGTTGCAGCAAGTGGGGGCCACTCTCTGCCGAGGTGTGCAGGCCTCCTGCTGCGGAGCACGGGCTCCAGGCACACAGGCTGCAGTAGTTGTTGCACGTAGGCTTCAGTAGTTGTGGCGCACGGGCTCAGCAGTTGTGGCACAAGGGCTCTAGAGTGCAGACTCAGTAGTTTCAGAGCACGGGCTTAGTTGCTCTGCGGCACGTGGGATCTTCCCAGACCAGGGATCGAACCCATGTCCCCTGCATTGGCAGGCAGATTCCCAACCAATGCACCATCAGGGAAACCCTTGCCTAAGATTTAAATAAACTCACTCTCTTAGTGATTGACTTGCATTTTCATAATTTTTGAAGAGAACTGTTAATGATGAGTGAGTTTGACTTGCTAGAAATCCTCACAGAAGACAGGAGATGGTGGCAGCGCTCAGATGTCTATTTCAGTACTCACTGGGGGAGACTTTTTCCTTTTCTAAAGGAGTAAACCCCGGGAGGTCTGAGGATGACTTTAAAAGTGCAAAAATAGCTTACTTTGAGATTAAATGTACAGTGGCTGCCATCTGAGATGAAATTCCTCTGAATTTCAGCTAATATAAATAGCTACTGAGCTTAGAAACCCATTCTTGGATTTCTTAACTGTGTTACAGATGCAACAAGGTGATGGTGACTGAGATGGGCCTTATGAGTGTCTGAAACTTTACTGAGCTGATTCTGTAAAAACTGTTGTGTAGAAGTTTTGTCTTTTATCAGCTAGGGGCTACAATTTATTTTTAAATCCAACTGACCTTTTGTTTGGGGTAAACCACACTGATAGGCTTTTAATTGTACACATGAGAGAAAGATTTCTGAAATCCAGACATTTGAGAAGGGTAGATCTAAGGACCTACACTTTTCTGAGAAATAATGTGAAACCTTACTTTTATAGTGGTCAGAGTACATCTCTGTAGTTTGAATTTTAAAATAATTAATACAATTTATTTTTTAGAGCAGTTTTACGTTCATATAAATATTGAGAAGAAAGTACAGAGTTCTCATATAACACCTCACCCCTCCACACACAGTTTCCCCTATTATTAATATCTCACATTAGTGTGGCACATGTGTTACAATTGATGAGCAAACATTGGTACATTATTAACTAAAGTCCACAGTTTACATTAGGTTCACTCTTCCTGTTGTACATTCTAGGGGTTTTGACAAATATGTAAACATGTTTCTACCATCACAGTGTCATAGAGAGTAGTTTCACTACCCTCAATATCCCCTGTGCCCTATTTATCCCTCAGTCTTTTCCTTCAAACTCTTGGGAACCACTGATCTTTTTACCATCTCCATATTTTTGCCTTTTCCAGAATGTCATATAGTTGGTATCATACACTAAGTAGCTTTTTCAGATTAGCTTCTTTCACTCATCAATATGCATTTAAATTTCCTCTGTGTCTTTTTTTCTTAATAACACTTTTTTTTAATCACTGAATACTACTCCATCGTCTGCATGTTCCATAGTTTGTTTACTCATGCCCCTACTGAAGGATGTCTCAGTTACTTCCAAGTTTTGGCAGTTCTGAATAAAGTTACAAGTTTGTGTGTGGTCATAAGTTTTCAACTCATTTGGGTAAATATCAAGGAACATGATTACTGAAGCATATGGTAAGAGTATGCTTAGTTTTGTAAGAAATTGCTACATTATCTTCCAAGGTGGCTGAACATTTTGCATTCCCACCATATAGATTTTTTTTTTCAGGTATTGTCTTGTGTCTGTAGTTTATTGCTTTTCCTTAGTGTGTGTGTGTATGTGTATTCAAACAGTTGTTTCAAAGGATTAGGAGCAAAGACTCTAAGCCAGCTAAAGAGGTATTGTGGTAGGCAGAATAATGCCCCCCCAAAGTGTCTGTGCCAGTATCTGGGAATGTTACATGGTAAGGAGGAATTAAGGTTGCTAATCAACTGACTTTAAAATAAGAAGATTATCCTAAATTATCCAGGTGGGCCCAGCATAACCACAGGAGACCTCTAAATGAGGAAGGAGGCAGAAGAGACAGAGTCACCGTGATATAGTGCGAGAAAGACTGCTGGCTTTGCAAACAGAAGAGGACCAAGAGCAAGGACTGCAGGCAGCTTGTAGAAGCCAGAAAAGGAACCTGCCAACACTTAGAGTTCAGCCCAAGGATCCGATTAGACGTCTGACCTGAGAACTTTAAGATGATAAATTTGTGATGTTTTAAGCCCAAAGTCTGGTCATTTGCTACAGCAGTTACAGGAAACTACTACAGATGTGTAACTTCACCATCTCAGAGTGGAAGAAAGATTTTGAAAAAGGACAAGGCTGTCTGTGGTCCACATGTAATTCCAAGATTGAATGACCCAGAATTGAAAACATATGTCTATACAAAAACTTGTACATAGACATTCACAGCAGCATCATTCTTGATAGCTGAAGAGCAGAAACAACCTAAATGTCCATTATTCATTTTGCTTAATGAATACATAAACAAAATATGGTACATCTATACAATAGAATATTATTCATCCACAAAAAGGAAGTACTGATACCTGGTACAACATGGATGAACCCAAAGACATTATGTTAAAGAGGCTAGCTACAAAAGACACAGAGTGTGGAATCTCATTCATATGAAATGTCCAGAATAGGCAAGTCCATAGAGACAACTAGAAAGTAGATTAGTTGTTACCAGATGCTGAGGGCAGAGGACAGAAATGGGGAATAACTGCTAATGGGAACAGGATTTCTTTGGAGGAGAGTAAAAATGTTCTAAAATTAGTGACAATAGTTGCACAACTCTGTGAATATACTAAAACCCACTAAATTACATATGTTAAAAGAGTGAATGTTATGGTAAGTGGATTACATCCAACTCCATCTCAATAAAGCTGTCATTAATAAAAATATGGAATGACCCATATTTTGGGAAATGTACTGATAATCAGTTATTGAGTTTTGATGTGAGTTTTGTAGATATAATTTTCCCTGGGAGAAATGAACAATGGAATTACCCTCTTTCAATCATTTGGGAGGCAAGATTTAGACTTTTCCTGGTGAAAGGAAAACTGTCTCCTTTCTCTGACCTTGAGGTGGGTGGGAACTTAGATTCTGGGTGTATCAGTCAAGATTGGTAAAGTTATGATGCTAGGTAAATTTAGGTTTAAAGACCCAAATATAAGACATGATACCATAAAACCCCTAGAAGAGAACATAAAGCAAAACATTTTCTGCTATTTTATTTTCTACAATAAATTGTAGCAACATTTTCTTAGGTCAGTCTCCCAAAGTAAAAGAAAAAAAGCAAAATTAAACAAATGCGACCTAATCAAACTTAAAAGCTTTTGCACAGCAAAGGAAACCATCAACAAAATGAAAAGACAACTTACAGAATGGGAGAAAATATTTGCAAATGATGCAACCAACAACGAGTTAATATCCAAAATATACAAACAGTTCATACAACTCAATATTAAAAAAACAAACAACTCAATCAAAACAATGGGCAGAAGACCTAAATAGACAATTCTCTAAAGAAGACATACAAACGTTCAACAGGTACATGAAAAGATACTTAACATTGTTAATTATTATAGAAATGAAAATCAAAACCAAAATGAGGTATCACCTCACACAGGTCAGATGGCCATCATCAAAAAGTCTACAAAGAATTGGGCTTCCCTGGTGGTGCAGTGGTTGGGAGTCTGCCTGCCGATGCAGGGGACACGGGTTCGTGCCCCAGTCCGGGAGGATCCCACATGCCGCGGAGCGGCTGGGCCCGTGAGCCGTGGCCGCTGGGCCTGCACGTCCAGAGCCTGTGCTCCGCAATGGGAGAGGCCACAGCAGTGAGAGGCCTGCGTACAGCAAAAAAAAAAAAAAAAGTCTACAAAGAATAAATATTGGAGAGAGTGTGGAGAAAAGAGAACACTCCTACATTTACATTCCATGGTGGGAATGTAAATTGGTGCAGCCACTATGGAAAACAGTATGTAGGTTCCTCAAAAAAACTAAAAACAGAGTTACCATATGATCCTGTAATCCTGTTGCCAAAAGTTGGGTCTGGCTGCTC
The DNA here is from genome assembly GCF_000442215.2 of Lipotes vexillifer. Lineage (NCBI taxonomy): Eukaryota > Metazoa > Chordata > Mammalia > Artiodactyla > Lipotidae > Lipotes > Lipotes vexillifer. Next base: position 1,474,640 of record NW_006787659.1, on the reverse strand, counting down.
ACTGCTCAAAAGCCAACAAAAAGGCAATGTTTGTGGAAAGGAAAGTTTCCTTTATTATGGAGGCCGGCAACCCAGGTTGAAGGGTGTTGAGGGGTGTTGGGGGAGTAGGGCAGACTCCTGCCCAAAGGCCTACTCCCCGCAACTTACAATCAGTGGGAAAGAGCTTTTATAGACGGAGGGAATGGGCTACATGCAGAAACAGCACACTCAGCTTTGACAGTCATCTTGAAACTGGTCATGTGTGGTCTGATCAGCATCATCTTGATTGTTTTAAGTACAATTAGTCTTTAGTTCCTGGGTCAGTTTTTTCCCATTTCTTTGAGACCAATTCTCAGAATTGTGGCAGCTTATGTCATGGCTACAGTCTGGTCATCATGTAGTTAACTTCTTTCACCTGGTGAAGGTTTCAGTATCTATAAGACAGCGCACAGGATATGGCTCAGAATATTATCTACAGTGCTTGAGTAGGAACTAAAGTTCCTTGACTATGCATACTGAACAAACTATTATTATTTAGTCTTGTTGTATTGTTTTTCTTTGCTTCTGCATTTTCTCACTTCTTGATTAAACTTATTCTTTGGACAAAGTTTTTCCACAGACAAAAAGGCAGGCTGAGAACATGGAGTGGGTCGTGGGGGGGGACCATAGGGTCCTGCTCCATTTCAATCTCCCCTTTTCTTTGATACTCTTCAATCTTGAGGAGGGACAGTTACAAAACAAAATAGGGAATAAAGTTTGGGATAGAGAGGTTAATCATAGACTTGGCAGAGGAATTTTGTTTTAGTTTATATTTCTGTTCCAATTTTCCCCAACTCTTTGAGGGATTGGGGCGACAACTGCTCTTGGCTACTTCCTGCTAAAGTGGGGTGTAGTCCTGCCTAATTTGGCGAATGGACAGAGAATTGCAAGTAATCTCAAGTTCCAAGCTTAGCATCAATATTTTGTATTATGAAAACATTATAGCATCAATATTTTGTGTTATGAAAACATTATCTCTCTTTTTACTTTGTCATAATACCTGGACAAACATTTGAAAATTAGTAGATGTATTACAATGAGGATAATAATCAAAATGCAACTTTGTATTATTCTCTAAATGTGTTCTTTTTTTCCTTAATGGTTAAAGTGGATGTACAGTGTATGTTTAATAGGCCACAAACAGGCTGTTTTTGTTAGCTTAAAGATTAAATCATGTATAAGCCAGAATGACTTCCCCATACCTCAATATGTGAAAATTTCTTCCATCATTTTTCAGTTTTAATTGTAAATCTTTCCATAGAAAGCACTTAAATATCAATATATTTTTCCAATATTGCCAGAGTGGCTCAGTTACCTGCTCTGGGTCCATTCATGTCCCTCAATGCTAGGCCAACTTTTTGTTTATATATTTGTCTAGTCATCCACATTGGGGGACAACTAATTAGACATAACAAACAAGTACAGAAAAGTATGTTGATGGGGAAATATTTTATAGGCTATACATCACTTATACCCAATTGTATATACACAAACATTGTACATGTGCTTTTAGTATTAAACTTAAAGCCAGCAATGATACACATCATAAGTAGTTATACTCTGTGTTAACTTCACTAGACAATTTTTTCCATCCTGAACACTGGGGTCAAAAATATGGTTTGAAGCAAAACAATAGCTTTCCATTAGAATTCTTTAAATTTCTTACCCAGTTCAGCAGTATGATCTGAAAGTTATCAAATGTTTTCAATATAATTTAACATACCAAATAACCCTAGTTACTTTAATATTTCTTCTGAGATGCCTAGAGGCCCCTTTGGAATACTCAAAGTTAGCTAGAGAAAGAAACTTACCATCTGTTATCAAAAGCAGCTCAATATTCCATGAAAATTTTGTTCTCTTAACAGGGAGAAAGAAAACCAGATTCCAGCCTTGTACCAGCTTACTATTAACAACAAAATTCATTTATCTAATTAAATTCAATCTAATCTTAATCAATCCTGACAACATACAAAATTGTTTTCTCCAAGTTCCTTTTTCATAAACCTTTTATCACTTTCTGGATCCATATTGTGTCCCTATTTTCCCCATACATAAATAACCAGCTCTAGGACAAAATTATTTTCCTTTATTCCTCAAGAAAAATATCTCCACTCTTTGTACCTTCTCTCACCGACAATGCATATCTTACTTGGCTTTACATACTGAAATGCTTCCCTTATCATTTTTACATATTAAAAATTTTAACCCTTAAAATTCTTAACAAAACCAAGAAACAAGTAATTGAACTGTTATACCAGCATTTACAGATTGACAAACTTAAGAACATATTCCATAACTTCTAAAAACTTACATTTTTCTCATAATATAATTTCTCTTTAATGTAGTATAAGATGTGTGTTTAGTAAACCTATCTTTTGAAGTTCTACTAATTAACATAAGGCTGAAGGCTCAGGCAAAGTGGGCTGTTTTTGTATTTCAAGGACATGATAAGAGTTAACTTCAAACTTTTTGTTGCCTCAGAGTCAGAATTCTAAAAACAGTATTTTATCAAGCTTTCTCTAACTGCATATGCAAAGAGAACCAGTTTGTGAGTTTCAAAAGAGTTTTATCTTAACCAGGTTTCTCTGGAGTCTGAAGAATGCTGTTGCCATACATTGTTAACAAAAATTATCTTTCTTTCTCTTTAGTCATAATCTCATAGCTAAATTTTTTCTAATGAATTGAACCTGAATTTCCCATTTTACAAAAGACAACAAAGATACCAATCGCACAAATGGAATGTACTTTCACACACAAGAAGACAGAACTGTCACAAATCCTCCAAGAAGGACGACCCATAGGGAGTGCCAAACAAACACTCCCCAACACAAACAGTCCTCAATGTCAGACACACATCAGAACCAATTGGCAAAACGCCCAAATAGCACTTTGTGCTCAAAAGAGAAGTTTGCTGGGTGCACACCGGTGGACTTACTTGGTCTTGGAGCTCATCAGCTCATCCAGAGGTATCTTTCTCTTCTACCAAGGAAAAGCATAATTTGGCAGCCAGTGAGGAGCAGAGGAGAAACAGGGAGGAACCCTGAAACAACTGGTTTCGGCAGCTGCTAGGAATGTCCTTCCAAATCCCCTCTCGGTGCCAGCAAGCCACAAGCAGTGGACTCCTTGCAGCCAACTCAGTGTGGTGTCATGGAGGCTGCTCTGCTTGGGAAAATCCCGGGAGCCAGATATCGCGAGAGGGCAGCCTCATGTTGGGAGCCAAAAACTTACCTAAATTGGGTCCAGCTGCTTCCTGCTCAAAAACAAGTAAAGAAGGAAGGTTGGTTGAAAGGAAATTTTGCTTTATTTCAGACCAGAAACCTGGAGGGGTGGGGGGGGTGGACTCTTGTCCAAAGGCCGACTCCCCCCCTCCCCCCCCATCAGTGGGCAAGAGCATTTACAGATGGAGGGAAGGGGCTACATGCAGAAACAGCACAGTCAGCTCTGGCAGTCATCTTGAAACTGGTCATGTGGAGGTCTGATCAGCATCTTCTTGATTGTTTTAAGTACAGTTAGTCTTCAGTTCCAGTGTCAGTTTGTTCTCATTTCTTTGAGGCCAATTCTCAGAATTGTGGCAGCTTATATCATGGCTACAGTCTGGCTATCATGTAGTTAACTTCTTCCACCTGGTGGGGATTTCAGTATCTATAATATAGATAGTTCACAGGATATGGCTCAGAATATTATCTCTAGCACTTGAGGAGGGACTAAAGGTCCTTGACTTTGCTTAATGACTAAACTATTATTATTTGGTCTCGTTTGACTCTTTTCCTTTGTGTCCACATTTTCTCACTTTTCTGATTAAACTTATTGTTTGACTAAAGTTTTTTCACAGACAAAAGGCAGGCTGAGGACATGGGGGTCAGGGACCACAGGGTCCTGCTCCGTTTCACTTATATGTTAGTTAGGTAAAAACTCTTACGGAGTAGAGTTATTTATTGACCTAAAGGTAAATGCCTTTCAGACTGAGTGACCCACAGAAGAAGGATTGAAACTTTCTCTTCTTAACTCTGGAGATACTTTCAGTTACAATGTAGGACATTTTACAGTGATACTGTGACACTACAAATTGTAATTGACTTTCAGAGAACAGACTTCAGCTTTTTAATGCCCCCCACGTATGTGATCTTACACTAATACACACTTTGTTGACTCTGCTGAATTAGGACCCAGAGTTCTATGATAGTTGGAAATCTCTAGATTTTTTCCCTGGCAAAAACTTCATAATACAACATGAGCCAGATAATTTCATGAGGAACATTTCAGAACTGCAAATGTCATTAATGCATTTTTTATGGTTGCTGTTAACTCTAATTAAATACCATGACAGATGCTCATCAAGTAAATTTCCAACAAAGATTGATTGATTGATTGATTGATTGATGCAGCCTCTGAGATTATAGTAGCAAATTCGAGAAGAAAAACATTTGAGAAAACAATGGAATGATCTAATAAAAGTGGTAAAATAAAGTTACACTGAAAAAAAAAAAACTCTGCATTAATTTTTGTTTTGTGTGTATCTATCTTTTACTACTTTTGGTGTGAAAGCACCCTATGGGTTTAATTCAGAGAGGCTGATACAGCTTACTAAAATTTCCCAGTGAGCCCTTTTGTGGCGAAAAATGTGAACTTCTATTGCCCTCTTGGCAATTCCCCTCTTAGGATTTCAGAACTGGAAACCTGCTCAAATATTTACATGTAACTGTTAATGGTGTCTCACTTTTATAGGAAAGGGTGGCAGCATGGTCAGCTGGCAAAAGTTTATGCTCTCCTTTAACAATGTAGAATTGTTGCAAGGAAGGTGTTTCTAGCCATTGACAACCATTGCTTAGCATGTCCTGCATCTATGTGGGACCTCACGACTGAGTTCTGGCCAATGGAAGGTGCATGGAATTGAGGTGTATCTCTTCCAGACTTGACCCATCCTCCATGCTCTCTTAGCCCTCATCTGCTAACTCAGGACCTTTTGGAAGCCATGGACAGAAGACAGCAGAGCCTCCAGCATCCCGGTCCCTGAATCACTCTATGGAGCAGAGTGTCCTCTCCCTCCTTCTGCATAGTGGACCTTACAGAGGCCAGAAATACATATTTTTTGGCTTAACCCACTGAGATTTGGAGTTTATCATTATAGCAGCAAGTATTCCCTTAAGAAGTACTAAGGTTCACTACTGTGCTTTCAAGTCTGAGAACATCTAGCACATTGGAGGCCCTGAATGAACAAATAAAAGCACACTCCCTCTAGAAGGGCAAAGAAAAATGCCATGTAAGCACAATTTCTTTGTCTTCTGGGCAAGTCATTGTCAAACACGCCAGATCAGAAATGGTCTTACGTGAAGAGTAGGAAAGACTGTGGAGCAGGTAATGCTACCTGCTTGTCTAATCCCACAGGGCCAGGATTTTCTCATGTGACTTTGGGATCAGGGGAAAATCTGATAGTAATTCCAGGTCATCAAAGGTCCCCATATAAACAAGTATATGTACTTTTACTGTCAGAAAAAGCACTATTATTTAGGGAGAGCTTATTCTGCCAATATCCATGAGGATGACAAAATCCTTGGTGGTAGATTGCAGTGTCCCATTCAGCCTAGCCAAGGATACATTTATTTGATTATGCCAGATACTTTTATACACATTTTCTTATTTAAGCATTTATACATGATTGCCCCCATCTCATGTATGGGGTGATGGAGGCCCACGGTTTTTGGTGAACTCATTGCCAAGGGCACCCATCTGTTTGCTCCTTGTATTCTGTGTCCCTGGGTCTCATACTCTACTCCAACCGTGGCTCTGAGCACCAACCTTCATATCACCCAGAAGCCACTTGTTTAACACAAAAAACAAACTCTCAGATAATTAATTCAGGAGCACACACCCAGTTGTGATGTGGGTTTGGAACCATTTCCTTTGGATACTTGCTTCGCGAGTTCACACAACCACCAACAGAGCATCCCCGTTGGTACTGCTGTTTCTCTAGTAATAGACGATTTTCCTTCAGGCTTTTATCTTGACCTTGTGACACTATACCTTCTTATTGGGAGGTTCCCTGCACATTGCCAAAAGTCCATTGTGTAGCTCAAACTGTGTTACCTGGAGAAGTCTTTCCTCTCAATTGGCCAGAACTCAAATCCTTCCTACATCATCCCCTAAAAAAACCAATCTTTTATACCAGGAGTCCTCAAACTTTTTCTGTAAAGGGCAGATAGTAAATAGTTTAGGCTGTGTGGGCCACACAGTCTCTGTCACAGCTACTCAACTCTGTCCTTGTAACACAAAAGGGTCATAAACAGTACGTGAATGAATGAGTGTGGCTGGGTTCCAATAAAACATCATTTTCAATGACAGTCTGTAGGCTGGATTTGGCCCATGGCTGCAGTGCACCAAAACTGATTTTATACATTCATCATTTTCTATGATTAGGCTGAACTTTTCCTCAAACATTTGTTTATTCTTCACTTTTCCTATTTTGGAGCCCTGATATGGGTATGTAAGGACAAGCAGATACTCTACTGGGATATTTTAGGACTGCTGGAGTTTATGTATATGCTAAAAAAAAATTGGTGTAAAGGAATTTTGAATTTAGGAAATGTTTTCTAAAAGGAAAGGAAAGAAAAAATGATTCTTGACATAGAGTAGAGGATGCACTAATATAAGGAGAAAACAAAGTTAATATTGGCTGATTAATAGGAAATAAAACAAAGAGACTTGCTGCATTTATTCATTCACTGAAAATATTTGTATTCTCTCTTTGCTGCAGGCCTTGGGATTACAATATGAAAAAGACAAATGTGGAGAAATGCATCTACACATGGAACAACTCCTACAGAACACTTACTGAACGCTGGCAGAAGACCTCAGACCTCCCAGAAGGCAAGAAACTCCCCATGTACCTGGGTTGGGCAAAAGAAAAAAGAATAAACAGAGACAAAAGAATAGGGACGGGACCTGCACCACTGGGAGGGAGCTGTGAAGGAGGAAAAGTTTCCACACAATAGGAAACCCCTTCGCGGGCGGAGACTGCGGGTGGCAGAGGGGGAAAGCTTCGGAGCCGCAGAGGAGAGCGCAGCAAAAGGGGTGCGGAGGGCAAAGCGGAGAGATTCCCGCACAGAGGATCGGTGCCGACCGGCACTCACCAGCCCGAGAGGCTTGTGTGCTCACCCGCCGGGGTGGGCGGGGCTGCGAGCCGAGGCTCGGGTTTCAGTCGGAGCTCAGGGAGAGGACTGGGGTTGGCGGCGTGAACACAGCCTGCAGGGGGTTAGTGCACCACGGCTACCCGGGAGGGAGTCCGGGGAAAAGTCTGGACCTGCCGAAGAGGCAAGAGGCTTTTTCTTCCCTCTTTGTTTCCTGGTGCTCGAGGAGAGGGGATTAAGAGCGCTGCTTAAAGGAGCTCCAGAGACGTGCGTGAGCCGCGGCTAAAAGCACGGACCGCAGAGACGGGCATGAGACCCTAAGGCTGCTGCTGCCGCAACCAAGAAGCCTGTGTGCGAGCACAGGTCACTCTCCACACCTCCCTTCCGGGGAGCCTGTGCAGCCCGCAACTGCCAGGGTGCCGGGATCCAGAGACAACTTCCCCGGGAGAACGCACGGCACGCCTCAGGCTGGTGAAACGTCACACTGGCCTCTGCCGCCGCAGGCTCGCCCCGCATCCGCACCCTCCCTCCCCGCGGCCTGAGTGGGCCAAGGTCCCCGAAGCAGCTGCTCCTTTAACCCCGTCCTGTCTGAGCGAAGAATAGACGCCCTCCGGCAACCTACACGCAGAAGCAGGGCCAAATCCAAAGCTGAGCCCCGGGAGCTGTGCGAACAAAGAAAGGGAAATCTCTCCCAGCAGCCTCAGAAGCAGCAGATTAAAGCTCCACAATCAACTTGAGGTACCCTGCATCTGTGGAATACATGAATAGAGAACGAATCATCCCAAATTGAGGAGGTGGACTTTGAGAGCAAGATTTATTATTTTTTCCCCTTTTCCTCTTTTTGTGAGTGTGTATGTGTATGCTTCTGTGTGAGATTTTGTCTGTATAGCTTTGCTGTCACCATTTGTCCTAGGGTTCTATCCGTCCGTTTTTTTTTTCTTCAAAATTAGTTTTTATTTTAATAACTTTATTTTACTTTATCTTACTTTATTTTATTTTATCCTCTTTCCTCTTTCTTTCTTTCCTTCCTTCCTTCCTTTCTTTCTAATTTTTCTCCCTTTTATTCTGAGCCATGTGGATGAAAGACTCTTGGTGCTGCAGCCAGGAGTCAGTGCTGTGCCTCTGAGGTGGGAGAGCCAACTTCAGGACACTGTTCCACAAGAGACCTCCCAGCTCCACATAATATCAAAGGCGAAAATCTCCCAGAGATCTCCATCTCAACACAAAGACACAGCTTAACTCAACGACCAGCAAGCTACAATGATGGACACCCTATGACAAACAAATAGCAAGATAGGAACACAGCCCCATCCATTAGCAGAGAGGCTGCCTAAAATTAAAATAAGGCTACAGACACTCCAAAACACACCAACAGACGTGCACCTGCCCACCAGAAAGACAAGATCCAGCCTCATCCACAGAACACATGCACTAGTCCCCTCCACCAGGAAACCTACACAACACACTGAACCAACCTTAGCCACTGGGGGCAGACACCAAAAACAACAGGAACTACGACCCCACAGCCTGAGAAAAGGAGACCCCAAACACAGTAAGATAAGCAAAATGAAAAGACAGAAAAACACACAGCAAATGAAGGAGCAAGGTAAAAACCCACCATACCTAACAAATGAAGAGGAAATAGGCAGTCTACCTGAAAAAGAATTCAAAAAAATGATAGTAAAGATGATCCAAAATCTTGGAAATAGAATAGAGAAAATGCAAGAAACATTTAACAAGGACCTAGAAGAAATAAAGATGAAACAAGCAACGATGAACAACACAAAAAATGAAATTAAAAATTCTCTAGAAGGGATCAATAGCAGAATAACGGAGGCAGGAGAGGGGATAAGTGACCTGGAAGATAAAATAGTGGAAATAACTACTGCAGAGCAGAATAAAGAAAAAAGAGTGAAAAGAACTGAGGACAGTCTCAGAGACGTCTGGGACAACATTAAATGCACCAACATTCGAATTATAGGGGTTGCAGAAGAAGAAGAGAAAAAGAAAGGGACTGAGAAAATATTTGAAGAGATTATAGTTGAAAACTTCTCTAATATGGGAAAGGAAATAGTTAATCAAGTTCAGGAAGCACAGAGAGTCCCATACAGGTTATATCCAAGGAGAAACATGCCAAGACACATATTAAACAAACTGTCAAAAATTAAATACAAAGAAAACATATTAAAAGCAGCAAGGGAAAAATAACACACAAGGGAATTCCTATAAGGTTAACAGCTGATCTTTCAGCAGAAGCTCTGCAAGCCAGAAGGGACTGGCAGAACATATTTAAAGTGATGAAGGAGAAAAACCTACAACCAAGATTACTCTACCCAGCAAGGATCTCATTCAGATTTGATGGAGAAATTAAAACCTTTACAGACAAGCAAAAGCTGAGAGAGTTCAGCACCACCAAACCAGCTTTACAATAAATGCTAATGGACCTTCTCTAGGCAAGAAACACAAGAGAAGGAAAAGACCTACAATAACAACCCAAAACAATTAAGAAAATGGGAATAGGAACATTCATATCGATAATTACCTTAAATGTAAATGGAGTAAATGCTCCCACCAAAAGACACAGATTGGCTGAATGGATACAAAAACAAGACCCATATATATGCTGTCTACAAGAGACCCACTTCAGACCTAGAGACACATACAGACTGAAAGTAAGGAGATGGAAAAAGATATTCCATGCAAATGGAAACCAAAAGAAAGCTGGAGTAGCAATTCTCATATCAGACAAAAGAGATTTTAAAATAAGGACTATTAGAAGAGACAAAGGACACTGCACAATGACCAAGGGATCAATCCAAGAAGAAGATATAACAATTGTAAATATTTATGCACCCATCATAGCAGCACCTCAATACATAAGGCAAATACTAACAGCCATAAAAGGGGAAATTGACAGTAACACATTCATAGTAGGGGACTTTAACACCCCACTTTCACCAATGGACAGATCATCCAAAATGAAAATAAATAAGGAAACACAAGCTTTAAAAGATATATTAAACAAGATTGACTTAATTGATATTTACAGGACATTCCATCCAAAAACAACAGAATACACATTTTTCTCAGGTGCTCATGGAACACTCTCCAGGATAGATCATATCTTGGGTCAAAAATCAAGCCTTGGTAAATTTAAGAAAATTGAAATTGTATCAAGTATCTTTTCCGACCACAACGCTATGAGACTAGATAACAGTTACAGGAAAAAATCAGTAAAAAATGCAAACACATGGAGGCTAAACAATACACTACTTAATAACGAAGTGATCACTGAAGAAATCAAAGAGGAAATAAAAAAATACCTAGAAACAAATGACAATGGAGACACGACAACCCTAAACTTATGGGATGCAGCAAAAGCAGTTCTAAGAGGGAAGTTTATAGCAATACAATCCTACCTTAAGAAACAGGAAACATCTCGAATAAAAAACATAACCTTGCACCTAAAGCAATTAGAGGAAGAAGAACAAAAAAACCCCAAAGTTAGCAGAAGGAAGGAAATCATTAAGATCAGATCAGAAATAAGTGAAAAAGAAATGAAGGAAACGATAGCAAAGATCAATAAAAATAAAGATCAATAAAAATAAAGTTCTTTGAGAAGATAAACAAAATTGATAAACCATTAGCCAGACTCATCAAGAAAAAAAAGGGAAAAGACTCAAATCAATAGAATTAGAAATGAAAAAGGAGAAGTAACAACTGACGCTGCAGAAATACAAAAGATCATGAGAGATTACGATCTGCAACTCTATGCCAATAAAATGGACAACCTGGAAGAAATGGACAAATTCTTAGAAAGGCACAACCTGCCAAGACTGAATCAGGAAGAAACAGAAAATATGAACAGACCGATCACAAGCACTGAAATTGAAACTGTGATTAAAAATCTTCCAACAAACAAAAGCCCAGGACCAGAGGCCTTCACAGGCGAATTCTATCAAACATTTAGAGAAGAGCTAACACCTATCCTTCTCACGCTTTTCCAAAATATAGCAGAGGGAGGAACACTCCCAAACTCATTCTATGAGGCCACCATCACCTTGATACCAAAACCAGACAAGGATGTCACACAGAAAGAAAACTACAGGCCAATATCACTGATGAACATAGATGCAAAAATCCTCAACAAAAACTAGCAAACAGAATCCAACAGCACATTAAAAGGATCATACACCATGATCAAGTGGGGTTTATTCCAGGAATGCAAGGATTCTTCAATATATGCAAATCAATCAACGTGATACAGCATATTAACAAATTGAAGGAGAAAAACCATATGATCCAGAAGATGCAGAGAAAGCTTTCGACAAAATTCAACACCCATTTATGATAAAAATCCTGCAGAAACTAGGCATAGAGGGAACTTTCCTCAACATAATAAAGGCCATATATGACAAACCCACAGCCAACATCGTCCTCAATGGTGAAAAACTGAAAGCATTTCCACTAAGATCAGGAACAAGACAAGGTTGCCCACTCTCACCATTCTTATTCAACATAGTTTTGGAAGTTTTAGCCACAGCAATCAGAGAAGAACAGGAAATTAAAGGAATCCGAATTGGAAAAGAAGAAGTAAAGATGTCACTATTTGCAGATGACATGATACTATACATAGAGAATCCTAAAGATGCTACCAGAAAACTACTAGGGCTAATCAATGAATTTGGTAGAGTTGCAGGATACAAAATTAATGCACAGAAATCTCTGGCATTCCTATACACTAATGATGAAAAATCTGAAAATGAAATCAAGAAAACACTCCCATTTACCACTGCAACGAAAAGAATAAAATATCTAGGAATTAACCTACGTAAGGAGACAAAAGACCTGTATGCGGAAAATTATAAGACACTGATGAAAGAAATTAAAGATGATACAAATAGATGGAGAGATATACTATGTTCTTGGATTGGAAGAATCAACATTGTGAAAATGACTCTACTACCCAAAGCAATCTACAGATTCAATGCAATCCATATCAAACTACCCCTGGCATTTTTCACAGAACTAGAACAAAAAGTTTCACAATTTCTATGGAAACACAAAAGACCCCATATAGCCAAAGCAATCTTGAGAATGAAAATCGGAGCTGGAGGAATCAGGCTCCCTGACTTCAGACTATACTACAAAACTACAGTAATGAAGAGAGTATCGTACTGGCACAAAAACAGAAATATAGATAGATGGAACAGGATAGAAAGTCCTTAGATAAGCCCACGCACATATGGTCACCTTATCTTTGATAAAGGAGGCAGGAATGTACAGTGGAGAAAGGACAGCCTCTTCAATAAGTGGTGCTGGGAAAACTGGACAGGTACATGTAAAAGTATGAGATTAGATCTCTCCCTAACACCATACACAAAACTAAGCTCAAAATGGATTAAAGACCTAAATGTAAGGCCAGAAACTATCAAACACTTAGAGGAAAACATAGGCAGAACACTCTATGACATAAATGACAGCAAGATCCTTTTTGACCCACCTCCCAGAGAAATGGAAATAAAAACAAAAATAAACAAATGGGACCTAATGAAACTTAAAAGCTTTTGCACAGCATAGAAAGCCATAAACAAGACCAGAAGACAACCCTCAGAATGGGAGAAAATATTTGCAAATGAAGCAACTGACAAAGGATTAATCTCCAAAATTTACAAGCAGCTCATACAGCTCAATAACAAAAAGTCAAACAACCCAATCCAAAAATGGGCAGAAGACCTAAATAGACATGTCTCCAAAGAAGATATGCAGATTGCCAACAAACACATGAAAGAATGCTCAACATCATTAATCATTAGAGAAATGCAAACCAAAACTACAATGTGATATCATCTCACACTGGTCAGAATGGCTAAAGACAAATACCATATGCTAACACATATATATGGAATTTAAGAAAAAAAAATGTCATGAAGAACCTAGGGGTAAGACAGGAATAAAGACACAGACCTACTGGAGAAGGGACTTGAGGATATGGGGAGGGGGAAGGGTAAGCTGTGACAAAGCGAGAGAGTGGCATGGACATATATACACTACCAAATGTAAAATAGATAGCTTGTGGGAAGCAGCCGCATAGCACAGGGAGATCAGCTCGGTGCTTGTGACCACCTAGAGGGGTGGGATAGGGAGGGTGGGAGGGAGGGAGATGTAAGAGGGAAGAGATATGGGAACATATGTATATGTATAACTGATTCACTTTGTTATAAAGCAGAAACTAGCACACCACTGTACAGCAATTGTACTCCAATAAAGATGTAAAAAAAAAAAAAGAAAAAGACAAATGTGGTTGCTGCCATACAGAATTGTTGGTTTAGTTGGGGAGATACTCATTTAACAAGTAATTTTATCACAAAGGGTGAAGAATGTAGGGACCTGTTGGGTACAGGGTAAAAAACGTGAGCCTGACTAGGAAGAAGGAACCTGGGGGAGTGAAAGGATGTAGGAAAGTGATGTAAGTGGGAGGAAACTGACAAATTGCTTTGGAATCTGGAGAAGACAGTTGAATGCATATGTATATGACTTTGAAAGGCCAATGGCGAACAGTGAGGTAGGGAGTGACAATCAAAGGATTGGGAGGGTTTTTAAAAATACTTTTTAAAGTTTTAATGACCTTTCAGGTTAACTGCGCTGGTGGAGTGGTGAGGTGGGGTGTGAAGGGTGGAGGGCAGTAAAGGGTGGATGTTGGCTGTAACTAGGTGGCAATTTTAAATGAGGAGTTTTGTTGTGTTAAGGAAACAATAAGGAATTACCTTGCCTGGGGCACAGAATGTCAGAGACAGTGGCCAGAGCCAGGGCCAGAAACAAAGCTTGGAGCCAGATGGTGGAAGGCTTTGAACGCCAGGATAAGGGGCAAGATCAACTTGAGCAGACTGTGGGGTCCTGAGCAGCCAGAGCAGGATCTGAACCGACCAGTTTTAGGAAACTAAGGATTAGAGAGGGAAAGCCTGGAGGCAAGGAAAACAGGTAAGAGACTCTAAGAAGAGTCCAGGTAATAAAGGGCAGGAGATGAGATGAACGGGGTTACATTGTTTTGTGAAATTGCTTCCCTTCTCTATAAACTCCTTTGAGTTAAATGCAGCATCTGTTCAGCTGCCTGTGGCACAGTTTTTTACCCAATGAAAAACAGCACTGTATTCAGAAGCTGCTGACAATGTCTCTCCTTGTGCTCTGCTATGTTTTAATTATGCTTGACATTCATCACACACTATTATCCAGTGGCAGCAAAATGAAGAAATGCTGCTTCATTGGAAGTCAAACAAAAGTGAGGACACATGTAATTATGTAGTATTAATAATGGATTATTCCTTAAAAGCCAGATTTTTAGGTTTAATATACCGGTGGCTTCCCACCTACCACCCACTCTGCATATCTTGTTTTGATTCAATTGTAAGAAGCCTCAGCCCACAATTTAATTACAGACATCCACCATAAAACGGTAACAGTTTGAAAAGAACAAAGAATCCAAAAACTACATTAGGAATCAGGAGAAGGTGGTACCTTTTTATTTTATTTTATTTTGTTTTGGAAATATATACCAAAGTAGAGAGACTAGTATAATAAACCCATGAATACATCACTCAGTTTCTACAATTATCAGCACATTGTGTAACTTGTTTCACTTATAGCCCCACCTACTTTAACCCTTCATCCCCAATCTGGGTTATTTTAAAGCAAATCTTAAGCATCCTTTTATTTTACCTGTAGATACTTCAAAATGTATTTTTAAAAGAAATTTTTAAAAAATACAGACACATTACCATTATAATGCCTAAAATAGAAACAACAATTATTCTTCAATATAATCAAATATGTAATCATGGTTTAAATTTCTCCAGTTGTCTTATAATTTTTATTTGATATTCTTTCTTTGTTGTTCAAATGAAGATACAACAAGAGACACATGTGGTGTAGGTCCATATATATCTCTTAAGTCTCATTTAATTTATAGAATCTCCACTTTTTTTGTTTGCTATTTATTAAAGAAACTAGGTCATTTGTCATGTTCAATTTCCCACTTTCTGGATTTACTGATTAGTCATATGTATCATTAATCTAGTCCCTGGTTTTTCAATAAACTGATAATTAGACCCAGAGGCTTGATCAGATTTGGTTTTACTTTTTTTGTAAGAATATTTCATGGGTGATCCTGAATTCTTCCATATCACATCAGAAGGCATTTAATGTATTGTCTCTTCATTTGGTGCTATTAAAAGAAATAAATGGGTTAATGTGTTTTCAAACTGATCCAACTATTATAAAGTTCTCTACTAGTTACCCTGAAGCAAAAGTTTTTATGAAATAAAAATAGAAGAAATACTTGATGGTTTAAAAAAAATTGCCTATTATTAGGAACTCATGGATTTTTTTAAAAAATTTTGATGTGTTTTAATACATTAAAATCATATATTTTGAATGGAAAAATTATTTCAGCTTTCCCAAAGTCAGACCCCTCAAGTTGTCTTCTCTTTCCTTTTCACTTTCCTTTAGTTTCTTTGATAGCTTCCTTGATTTTTGGCAGAAGAGGCTCTTTTTGTACTTACCTGAGTCTGGATTCAGCCATTTCTCCAACAACTCTGTTTCCTTTTAGTGGGAAATGGTATTTAGAAACCACAGTCTGAGCATAAGGGTGCTTATTGCCACAGGGTTGGTCATTGTTTCCATGCCTTTTAAAAGACAGAACTAGGAACTTTTTTTTTAAGAAAAAATATTTCATGAGTATGAACTAATATTAGAATAACTTTACAATTTTTAAACTTATTTGCTTTTATAGTTGTATCTCCTTTCTCATATGCTGAGAATTTTGGTTTCTAATGATATTCAATTAATATAATTATGTCTTTGCTTGATCCTAACAATATACAATTTCAAAATAATTATTATGAACAATATTATTATTAAACATAGTTTGCTTTCCTTGTACTTCTTTTTGTCTTTGAGGTATATCCCACTAATTCTGAATAATTGGATATATATACGTATATATAAAATAAAGTTATGTATCTGGATAAGCCCACAATTATGTTTCATTTTGCTTTTATTTTTTAGGGATTTAAAAATTTGGATGTATTCATCAGGGTTCTCCAGAGAAACAAAGCCATTAAGATATATATAGATACATATAAGAGGAGATTTATTATAGGAATTGGTTCACATGGTTAGGGAGGGTGAGAAGTTCCATGATTTGTCATCTGCAAGCTGGAGACCCTAGAGTGTAGTGCAGTCTGAGTCCAAAGGCCTGAAGGTAGAGAGACAGATGGTGAAAATCCCAATCTGAGTCTGAAGGTCTGTGAACCAGGATCACTGTTTGAGGGCAGAAGAAGATGAATGTCCAGCTCAGACTGAGAGAGCAAATTCACGCTTCCTCCACATTTTTGTTCTCTCCAGGCCCTCAGTGCCCACCTGCATGGGGTGGGGCTGCGGGGGGGATCTGGTTTATTCAGGTCACCAATTCAAATGCTAATCTCTTCCACAAACACCCTCACAGACACACCCAGAAATAATGTTTTACCATCTACCTGGCCATCACTTAGCGCAGTCAAATTGATACATAAAATTAGCTACCGTTTGGGGGTTGATTTTTTTTTTAAATAAACATTTACATGGAAACAAAGACAAAACTATGAAACTAATTACATTCAGAGAAGTGTGGCTTCCGTTTCTTTCATCTCCACCTTGTGCCTTCCTTCCCTTTATAGATAGCCATTTATATTTATTTTTAGTTTACTGTTCCATTAAAAAATTCACATGGACTTTTCTATACCTTCTCTTTTAAAAAGGTAGCATAGTATACACACTATTCTAAAGAGGATTGCTTAGAAGGCTATAGAAGAAACTTCTACAGGTCTTAAGTTACAACTCTTATGAAAATAATTTGTTATTTTTATCATCAAAATTCAGTATATTTGTTATAAAATCACTGTGTCAACATAGACCTAGAAAAAAGATAACATCAAAATGGACAATTGCTAGGCTTGACCTCTGGTAATCTGAAGAGAAACACTTTGTTCAGTTAATGATTATATATTCAGCACTTGTTATGTGCCAAGCACTATCTTATTTAATCCTCATGACAATGCTATGAGGTAAGTATTATTCTTAACCTCATTTTGGAAATAGAGAAACTAAGGCAAGACAGGTTAAGAAACTTTCCTGAAATCTCCAGCTATTAACCAGCAGAACTGGGCTCTGAACTAACATTCTGGCCATCCCATAAGGCCAAACATTTACCTTGTGTCCTTCTGTTTCCTATTATAAGCAACTTTGCAGTGAACATTCTAAAGATTAATTTTAGTTCTCATCAATTAATATTTCCTTACAAGGATCATTTATCTAAATGAATTTGTGAGTTGAGAGGTAAGCATATTTTGAATTAAGTGTTTGGGAATTTTTGATTATCTTTAGCTCAAAAAATTGAGACAGAATCCTTTTGAGTAAACTAACAATGTGTCCCCATGAGTTTTTTTTTTAATTCAACTCTATTGAATTTGAATACAATAAAATGTATCCAATTTAATTGTATGGTTCAATGTTTTGAAAAATGTATACACCCATGTAACCACAACCATAGTCAAGAAATAGAACATATCCAGCAACACCAAAAGTTTCCTTGTGCCCACTTGCACATCCCACAAGCTTTGAGAACTGATTCCTTTTAGTTGTAGTGCTCTTCTTAGAGAGATAAATAAACTTTTTGGTCATAGGCCATCTCATTCCCAAATGAACTATCTCCAGGCAGAAATTAAGTTTTATACTTGTCTGTTTTCTTTTCTACTAGAATCCATGTCAGAAAGCATGGACTTGAAGCTACCAATATTAAAGCGTCTTTCACTATGTGAGCTGAAAGCAGGCATCCACTGGGGTCTTGACACCAAGCCTAAAATTCCCATGTCCCATGGGCCACTCCCACCAGCCAGTCCTGACTTTTTGGATATTTGACTTTCATTTGGATAAAGAAACATTTAAATAGCTATGATGCCTACTTCCCTGAAGGAGAGTTATACATCTTTCCAAAAGATGGGAAATTTCAGTTGCTGAATGATCAGGAAATTTCACTTTTAATCCCAAGTATAAAAGTAAGTTCTATAGACATGACCAACTATACTAGCATGTAATAATGGAATGTTATAATTTTTAAATTGCCATCTATGTACAAGAAAACTAACTGCCAAAAGGGTGAAATGGTTAGTACAAGGTCACACCATTTAAGATACAGTTGGGATACTCCTGGGCATATATCTGGGAAAAAAACATAATTCAAAAAGATACATGCACCCCAGTGTTCCTTGCAGCACTATTTACAATAGCCAAGAAGACATGGAAGCAACCTAAATGTCCATCAACAGAGGAATTGATAAAGAAGACATATATACAATGGAATATTACTCAGCCATAAAAAAGAATAAAATAATGCCATTTGCAGTAACATGGATGGACTTAGAGATTATCATACTAACTGAAGAAAGTCAGAC
Organism: Lipotes vexillifer; assembly: GCF_000442215.2. Lineage (NCBI taxonomy): Eukaryota > Metazoa > Chordata > Mammalia > Artiodactyla > Lipotidae > Lipotes > Lipotes vexillifer. The sequence goes on along the minus strand of NW_006787659.1, from coordinate 1,456,012 downwards.
AAAGAAAGACAAATATCATATGATATCACTCATATGTGAAATCTAATTTTAAAATTATATAAATTAACTTATTTACAAAACAGAAACAGATTCACAGATTTCGAAAACAAACTTATGGTTATCAAAGGGGAAACATTGTGGGGGAGAGATAAATCAGGAGCTTGGGATTCACATACACACACTACTATATATGAGAGATAACCATAAAGGACCTACTGTATAGCATACATATATACTCAATATTCTGTGAAAACCTGTATGAGAAAAGAATATGAAAAAGAATGGATATATGTATATGTATAACTGAATCACTTTGCTGTACACTTGAAACTAACACAACATTGTAAATCAACTATACTCCAATAAAATTTTTTTAAAAAAGATACAATTGGGATAAAAAAAACTTTTCTAATGGGATAAACTACCTCTTCTTCCCAAATCTCAGCCTGCTAGCTCAATCTCATGTTCTTTTCACAGTGTCATGCTGCCATTCCATATTGGTGTTCCTTAGGCATGACTGTTCCCAGACAGAAATGACAGATATTGTATTCACTGCACCATGAGAAAATTCTCATGGCCCTCATTTTGCAGTATCATTCAGATATCACTTGCAAATCAACCTTATTATACCCATCCTCATACTGACTTGGTGTAACACAGACACAAGATTACCTGGTTACCATCTAGGATCTGCCAATTAATAGTCATGTGACCTTGAGTAAGTTAATATTCCTGTGCCTCAGTTTCCTCATCCATAACATAGTGATAATTTTAGTGCTTGCTTCCTGTGGTTGTTGCTAGAAGGAAATGGATTAATATATGTATTTAGTAGAGAACTTGACACATTACCATCACGATATCATCATGACTATAAAATACTTTAGCCAATGTAGATTCACTGAATGTCCCTCTTGCTCACTGCCTCTCTCCCCAGTTCCAATCCGCTCTGCAGGGATAACTCACATTAGACACATAGCAAAGACCTTGAACATCCCGGTGATCTCTAAGGATAAATTTATGAGAGATTTCTGGCTTCCACTAGAGTTAAGAGGATTAAGAGAAGGCAGCATTTTGGGCATTCTGAAGAGGCTTTCTGAATGGAGTGGAACTGGGGAGGGGCAGGAATTGTTGCGCCGAAGCTAAATGGTTTCCTTTATTGTGGAGAAAGTGACTGACTGTGAAACAGCCCTGCTTATTTTGCAAGTTTAGATCAGAAGAAGCAAATGGTCTAGGTGCTGCCCTGGCTAGTCTTGACCAGTGTGGTTGGATACCACAGTCTTTACACGTTCCGACCATGGCCTGTAAAGTTTACACCTTTACCTGCATGATTAGGGACAGTTAGATCTGACTCCATGTGTCTTCCATTTCAGAGATTTTGTCCTCTGAAGCCCACCCTCAAGTATCTTCCATCCTTGTTTCTCACTTCGTGTTGTATTATTTGTCATTCTCCCTGACCATAGGCTAGTTTCCTCCTCATGGCTGGAGACGTCACTACTGACAGCTCACAGCTTCTCAACTTGTGCTTCTCATCACCATTGGAGAAGGAAGACCTCTTTTTTCTTAGTTCAAATTCTAGGCAAAATGGGTCTGCACTGGGTCAGGTGCTAAGGTGAGGGAGGTTGGGATCCTGTAAAAACATGACAGCCCTTGCTGGAAGCACATGCTGGGAACGGTGGGAGAGCATTTCCCCAGAGAGGGGGTTGGAGCGGGTGGGGCTGCTGCTCTCACAGTGATGGTGGGGGTAACCACCTCCACCATGACCCTTTCTTAATTTCCTTCTGCTTTCTGCCTCGCGTCCCCTCACTTTCATTACTCAGCAGCATGCTGTGGGTGTGACTTTTGCTCTTGTGTGCCATTGGTGCCATCTGCTCCTGCCTTGTCTCCTTTGATGTCATGATACAGATGGCAAGAACACAATGGGAAGTGGCACTTAGTTCAATATGGTAGCTCTGGCTACATCCAGCCTGCCCTTGAATCAGTGCTGCTTATAAGTAATTCCAGCTCATATGAAAGTCTAATAACACAATCATTATTACATTATGGTTTAGCCTCTGAAATCTCATTATAAATTATTGAAACTAGATGCACCCTTTCCAAAATATGCATTTTTTACAATAGAGGAGCTAATATCTAGGATTGCTTTCAAGGTAATCTGATCGATTTTTAAAAAATGATGACAACTTGCCATTAACAAGCTACCAAAGTTCAGGAGTATTGTTGCTATTATACACAATGGAAAATATCTTCCAAATATGCTTGTTAATTTGACCATGTAGGTGTCAGAGCTAATCAGTCAACAGCTACAGCTAATGCAGGAAAGAAGAAAAATTAATATTCATTAGACTCTTGTTTACACTTCTGTTGTCAAGGTTAATCAGTTTGCTTTAAGCACAACATTTCACTCTTATTAAAGTCATTAGTACCCTTCAGTACACGGAGAACACTGGGGTTCACAAGTGTTTGATTTATACATCACACACATTGCACAGGAACCCATGCTTAAGCCATATTTTGCTGGAATTTAGACATAAACCTTTATTGGGACCAACCAATTACTCTTCTTCACAGTAGGATGATAGGTAAAAAATGAACCCAAATTTAGGTGTTTAGTCATATTCTCAATTGCAGAAACTAACAAGTATTCAGCCTTTCAGCTTTAACACAAACATTACATAGACTCATACCAAAACAGTCCCTACCAGGCACTGGCAATGCAAAAAGGAATTTTGGCATTTTGTTTACCTTTGTGTCAAAATTATCATTATAAACAACTGAACTGTGATCAAAAATTTTTTACCAAAGAATAGTTAAAGTATATAGCTAGTCCATGACTGTAATCTTATCAGAGGATTCGCTTTTCCTATTACAAATAGGAAATGACTCTTTTAGTAATTTTTCACCCCCCTCCAAGTGTGGAGCTGGCAATTTGATGGAAATCCCAGCCTGACATTATTCTAGTTTACTCCTCAACAACAGTTTACACAGGGAAGTGAGCCTGGGAACAGCTCTCTCCCCATCACTCTTCATCTCACGAAGAAAGCTGATAGACATCATGTAATGTGGATCTCAGCTTTCACCTGAGTTTCCTTGGTGTTTAGTTCCAGAAACAGGAATTATGATGGGTTACTCAGTAAAGACTCATCCTGACACCCAGTTACTACAACATCTGAAGCCTGCTCCTGACACACCAGTACGAGTCTCAGACTCCACAGAAACAGTCTGTTTCTTCGAGCTGCAGTGGAGCTGTGTTGTTTTTCCTTCTTTTCATCCTGTGACCCAATGACCAGGATGCTCTGGATAAATGCCCCTTGGCTATAACAAATAGAACAAACAATATTCCTTCTGTATGCAAGTTACATGTTTTTGTGACAGTGAATATGGAGGGGCCTCAGAGGACAAAGATTTTTTTCAATAACTGCCATAAGAGGACTGAATATTAACTATTCTCAAACTAAAAAGTTATTTTTAGCAAATTTCTTCTAAAACTTAATTAACACATAGCCAATACATTCACACAGTAGGAGATTTCTTTTGTACTTTGGTGGAGCTATTTGTAATTGATTCTGCTAGTTTTTTTCCTGAAAGCTCTTAAAAATAATTGGACATTCCATTGGAGTACTCTTGACATTTACTGTAGATAGATGACATATAGAACTTTCAGCAAAAAAATAATCTCCATAATACCATAAAAATATAGTATTTGGGAATTGCATTAATTATTTATGAGTGAGAAAGGACTAAATCTGCTGCCATATTGGAAATGGCCATCTATCTGGCCTGGAGTCTTAGTTTGGTTCCTCAAGATTTTTACCATGTAAAATTGCACTGTCCAATACAATAGCCACTAGCCACTTGGAGACATTAAAGTTTAAATTAATTTAAACTAAATGAAATGAAAAATTCAGTTCCTCAGCCATATTTCAGTATTCAGTATCCATGTGAGCTGGTGATCACCCTATTGAATGGTGCCAGAAGAGAATATTCCTGGTCATCTCAAAAACTTTTATTGGACAGTGTTAATATAAAATTTATGCAGTCCTCATCAATCACAAAAATGATCTATTCTTCAATCACTTTCCAGGAGATTTTCATTTCAAGGTTAACCTAATAAAGATGTATTTTGACCTCTTGTCTCCAAAGATCATTCCCATACTATAAGAGCAACAAGACACAAAAAAGCAAATTCCACTGCCAATGAGACTGGAAGATGTTTAATTCAAATAAAATGTACATACAGAAAATGATGGACAAATCATAAATGATGTAGAAGGTAGAAGGAAGGTCCTATCTAAGCAACTGAGTGTGTATGTGAAGAGTGGCCACAGAAGCAAGCAGATGTGCCTACAGAACCTGCAAAAGGCTCAGAAATGGGAGGTGAGTTCTAGAGATGGGGACTTCTACTTCTCACTTCTGTCCTGCACTGTCAGAGTGCTTCTTTTACTCTAGTAAGAAACTACATGTTTTATCCTCTAGATTAACCACAGGTTCAGGACTAGGGATACCAGATACAAGGACAGACAGTAGAAGGGGTGGCACACTGAAAACAATGTCACCCAGTGAATACCAACACCCTGACTGCTGAGAAACCTTCTGGCTTCTTTCCCCATCCAGTTCCACAGCACCCATCAGCTGGGTTTATTATCTTCCTCTGTCATCACCTCACCTTCTGAACAGGAGATTGGAAACTCCTTCTGTGGAGAAAACAAACAACTCCAGAGGGAAGACATACTAGTATTGATAAGAGGGGTCCCTTTAAAAAGCCAGACGGCCTCTCTATTGCCTGCAATGCAGCCACCAGCCCACACCCCCTCCCCTTGCACAAACAGATGTCAGGCAATTTTTTAGTGCCTCACTCTTCAACATAAAAGAACAGCCAATGATAACCATGCATTTGAGGATTATCTCCAACAAGAAATAGACAGGCTGAAATAAGCAAAGTGGAAAAGCAGAAACAGGAAAAAAAAGGGAAAATGCAAGAAGAGGAAAACCTTGGAGAAAACAGAGAGATAAGGGAATATTACACAAATAAAACAAGAACAGCATACCACTAAAGGAAATGGAAAGGCAATTTAAAATATGTGAATAAATATATAAACTCTGTGGAAACTTTGGAAGACAAAGGTGAGGAACTCTCCCAAAACTGAACAAGGAAAAAGAGATGATGATAGAAGAAGAGAAAATTAAAGTTCCAATATTCTAAGTTCCAGAAGAAAAAGAAGAATAGAGAAAATGATGCAGAAGAAATACAAGAATATTTCCCCAAACTGAATAATATGAGTGCCAGCACAATGCATGAAAAAGAACCTACAGTCTGGCACAGGACTGCGAAATGTCCAAACATTAGGGACAAAACAGATCTTAAGAAAGATGGGTCATATCAAAAAGAATGAAAATTAAAATGACAATGATTTGGGCAACAGTGATTTTGTCTAGTTCTTAGCCAGAATCAAGAGAAAAAGTCTGTATACATTATTTTAAAATACTGATGTATATGTCAGAGGAGACAACAAAAGGAGCTGAAAATGATTTACTCTGGGCCCCGTTGTGAGGAACTGTGAAAGAGGAATCAAGAGACTGGTGGATTTTTGTTCTGCTGAACAAAATAATCTTTGATAACTAAAATTATTTGTAGGTACTATGGGATAAAAATAAATTTAAAACAAAACAAAACCCTATCCAAGAAAATAATCGCAAATTATTTAACATCCAATCCTTATCAAAATCCTAGTTTAAAGAATAAACAAGCAAACAAACTTTTGGATTCAAATCTGGGAAATATCAGATTATAAGCTGTATGAAGTGAATGAAGTAGTAAATAAGTATATGGGCCCCTCTTTTTTT
>NW_006787659.1:1383528-1450161 GCF_000442215.2 Lipotes vexillifer | reverse complement strand
TTTTGCGGTACGTGGGCCTCTCACTGCTGCGGCCTCTCCCGCCGCGGAGCACAGGCCCCGGACGCGTAGGCTCAGCGGCCGTGGCTCACGGGCCCAGCCGCTCCACGGCATGTGGGATCCTCCTGTACCAGGGCACGAACCCGCGTGCCCTGAATCGGCAGGCAGACTCTCAACCACTGCGCCACCAGGGAAGTATGGGCCCCTTTTTATGTGAGGATTTGAAGACATAAAATACGTAGATATCATGGATACAACACAAGAGTACCTTGTTAAAAACAACTTCTAACCACACTCCTAATCTTACCCTCAGAATTCACAATAAGGATTCCTGAAATCATTAATAAGCACAGAAAATAACCTAATTGACTGACAAAGAATACTTTTTCATGTTCAGTTTTTCAAAAATACTAGTTATCCTAACATCTTGACCATGACATTTATTGTGTCAATGATTATATAAAAATCCTAAGAGCACTCTTTTTCAGGATGACTTTTCTGGAAACTGAGATTTGCTAAGAAGGACTACAAAATCCCAAATACATTATCATGAAACCCTGAAACTCCTGTTTCCCACCAGGTCATCCATCAGAGCATTGGTGATGCCTCCAGACTTTGACAGCACAGAAGACATTAGGTTATTAATGAGGGCAGATTTAAAAAGGAAGTCTGTGAATGTGATTTGATGTGTATTTTACAAACTCCTACACATAAGTGTAGTACAATGGATATCTGTCAATTGCCTGCTTAAGTGTCTCTGGTGGCTCCCTTCAGCCTAGTATGTAAAACTCCTTAATCTTTTATTCAATAACCTACATCAATTTTCTGTCCTTTCCTCATGCTTCTAAACACTTTCTCAGCTCAAGCCAGATGAATCCGCTTGCTTCTTCCAAGTCTGGGTTTTCTGTCCAGAAAACATATTGTGCCTTCATGCATAGTGTCTGTCTGCCTTGAATGTCCTCACTTCCCCTCTACCAAACCTTATTTTTGTCCATCTTAAAGCTTTGGTTCAAAGCTCTGCTCCAAGAGGCCCTTCCTGACCGATACTAACTGTGGTTGTTGTTTGTTGTTGTTTGGTTGGTTGCTTACTTGGTTTTTATGACTCTGGGCCCTCGTAAGAATTACTAATAACTTTATCAATATTTCAGTTTTCATCATGGACTTACAGCAAATTACTGACCAACTTGTCACTGTTGACAGTGGGCAAGCTTTCTTCTACTTACTGGGACTTCAACTCTACATTATCCTATGTCAGATTTCTATGGATTTCAGGCTTACTTTAAAGTATGGATCCATTGGTCCATAAATCTGCCTCACACACGCAGTGTGTGTTTCTATAGTGACCGCACTCTGCAAGTGTCTATGCATTTCGGGCTATGAAGGCTGTTCCCCTGGGGGTTTGGCAACACTCTGGCATTGTGCTGGGTGTAGGTCACATCATGGCTGGTACCCTTTCTGGTGAATTTAGGCAGAGGGGAGGGAGGAGCCCCAGAACACAGCCCTCCAGGTATCACCACTGACCCCAATGGGTCTGGGGCTGTAACCCACTGGTCTGCTGGTTTGGAGCAGGAGAAAATGGTGAGTCCACACTCTGGTTCTGAGTCCATCCACACTTCAGCAATTTTTTGATACCTTGGCATTAGGGCCAAGCCAGCCATCTGGGCTTCTTTTGTGGCTGCTAATCTCAAAATGGCCCTCAGGCTTGCAATGACTCTTCCGAGGCTGTGTGGTGAGAAGTAGGAGCAGTGATGACACGCCTCTCCCAAGGCTGAACTGCAGGCCACCCTCCACCTGGTCCCCATTCGCATGTCCTTTCAGTGCCCTGGTTTCCTCCAGGGTTTTTTTGGGGGTGGAGGAGGAAGGAAGGAGAGACCTATGTCAGTCACACATCTTTCAGGAAATGCCCATTACTCTAGACTTTCTTAATCTTTCTGTCCCCTCGAGCTTTTGGAAATCTGGTCAAGCCTGTAGACTTCTCAGAATAACACTTCTAAAGGAATTAAAAAAAGGCATAAAAAGAAAATATTTATATTAACATACAGTTAACCAAATGTTATTAAAATACAATTTATGGTAGTTATCTATGTTTATTAGCACACAAATAACAAGATCTAGTATCCAATTTAATAACAACTCTAATTTCTAATGCTGTTGAACTTCGCAATTTCCAGGTAGCTGAAACAACTGTGATATAATAAGAAATGGGATTTCCATCGATGATAAAAGTCGCAGATACTGTGAATATAGCAATGCATCCATTTTAAAAATTAATTTTTAAAATTAGCAATAGATAAACATGTTAAAAATCTAAACTCTTGTGTGGTAGAATGAAATTCTTCCTCCTTGCCCTGTTCCCCACCCGCTCAGTTTCCCTTTCTAGAAGCACAGTCATCTGTCTGTGTGTCACCTTCCAGAGAAATTCAATGTAGATATATACCAGGAAGGGAGAGAAAGTTATGTATTTTATTTGTTCACTTAAAACATCTTGGAGATTGTTTCATTGCAACTCACACTTTTTAAGGACAGATAGCCATCCACTGTGTGAATATACCATAATTGAGTGAACCTCCATTGACATATTTATACTGCTTTCAATCTTTTGTTCTTATAAATATCATATACAATTTTGAAAACATGTGGATTATATATATTGCACAGACTACTAAAAATGAAATTCTCAAAGGCAATTGTCCTCCAAAGAAGTTGCATCAATTTCCACTCCATTCAAGAATACATAAGAGTTGTATCTGGCAAATGTACAGGTTTTCCCTGGAACTTGGCACTATTTGGAAGAAGACTGGGAGTGAATTCACAGTACTGTTACCGATACTTTCTTCACCTTTTATTCTCCTTTAATGCCTCGTGCTAAAATTTAGTAGAATGTGGTCATTCTTCCTACTCACTGGCAATTGTTTTCACTTTTGTGGCAATGCCTGATTTTGATTTTATATTCTTGGGGTGGCACAGAGTCCTGGCAGCCTAGATCAAGATGTTAGAGATTGTTCTAATAAATAATGTCCAGCAAACAGTTCATCTGAGTGCCTATGGGAAGGAAGTGGGTGGTGGGTCTTGTGACAAGTCTCTTCAACTATGGCCCATTGAAAACTGAACACCAACTTCAAAGCATGTAACACTTGTCTTTTCTAAGAGGTTTAACTCATAAAATATGTTAAGATAAATGATGCCAGTAATATTCTAACAATGATGGGCTATCATTTTGTTTCCATAGTTACCTGTGTTTCTATTAGCTTAAGGCTTCAGATGAGTAGCTTCAAATTCTGGTTTCTTCTTCAACTAGGTCAATAGTAACAATTTTTCCTTCTACTGGGGAGGCAAACTAAGTTGTAAATCTCATTAATGAAGAAGACATTTCTACAATGTCCAAATTCTACAATGCTCAATTAGATTAAATTCAGAGCAATAAAACATTTCTGAATATGTTCTCAGAGAAACTCATATCATAGTTTTCCTTATTTGACATCATCTTTACCAGTTAAGAGAACACACTTCAGATAATAGTAACGCTAATTTCCTGAATCTCTTCCTGGTTTTAGCTATGACAAGTTCTTTTGGTAACGCTGAACTCTAGACATGCTTATCTCAGACTTGTTTAGAATTTTAGGCTAAAGGACTTTTCTAATCATTGCAGTGAGTGAGCCAAAATCTAGAATAGGCTCTTCATGGGAGAAGAAGTAGGATAATTAAACAAAAGTCATTAGAGTTGATTAAAGTGATGATAAAGAATAAATGGATTCACACTTACAGGTTCTGAAATCCAATGTAAAGAATTGACCCCATGGCTAATCTCAGGGCAATTAGGTACTCATGGAGACCTAGTGAAGTTCTTTAAGTTTAGATTTTAAAAAGTAATGTGTTATCAGGGGAAACAGAAAATCCAGACCTTAGAGACTAATTTTGACTCCTATGAAAATAGTAGGAATCAGGATAACATATAAAAGAGAACTCAGTATTGGGAAAAACCTAAAAGGTGTGGCTAGAAATACATCCTTCTATATTCTCCTCCTGTGAAAGGAGGAAAGACTGAGTGATCAAAGGAAATTGTAACTGCAACAGGCCTTGGCTTTACTCCTTCCTTCCTTCCGCTTGGTCACTGGCTCCAACATAGCTCTCAAGTCTAACCCTTGTGACATATTCATATGTCATATGTGTTCTGGGCATATCAGCAGTTAAGGGTCCAAAAATAACTGGTTAGACGGAGTGTCATAGTAAATAGTGCATTTTTGACTTACTATATTTTAAACTTATGATGGGTTTATTGGGACATAACCCTACTGTAAGTCAAGGGAGATCTGTATATATAATGGAATATTATTCAGACATAAAAGAGAAGGAAATCTTGCCTTTTGTGACAACATGGATAAACCTTGAGGGCACTGTGCTAAGTGAAAAAAGTCAGACAGAGAAAGACAGATACTAAATATTCTCATTTATATGTGGAAACTGAAAAACTTGGATCATGCAGGGAACTCTACTCAATATTCTGTAATAACCTATATGGGAAAAATTTCTGAAAAAGAGTGGATATATATATATATATATATATATATATATATGTATGTATGTATGTATAACTGAATCACTTTGCTGTACACCTGAAAGTAACACAACATTGTAAATCAACTATGCATTGATATAAAATAAAAATGAAATTAAAAAATTCTTTTAAAAAAGCTGAATCATAGAAAAAAAGAGCAGAATGGTGGTTGCCAGGGATTGAGTGTGGGGGAAATGGGAGATGCTGGTCAAATGGTGTACACTTCCAGCTGTAAGATGAATGAGTTCTGGGCACCTAATGTACTGCCTGATGGCTATAGTTCATACTGTATTATATACTTCAAATTTGCCTAGAGCATAATCTTAAATGCTCTCACTTCGAAAAAGAAACAGTAATTATGTGAGGTGATGGAGGTGTTAATGACCCTTATTGCTGTAATCATTTTGCAATATATATGTGTATGAAACCTATACAATGTTATATGTCAACTGTATCTCAATAAAGCTGGAAAAAAAAGAATTCTACATTAGCCCGTGTGTATGTATGAAGGCAAATGATGAAAGGAGATGCTTCTTCCACGACTCCTTTTAATTCGCTAAAAGTATTTCCATTATATAGATATTGGAAGGTCAGAGGGAAGTTGCAGAAATAATAAACCTTAACATGAGTCAGTATGAGGGCGAGTAGAAGCTTGTGAAATTCCAGCCCTTGTTCATGGGCGTGTTCCAAATGTGATGGCTGGCGTCTACACTAGTCACATTATGGAGGGGCTCTGCCTGCTTCAAGAATTTCAAAGGACAAATAAGGAATTTTTTTTCTTTTTTTGGCCGCGCAGCAGGGCATGTGGGATCTTAGTTCCCCGACCAGGGATTGAACTTGTGCCCCCTGCAGTGGAAGCACAGGGTCTTAACCACTGAACCACCAGGAAATTCCCAAGAATCTCAAAGGAGAGATACAGTACTGAGAGAACAAATTATGACAGTATGAGGCTGCATAAAGCAGGACCTGAAAATTTTGATTCAGGGAACTGGAGAAGATGATGTTTTTGTTCTGAGTCTATGTGATTGAGTCAGGGTTCTGCACTCTGCCCTCAGGGCAGCCTCAGGATATTCATCTTCCTGTGTGTTTCAAGTCATTTATGAAAGGAGGATATTAACCCTGCCCACTGAATCAGTCAGGGTGAAAGTGGCTTCAGGTGACTGAAGAGCCAACTAACCTTGGCTCAGTCCGTAAAGGCATGAGCAGTTCTCGGGCTGCCCCAGCAGCTTCCTGATGGGAGGCTTGCAGGTCCTCTGTGCCTTCCTTGATTTTCCTACCCCTGTTGAAATGGCAGCAGTGCCTCAGACAGCTCATTCTCACACTTTCAAGTCCAAGTTTCAAGTTGGAAGCAGTTAGAGCAGGCAGGGGAATGAGGAAGAGAAACACCCCCAAAAATGACCCTCTCCCTTCATGAAAGAGGAAATGTCTTCCCAGGATCCCCTTGGCAGATTTTCCTCTGTGTCTCCTTGACCAAAACAATTCTCTCGCAGAAAGCGAGGTTATGAGAAAGAGCATTTGGTTTGCTATCCTCTGCGGCAGGAGGGCAGGCAAGAGAGATGGAGACAGATAGAGCTGGCCACAACCACCTCAGGCCAGAACTGTGAATGTTAAATGGGATAAAACATGTAAAACAATTTGCACAGGCACACGTTGCAAATATTCAACAAGAAGGTAACACTTATTTGCTATTGTTATTTGCCTTGAAGAGAGAATATTTTAATGGAGAGACTTTGTCATGTGCTTTAAATATTTGAGTGTTGTGATACCTGTGATGAGAATAGAGTTGAAATCATAGTAATTTTCTATGAGATCTGTTTCAAAATGATATCAGCTCTGATGGTAAGCACACCAACGACACAATTTTCAAGCAGAATTGGAAAGACCCCTGTTATTTAGGTGGACACTTTCATTAAGGGTAAATCTGGGATTCCTTCTAGTGGAAGCTTCTATGATTCTACACTATAACCATCAGAGGCTCAAGACACAAGATCCCTCTCTTAGCTTAAAATGGACTTAATTTGTGTTTGGGGCTAAATTGCGATGTTCTGGCTGGAACTAGAATTTCTAAAATGAGGACATAAAAGACTATTACAGCTCTGCAATTGCAATGAGATATGCAACACCTTTATGATTAACAGAGAAGAGAATTGTTGCTTAGATACTGACAAGTACAAAATAATAGTAATTTTTTTTCCTGTGTAGAGGTACAGAATTCATTTTAGTTTTAGATATTGAAATTCTAAATACTGATATGTCCTCAAGTTAAAAATGAACACTGGGGTCAATAGCTTACCCACAACTTCCTTATTGGATCATCTATTCTTAAAATGTCTGTATATTTCCCATGTTATGACCTTCCCTGTCACATGTGCATTCTCCATCCCTTCGTTAGGATTTTGTGAACGTGCTATGAACATATTAGAATGGTATAAATGATATTTGCTGTGTATGATTTGTTTCCCATCCCCAATCCTGCCAGGGGAAGGGAGGTGTTATATCTCAAGAGACTCTCTTACCAAGTCCAAGTTTTAAATCAATTAAACTTGTACAGACTCCATCATACCATCTTGATATGACCTTGAGCCCTGAAGTACATGGACGAGCGGAATGATCACAGCCAAGTTGGAAAACTGTCTCTGAAAAGAGTAGCTGGTTGACAAACATCAGTAGTGACTCAACCAAGGGAACGGGTGACGTCCTCAAATTGAAAGGAGTCCTGAAAGTAAGACAAACGCTGAAACCGTATTCCCCAAATTCATATTTTCATGCTGCTTTAAGCTATCCAAGGAACTCACAGCAGAGATGCAGAGCTACTTACTGAGAAGCTCAGGTACTCCCTTTTTATACCATCAGCACTTTCTTCTCCTCACACTTTCTCTTCAACCTCTTTCCAACTGTCTTCCACTCCACCAGTCACCAAAACTGTTCTGTTCAGGTCACCAAGGACCCACACTTGGTGACGCCCTACGGCTGTTTTTCATCCTCACCTTCCTTGTCTTCTGAGCATCATTCAACAGTGTGACGACGCCTTCTCCCTGTGTGGCTTTGGTGACGTTACACTCTCCCTGTGCTCTTTCTTCCTGTCCAGCTGTTCCTCCTCAGGACTTTTTCCTGGTTCCTCCTGCTTTACTCCAACTCCTATTATTGGAGGATCACTGACCTTCAGTTCGGTTCCTCCTCTTTTCTGTCTACACCCTGACTAAGGCTTGAAGTTCCAACTTTAGCCAGTGCTGATCTGTCTCCAGTGAGGAGCTTCTCCTCTGAATCCCATTTCAGTGCATGGCTAATAGGTTTCAAACCAGACATGCACAGAAGGAGTCAGGCCTTCCCTTCTCCCACTCACCACCACGTGACCTCATTCATCCCCTGCCTTCCCATTCCATCACCCACTCAGTTAATAAAGCCTGAAACCTGGGAATCATCCTTGAATACTACTTCTCCAGCGCCTTCACCACCAGCCAACCAGCAATTCCTGTCAATTTATCCTCCAAACGTGTTTCACGCACGTCCACCCACTTTCTCCACCTCCATCACCACACCTGGTCTAACTAAAGCATCCCTCACCTTGTGTGCGGCAGTGGCCTCCTAGCAGTGTTCTCAGCTTCTTTCCTTGGCTCCCCTATGATTCATTCTTGCCCAGTGGTCAAAACTACAATCATACTACAACACCCCCTACTCAAAACTCTTAAAGGGTTCTTACCACTGCTTAACTAAAACCCAGACTCCTTACTGTGTTCTAGAGGTGTTTCACATTCCAACCCCTGGCAATGTTTTTAACATCACAGCCATTCTCATTCTTTCTGACTGAGCCTCTGTCACACTGACCTAACACACCAGCCTCTTTTTTGCTGCAGGCCCTTTGTACTTTCTTCTCTCAGAATTTTCTTTGCCTGGCTCTTCAGTCTCCTGCTTCAGTCTCAGTTTAAATACCACCTAATCAGTGATGCTGTGCTCACTACACTACCTAAGGTTTTATTTGTTTGTTTGTTTACTTATTTATTTAGACTGGTAGGAAGACAGTTCTTTCCTCTGCGATTTCAGGCACATTTAGACTAAAACCTGGATGAAATATGAGAAGGAGGAGCAACACCAGTATTTGGGAGACAAACTAGATTATGATGAGAAGGACCCCATTTGATCACCTCTCCTTGATCTTTTAATTTTCTATCAAGAATGATAAATTCTAAAGCCATTGGGGTCTTGCAGATCACTGAAATGAATGTGATGGGCTATGAGTAGGGCAGTCAGGAGTGGTACAGCAGTCAGCACATGTCTATGTGAAGGTATTCAAGGGGCAAATTTTTAAATGCTGAACATGAGAAGCTAAGCCTGGCTGAGGGCTGAATTTGGCCTATAAGCCACCAGTTTAAGATCCATACCTAGATGTCTCTCATTTGTTGAGTAAGTCAGAGCATCCCTAGTTCTATAAGCATCAACTTTATGTGCTTCTATATGTACATTACTAAAAAATAATATATAGTCATAAATAAAACTGTCTAGAACCACATATTCTTTACTTGCCCTTTAGACATTTTTCTCTTTTTCTATCTATGCTTTTGAAGTACTACAAATTGTAATGTTATATAAGTATATTTACCTAACTTAGTTTCCAGTCAAAGCACTTGGAGGTGACCCTGAAGGGCACCGTGGAAAGATCTGAAGCATGGGGGAGATCATTTTGTGTTTTAGATCACCACATCTGTGTTTTGCAAAAATCACTCCAGAACAGTGTGGAGTAGGATAAGAAGTAGAGAAAGTAGGGACAGTGGTTAGTAACTATTGCAGTAATTTATATGAGAACTGATAATGGCAAAGACAGTGAATTTGGAGAGATGGAGAAGAAATAATCAAACTAGAAAATCCAGGTTAAGAAAAGCTACAGCAGACGTGTATTAAAGTTTTAAGTTTCCTAACCATCATGGAAAAACAGGAAATGAAAGATGTTATTTCATAATAATCACCCAGTAAAATACCGTATACTAGTCACGACCAAAATTTTTCTTGAACTCCAAGAAGAACACATCAAGAATACAACCCTGCAAAGAACACTGTGCATGAATATGGCTGTATCTTATCTCAGCCTTTGATGAAAGACAAGGGTAAAATATTAATTCATAATTCAATTTTAGCATCTCTATAAGGAGTTAAAATAATATCACATAGACGTTATTTTCTTATGACCACTACCATGGAGAGAGAACTTTAAAAATCTAGGAGATAAATTGACAGCATGTCTCTCTTTTTTTATAATATTTTAATTTTATTGGAGTATAGTTGATTTATAGTATTGTATTAGTTCAGGTGTACAGCAAAGTGATTCAGTTATACATATACATATATTCATTCTTTTTCAGATTCTTTTCTCATATAGGTCATCACAGAATATTGAGTAGAGTTCCCTGTGCTATACAGCAGGTCCTTGTTGGTTATCTATCTTATATATAGTAGTGTGTGTGTATGTGAATCCCAAGCTCCTGATTTATCCCTCCCCATAACGTTTCCCCTTTGGTAACCATAAGTTTGTTTTTGATATCTGTAAGTCTGCTTCTGTTTTTAAATAAGTTCATTTGTATCTTTTTTAAAATTAGATTCCACATATGAGTGATATCATGTATTTGTCTTTCTCTGTCTGCCTTACTTCACTTAAGTATGATAATTTCTAGGTCCATCCATGTTGCTGCAAATGGCATTATTTCATTCTTTTTTATGGCTGAGTAATATTCCATTGTATATATGTACCACATTGTCATTATCCATTCAACTGTCTATGGACGTTTAGGTTGCTTCCATGTCTTGGCTATTGTAAATAGTGAACAGGATGTCTCTTAAACCATGTTTTTCAAACTTCAGATTATGACCTACTAAGGATTGTGAAATCAGTACACTAGGTCAGAAACAGCACTTTTAAAAATGAAACAATACATTTGAATAAAAAATAGGATATTTTTACTTAGCAAGGGCAAGTGCTAGAACACAAAACTTGTGTGCGTGTGAGTTTGTGTGTACATGTGGCCCAATACATTCTGTACTGCAGGTCATGGTACAAACAGGTTTGAAAAGCTCTTCTTTACACAACCCTCCTGTATTGACTCATCTCAGCTGTGATTCTGAGATCACTGTAGGGTGGAGAAGGGAGGAAGATGTCTGGGCTGTTAGATTAAAACAGAGTTGCAATCAGTCATCCTTAAGTATGTGATAGGAAACTGATGCCCTCCTGATTCTACCTGAAGTTAACCCAGGTAGTGCCAGCCTCTCTTCACAAAATGCTACCAAGGAGATAAGGCTGCCAACCCCCCAATCTGTCTGAAGTTGAACCACACCCTGGTGGAAGCTGCTGCGTTCTGTCCCTTAAAGACTCAATTTGTCTAAGTCACAAAGCTTGAGTTTGAGCAGGCATGCATCTTGGGCAACATACCAGAGTGTCGAGAGCTGTGTGCTGTCTGGTACGGTCAGCACACATCCTCTATTGTTTCTTTCACTATACTCTCAGAACACTCTACTTACAGAATACTTCACTCTGGTCAACAGATGTGTGGGGACCTGGTGAACTGGAGGGTGTGTGACTTTCTAAAGGGGGTTACCCAGACCCAATTATCTGTGGGAATGGGATCCCAGTGTTTTCAGACCTCCCCAGTTGTCAAGAGATCCAGATTTTTGTGTAAAATGACTTGTCTTTAGATATTGGCAACATGGTTTTGAAAATTTAATGACGGGCCAAAAAACTCCATGGGCAAGATCTGCTCTCATGGCTCCTGGTTTGCCTCTTTCCACCTAGATCAAGTTTTTGTGTTTGTTTTTCTTTCTTTTTTGTTTTTTGGTCAAGAAATGGGAAAAGAATTTGAAAAAGAATGGATACATATATGCGTATAACTGAATCACTTTGCTGTACACCTGAAACTAACACAACATTGTAAATCAACTATACTCCAATATAAAATAAGAATTTAAAAAGAAATCCTTTTCTTTAATTGAATTTTATGTAGAAGTCCAATAAATAAAACCACCACCAATGAAAGTGCTCCTCTTTGGGCTTCCCTGGTGGCGCAGTGGTTGAGAGTCCGCCTGCCAATGCAGGGGATACGGGTTCGTGCCCCGGTCTGGGAAGATCCCACATGCCGTGGAGCGGCTGGGCCCGTGAGCCATGGCCGTTGAGCCTGCTCGTCCGGAGCCTGTGCTCCACAATGGGAGAGGCCACAACAGTGAGAGGCCCACATACCGCAAAAAAAAAAAAAAAAAAAAAAAAAAAAAAGAAAGTGCTCCTCTTTGAGAGGTGGGCTGGAGCTGTTTCCATTTGCCTCAGTCTTTCTAGCTGTGCTCTCATGAGCCCCCGGCTCTAGAAAACAGGGAAACCACAGATCTAAATGCTAAAATATTGTCTTTTTTGAGACAGAATTCTTTTTTCTTTTTACTTAAATTGGGAATTTGCCAGCAGGTGTCATTACTCTTGAGGCCATTCTTATACTGTAATACTAAGATTATACCATTAACATGTGGAAGGATGTTTGTCTTTTTTTAATCTTTATATATGTTGGAGCAGAAGGGAATACATAGATCATTTAAGTGAGCAGGATTAAATTATTTAGGTACAAGCTATAAATGAAGATTTCTAGACACAATCCTGTTTTAAGCCATTTTAAATCATAACTGACACTTTCCATTCTGATATTGCTGTATAGATTCAGAAAAACATTTAAAATCTGAAAGCTATATCAAAGTCCTATAAGCTGACCCATAGAGCAACTTGGGATTTCTGTTGGAATAAGGTGAGGTATAAATAAAAGGTCCAGAGATAGCACCTGACTATGCGATCAGAAGCTGTTAATTAGATCACTTGATATTGAGAAAAGTAGAATTTTTCATAATTAAGTTCCCATTAAAGTGAAGGGAACAGGATGCTGTGCCCCATAGTTATAGGACACTCTGAAAATATTGTTACTTGGCTGTGAGGTAGGGCTGGAATCCAGCCTTTTCTATTCTGAGGCTCTGTTTTGGATTTTTCCCTTCCACTATGCAAATAACACAAGATTTAAAAGGTATTCATAAAAAACATTTTCTGGTGTCTGATTTAAGATAGCTTTGACAAAAGCAATAAAAAGATCACATATTTTGCTACTAAACAGATTTTGTGTTAAACAGATTTTACATATAACTTTTGTATAAAATCAGTTGACAGCCATTGATAGAGGCAGACCAGACTGCTGGATATAAATGTAGTAAAGAAAGCATCCTGAAATGTGGGTTATTTGTTTATTAAATTTCAAATGCTTAACCTCCTTACCATTCACTCAGTTAGGGTGGCAGGAGTAGAAATCAACATACATAGAAATATTATTTGTGTTCATTCTCCTACTGTATATTCCACCCTACTTATTGCAGAACTATCTTTTATCTACTTTCTTGAGCACAAACACCCTCGAAAAGAAAGCAACTTTTGAAACGAGGTAATCTATCCATATTTTCTCTTTGTTTTCTTGCCCTCTGCCTGCCATTCCTTTTTTTTCTTTTTGCTAACTTCTATTGAACTCCTGACCTTGGGTAAAGATGCAGCTTTGCATGAATATTTGAAAGCGACTTTTGGTGATTTAGCTGCTAAATGTGTATGATAGAAGTCCAGCTAAACTTGGAGGCTCTGGGGGGTTTTTAACTCACCGGTGCCAGAAAGCAGACCAGTCTGGGGAAATCCAGCTAATGTCTCCCAGCTGTGCAGGGAAAGTGTGAACAGCTCTGTCACAAGCGCTGCCTTTCTCTTCTTTTCCAGACAGTACCTTCTACTCAAACCATCACTTCTTATTTGCCATTTGGACATCGGTGATGGAACTTGCTGCTTTATTGCCCACGGAGAAGCCAAGTGAGGAGTGTGGGGGTGATCTGGAAGTTTCCCTGGTACAAAAGAAGTTTCAGGCTCAGGCCTGGTCCTGGAGCAGACACACAGAAGGCTGACAGATTTGGCCTAAAGGTGGCTGGTGGACCGATAGGTAATACAAGGAGAAATGGCCTTTTCTGGAGTCGTTCTTTCCAGATGAGAAAGTGACATGCCATCACTCGGCCCTGGGAGCAAGCTAGCATTTCTTGGCCAGTTTCCAAAGCAGGTTTGTCAGAAGGCTGGGGCTGTCGTACAATCAAGAAAGAAGTGACAGAAACACAGGCAGCAAAAGCCTCAGAAACAAATAGTAAATTTTAGCTGTGAGGCAAATATTCCCAACCTTAATATTTTATCAGAAAGCAGGCTGATAGCACAATTTGCAGCAAACACTTGGCTGCCCCCCAGCAGCCATTCCCTCCACCACTTAGAATTACTTAAGAAGATCTTGTCCACCTTTCCTACTTTAAAGACAGGGAAACTGAGACTCTGATGATTCCTGTGAGCCTCAGCTCTTTTGTTAGTATAATGAGGCATTGTGCTGCATGTTTTTCCAAGCTTTATAAGGACTATTATTTAAAAATTTCAGTTTGTTTTCGTGTCACACTTTCTTTAAAGGCCAAATCACAGTAGTTTGAGTCTCACTCTGTTTGATCTCAGGAAATCCAGATGCTGACTCTATTTCTTTTCCCCAGGAACACCCGAGAAGTGCTCAGACCTTTCTAGATCTTCCGTGGTTGTCATTTGCCATTTCAGCCCCCAACTTGCTCTGGACCACAGACCAAGGACTATTCGTTGCTGTGCTCTTCTTGCCAATTTTGAGCCAGCTTCTTGCAGGCATCTGTGCTCTCCGGGACCACAGTATTTTTAACAAAGTCAGCATTATAACTTTTAATGAGAATTTTCTAAGGTCTTGAAGATAGTGCAGTGCAAACCCAGTGCAGAATGTCTACGTAATTCTCTCAGTCCTGTGAGTCCCCAGGTCCAGTCTCTCCCCTGGTGCCTCTTTGTTTAGCAGATTAGCATCTTTGCTTGGCTTTCATGTAGTCATAGTCATGTGACTATGCAAAAGGGACCAGTTTAGTTGTCCCAAAGTGAGAACCTGAAACACATTTACCATACCTAATGTGTTAGTTTTATTTGTTTCCCACAGCTGCTGTAACAAATTACTACAAACTTCGTGTTGCAGAACAACAGGAATTTATTCCCTCACGTTCTGGAGGCCATTAGTCCAAAATCAGTATCACTGGGCAGAAATCAAGGTGTCAACATGGCAGTGCTCCCTCTGGAGGCTCAAGGGGAGAATTGCTTCTGGTGGCTGCCTGCATCCTTGGCTTGTGGCCTCATCCCTCCACTCTCTGCCTCCAAGGTCACATTGCCACCTCCTCTTCTGTGTGTGTCAAATCTCCCTCAGCCTCTAAGATTTCCACACCAATTCCAACATGTGTTGTTTTTTTTGTTTTTGCTGTACACGGGCCTCTCACTGTTGTGGCCTCTCCCGTTGTGGAGCACAGGCTCCGGACACACAGGCTCAGCGGCCATGGCTCACGGGCCCAGCCGCTCCGCGGCATGTGGAATCTTCCCGGACCGGGGCACGAACCCATGTCCCCTGCATCGGCAGGCGGACTCTCAACCACTGCGCCACCAGGTAAGCCCAACATGTGTGTTTTTATTCCACACCACCAAGTACCTCTCTAATACTAGGGTGTCCTACAATTCAACTCACCTCTAACACAATCTACCTGGAGGGAGTGTTAGATCCCACAAGTCAAGGGCTCAGTCCTGCAGGACGGCCATCCTCACCCTTCCCCCAACATCAGACACTCACTGCAAGTCCAGGTGCTTCTGACTGGCCCCGTCCTTGGGTCTGATTAATTTTTTAGAGCAGCCCACAAAACTCAGAGAAATATTTTACTTACTAGGTCACCCTTTTATTGTGAAAAGATAGAACTCAGGAACAGCCAGATGGAAGAGACACACAGGCAAAGTCTGTGGGAAGGAGCTCAGAGCTTCCCTGCCCTCTGCGAGTGCACCACCCTCCCCAGACCCCCACATGTTCACAAACAGGGAAGCTCTCTTGGTTTTTTATGGAGGTCTCAATACACAGGTACAACTGATTAAATTATTGGCCACAGGTAATGATTCACCCGTGATTAAATCACCTCCGGCTCCTCTCCCCTCCCCAGAGGTCAGGGGGTGGGACTGAAAGCTCTAAACCTCTCATCACTGCGTTGGCTCCACCAGCAACCATCTCCTATCCTTAGGTGGGAGGGCTTTCCAAAAGTCACTCGTTAACATAGCAAAAGACACCTTTAAAGCTCTCATCACAGGAAATTCCAAGAATTTTATTTAGGAGCTCTGTGCCAGGGAGGGGACTAAATTGAAATATATATTTCCTTTAATAAATTACAATATCACAACCTCTTTATCTTAAATGAACACCTGTTGTTAATTTTAAGAATTAAAATTAACGCGCGTCTGGAGCCTGTGCTCCAAAATGGGAGAGGCCACAACAGTGAGAGGCCCGCGTACCGCAAAAAAAAAAAAAGAGAGAAATGAAGAAACAAAGAAAAAAAGTCCAACAAAACTAAATAATAATAGTTTAGTCATTAAACAAAGTGAAGGACTTTAGTTCCTTTTCAAGGGCTATAGATAATATTCTGAGCCATATCCTGTGAGCCGTCTTATAGAGACTAAAACCAAGTGTTAGAAGTTAACTACATCATGACCATGACATAAGCTGCCACAATTCCAAAAGCTGGCCTCAAAGAAACGGGAACAAACCAACCCTGGAACTAAAGACTAACTGTACTTAAAGCAATCAAGATGATGGTAGTCAGACCATTGGTGGATGACCAATTTCAAGATGAGCGTCAGAGCTGACTGTGCTGTTTCTGCATGTAGCCCCCTCCCTCTGCCTATAAAAGCTCTTGCCCACTGATTGTCAGTGGGGGGAGTCGGCCTTTGGACAGGAGTCTGCCCCCCCACCCTCATTTGCCGACCTCCAAAATAAAGCAAACTTTCCTTTCCACCAACCTTGCCTCTTTATTGGCTTTTGAGTGGGAGCAGCTGGACCCACTTTCACTAACAGATTTTGGCTCCCAACGTGAGGCTGGGATCTCGCGATATCTGGCTCCCAGGTTTTCCCAAGCAGGGCGGCCGCCATGATGACGTGGCAGGAAGGCTGTGAGGAGTCCTCTGCTCATGGCTCACTGGCCCTGCCCTGAGAGGGGTTTGGTGGGGACATGCCTAGCAGCTGCTGAAGCCATTTGTTTCAGGGTTCCTCCCTGTTTCTCCCCTGCTCGGCACTGGCTGCCAACGTACGCTTTTCCTTGGTGGAACGGAAAGCTGCCTCTGGACGAGCTGATGAGCTCCAAGACTGAGTAAGTGCACTGGTGTGCATCCGGAAAACTTCTCTTTTGAGCATGAGGTGCTATTTGGGCATTTTGCCAATTGGTCTGACGTGTTTCTGATGTTGAGGACCCTTTGTGAGCACTGGGTGTCATTTGGGTGTATTCCTAATTGGTTCTGACTTGTGTCTGACGTCAAGGCCCATTTGTGTTGGGAAGTGTTTGTCTGGGACTCTGTATCAGTCATCCTCTGGAGGGTTTGTGACAGTTCTGTCTTCGGGTGTGTGAGTGTGTATTGCATTTGTGTGATTGGTATTCTTGTTGCCTTTTGTAGAATGGGAAATTCAGGTTCAATTCATTAAGAAAAACTTTAGCTATAAAACTATGACTAAAGAAAAAGATGATTTTTTTTTTTTAACCAATGTATGGCAACAGTACTCTTTAGACTCTGGAGAAAATTGGTTAAGATGAAACTCTTTTGAAACTCCAAAACTGGTTCTTTTTGCATATGCAGTTAGAGAAAGCTAGCTTGATAAAATACTGTTTTATTTTACTGTTTTAATTTCAGAATTCTGACCCTGAGAGAACAAAAATATGCCTAGGATAAAGCTTGAAGTTAACTTTTATCATGTCTTTAAAATACAAACACAGCCCACTTTGCCTGAGACTTCAGCCTTGGGTAAATTAGTAAAACTTCAAGCCAAGAAAAAAGAAAAAAGAGAGGAAAGAGGGCTTAGGTTTATTAAACAAACATCTTGTACCATTAAAGAGAAATTGTGCTATGAAAAAAAATATATGTTTTTAGAGGCTATGAAATATGTTCTTAAGTTTGCCAATCAAAAAATGCTGGTATAACAGTTCAGTTACTTGTTTCTCAGTTTTGTTAAGGTTTTCAAGGTTAAAAACTGTAATATGTAAAAATGGTAAGGGAAACATTTCAGTATATAAAGCAAGTACGATATGTGTTGTCAGCAAGAGAGGTATAAAGGTGAGATATTTTTGTTGGGAAAAAAAGGAGAATAATTTTGTCCTAGGGCTGGTTGCTTCTGTATGGGAAAACAAGGGAAAAATTAATATGGATCCAGAAAGTGCTAAAAGGTTTGTGAAAAAGGAACTTTGAGAAAAGAATTTTGTACATTGTCAGGATTAAAATTAGATTGAGTTTAATTAGGTAAATGAATTTTGTTATTAACAGTAAACTGATGCAAGACTGAATTTGGTTTTCTCTCTGTGTTAAGAGAGCAAAGTTCTCCTGGAATATTGAGCTGTTTTTGATAACAGATTGTAAGTTTCTTTCTCTAGCTAACTTTGAGTTGTCCAGAGCACCCCTGAGACATCTCAGAGAGAAATATTAGTAAAAAAAAATTTTTTTAATCTAATGGAAAGCCATTATTTTACTTCTAACCATACTTTTGACTCCAATGTTCATGATGAAAAAGAATTGTCTATTGAAGTTGTCACAGAGTATAACTACTTATGAGGTGTATCACTGCTGGCTTGAAGTACATGTCAGAGCTGACTGTGCTGTTTCTGCATGTAGCCCCCTCCCTCCGTCTATAAAAGCTCTACCCACTGATTGTCAGTCGAGGGAGTTGGTCTTTGGACAGGAGTCTGCCCTCCCCTCCCCCAGTTGCTGGCCTCTGAAATAAAGCAAACTTTCCTTTCCACTAATCTTGCCTCTTTATTGGCTTTTGAGTGGTGAGCAGACGGACCCACTCTTGGTAACACAAACGTGTAGTTATTTCTTGGATGTCCTGTCTTAGGTTGCATTACACTCAGTTATGTTACTTGTCAGCTATAATGATGAAAGCTAAAATGATGAAAAAATAACTTTGTTTTTCATATTAACACCAAGTATATTTAGCACAATTTTTAGATTCACCAACTTTTCCAGAAATGTAACTATCATGTAAATCCCTGGAAGATTGTCCTTTGTTTTGTTCAGAATTTTACAAAGAGATGTTTACTATTTTGAAATATCATGTTCCTAACTGCACTGTTGGTTCTGGTATTTCAATACCAGACGGTCAGCTTCGTAGCTTTCCACCTGGTGGGAATTCTAATTTAGGTAAACATGTGACTCTTTCATTATACTACTTTCTTTTTCTCTGTCTTTTATTTATAGGTAGGGTTTTTTCGTTGCTTTTTTGGGGGTGGGGGTTGTAGCCTATGAATATCTGAAGGCTGATATTCATCTTTGTGGCACTGAGTCTGGAAGGGTTGTGAACCACAGTTTAGGACAGTGCAGGTTCTCAGCATAGCAATGAGATCATAAGTATATGATAGTTACCATTTACTGATTGTTTTCCATGCACCAAAGCAGTGCAATAATCACTTTACAAATATCTTCTCATTTGATTCTCACAATAAATCTTTCAGATAGGCATATTTTTTTATCTCCATCTTTACAAGTGAGACAAGTTTGGCCAATACAGTTAGTAAGTGTAGTTGGCACTCCATACCCACAAATGCAGAATCCGGGGGTGCAGAATCCATGGATATGGAGAGCCGACTTCACTAAGCCATTTTATATAAGGGACTTGAGCAGCCGCAGATCTTGGTTTCCACAGGGGTCCTGGAACCACTCCCCTGTGGATACAGAGGGAGGACTGTAATAGAGCATCACTTGAATCCAAATCTGCTTGACCTCAGAGCCAGGGTGTTTACCTGCCCAGTTAAACCACCAGTCTAGAAAAGATTGCTGCACCAGCTGAGGGAACAACCAAAAGCAGGCAGGTCGTAACTCTATGCTTCCAGTATAGCAATACCAGTCTCCTAATTTCAGAACAGGAGGCAAGGCTCAAACATAACAGGAAAGACAGAAAGAAGAGCTATATAGAGTTAACAAACTTCAAATATATCTGCTACTACTTCCATTTGAAAAGTGAAAATGCCACAGTAGTCTCCAAGGTCAGAATCTCCTCTTTTCAGTTTTTCTTCATGAACAACTTCATATGTTCATGCAAACCCTTTGACCTCTAAGAAGCCAGCAGCATTGATAATTATATCTCAAAAACAACCCTTTATGTGGTACCCACTCTATAATGGATTCAGAGACATGAATAAAACATCTTAATTTTCAAGTATTTCTTTTTAAATTAATATTTGAAAGAAAAATATCTTGTAAAGAAAGGAGATTTCTGTAAGGCGTGTAGCTCTTGCATAGAGGGATAGAGTTTTCATGGCCTGTCTTGTTAAAACTGTTCTAGTACCCATCTGATGCACACTTATTTATGGGTTTTAGACTAAAAGCTCTTTTTTGTCAGTTTTCTTCACAACCACTTATCTCGACATCCTCATTAGGTGATTTTTCTCTTTTCTTTTTGTTGAGGCCTAGCCATGCCCTTGGTACTCTCTTTTGTTCCTTGCTGCAAAAGGAATGGTTTTAAAGCCTCCCTTTCCACCAGTCCCACCTTTTTTTTTCTTTGTAATTAGCCTTATTTGAGGACCAGAGAAGCAAAAGATTGGAAAGAAATACAAAAACTGTTGAACAAAAGACGATGTTCTTTACCCCAACCATACGCTGTATAGCTCGTGTGCAACCTGGGTCAGATGACTCGCATATATGCCTTTAAAATGAAAAGAGAATGAAAAAAGAAAGAACAAGAAAAAGCACTGACTTTCACAGCAGCTGCATTGGTATAAACAGGCTGGGAGTAAATGTCACAGCAAAGGAGAATAATACATCTTGCCTTCATTGCAAAAGTAACTCACTTTAAAACCAAAGAACATGATGAAACTGCATACCTGGTCACAATGCTTTTAGATAGTCATTTGAAATACCTTAATATTAATTTTCTTTAATTGGAAGGAGAGAAACACTTTTCTTTTTTAAAACTCTAAGTGCGTTTTCTCATTTGAGCCACACGAAAATGGAATTGTTCAGCTATTTCCTTTAAAATCAGTTCATTAAAACAGCTTCGATGCAGTGGTGATTAATGAAATGCTTTTTTCTGCCTCTTATTTCATTAGTTAAGAGGACCAATGGATTTATGCTTTCCTTGTCTCTAGAAATAAAACTGTAGCTTTCAAAATATTAAAATTCATGAATACTGACTGGCTGTTGGGCCTGGAATAATGTTATTTCTTAAAAAAAAAAAGTTTTTTGTACCAGTACATTTCATGAGAATGACCATCAAAGGCAGTTTTTTTTGCGGTACGCGGGCCTCTCACTGTTGTGGCCTCTACTGTTGTGGAGCACAGGCTCCGGATGCGCAGGCTCAGCGGCCATGGCTCACGGGCCTAGCCACTCCGTGGCATGTGGGATCTTCCCGAACCGGGGCACAAACCTGTGTCCCCTGCATTGGCAGGCAGACCCTCAACCACTGTGCCGCCAGGGAAGCCCCAAAGGCAGTTTTAATGGGGCAAATGTTACAAAGTATGAAGACTTAGGTTTCCAAAGATAGAGCTGCCAAAAACCAACTTGTCTTTCTCCCCACTCTACCCCTTGAAATAAACATTTTAAGTTTATCAGAATATAGGCTTTGTTTGCTGTTTTCCATTTTGATTGGGCAAGTATCAATGACCCAACAGGAAATGCAGAGAACACTCCACCTGGCAATTTAAGGAGAGTTCAGTAAACAGACTACAGTTGACCCTCCAACACAGGAGTTGGGGCGCTGACCCACCACACGGTCAAAATCGGAGTATAACTCACTCTTCGTGGTTCTTCGGTATCCGCAGTTCCAAATCCTTGGAGTCAACCCACCGCAGACTCCTAACACTGTAGTATTTACCATTGAAAACAATCTACGTATAAGTGGGCCCATGCAGTTCAAACTATGTTATGTGTTATTCAAGGGTTAACAGTGTTTGTAAAGGTGTGAAAGGGGTTTAGGAAAACCATCACTATGCAGTGTTGGTAGCCTCTGTCATCCACAGGCCTGAAGTGGCAAAAGGAAGGAACCATTATCAAAATCTATGAAACAAACTCTGGTTTCTTGCAGCCAACCCTCAATGACCGGCAATGCAGAAGTTAGAGGAACACACAACCCACCCTGCTCACTTCCTGCCCTTGATTTCTTGTTAGCTAAGCCAGCTGGGAACCAAAGGGCAAAGGAAGCTGTTGGTGCCATCCTGACACAGAGCAAGGGGACAAGGAAGCAGGAGGGGTACAGGGAATCAATCTGAAGTTTTAGAGACCCAGATAAATACCTCTTTCTCTCCCCACTTTTTGCTACAAGATACAGGCATCTCTTTTCCTTAAGCTTTCTTTTCCCTTTACATAAAATTGGTTTCATGGAACTCTTTTAAGGAAACAATTCTAAACAGCAAAACTTGGTCCTCTTAATTCTGTTAACAGACCTTAAAGAGCTCAAAATACCTGAAGAAAGGTTACTGCCCCCTCTTCACATGCTACTGGGTGGAAAGTAATTAAAGGATGTGGTCATTTCACTCAGAAAATATTTGAGTACTGAGCAAGTGCACACCAAGGCACCATCTAAGAATCATGGAGGACCCAAGGGTGAGTCAGATGAGGACCTGGTCACCAGGATGTCTCTGGATTCCCAGCATCCATTTCTGATTTCTTCTCCTGCACGTACTCAGGCCCAAGACAGTGCTCACAACCCAGGCTGGTCAATCAACACATTCCTGTCTTCTACCTGGTGTGACAGGCTTACAGTTACCTAAGGTAGACCAATAAGAGTCTTGTTTGGGAGGCTTCCCTGGTGGCTCAGTGGTTAAGAATCCGCCTGCCAATGCAGGGGACTTGGGTTCGAGCCCTGATCTGAGAAGATCCCACATGCCGTGGAGCAACTAAGCCCATGTGTCACAATTACTGAGCCTGCGTTCTAGAGCCTGTGAGCCACAACTACTGAGCCCACGTGTCACAACTACTGAAGCCCATGTGCCTAGATCCCATGCTCCGTCTGCAACAAGAGAAGCCACCGCAAGGAGAAGCATGCACACTGCAACCAAGAGTAGCCCCCACTCGCCGCAACTAGAGAAAGCCCCCATGCAGCAACGAAGACCCAATGCAGCCAAAAATAAATAAATTAATTAATTAAAAACAAAAGTCATGTTTGGAACTGTTTTGCCAGATTTATGAACAAGAGTCTTGTTTGGAACTGTTTTGCCAGATTTATGAGCAAAGAGGTGCTCTTTCAAAAGGAATTGTTCAGTGAAAATGATGTGAAAAAAAGCCTGTGAGAAGGATGAGGCCAAGTTGAGAAAAGCAAAGTTCAGGAGGGAGCAAGATGGAGGCTCTGGACCAGCCACGCCTGAAGCCTGTTGGACTCAGTGTCCTGAGTTAATACATTATCTTGTTTTGCTTAAGCTGTGATTTTATCTCTTACAACAGGATGAATCTTGACTGATATATTATCCTCAAGAAGTTTGTGTGTAGCAGGGAAGATCGGTGTGTAAACAAAATACAAAATATAAAGTTAGAAATAGCATTTTTAAAAGATAGATATAAAGACTTCAGGGAGCCTAGGTTTACTTACAGAAGTAATTATCTGAACAATCAAGGAAATTAAGATGCCATTTGAACTGGGCCCTGAGTCACAGATAAAATGTGACGTGTTGATTTTTAGGGGTGAGCACACAGAGAGACAGAGACAGAGAGATATAAAAGGATATACTCCAATATACTTCAAAATGTTATCCATGGTAATTTTTGGGAATTAGGATTGTAATGGAAAAGGATTTTTTTTTAATTGTTGTTTTGTTTAAGCTATAATTTTTATTGTTATATTCTTTAAATTTGTTACAACTAGTATGGGTTACTTCCGTAGTTTTCTTAAAAAGAAAAAGTATTCAGAAACCTCCTTTAGTTCAGACCTCCTTTTGTACAGACCTATAAGCAGTTGCAATAAACCACGAGTTGATGATGATCTGCCAAAACAGTGTGTGGAGGAAGGGTGACAGGTAAGCAAAAATAGAACAGGGACATGAATTATAGCAGGACAATTTATTGTAATGACTTTTTAAACAGCTTTAAAATGTGAAGAGATACTTTCATCATTTCTTCCTCCACTGAATATAATTTGTCCTAGGCCAAATACAAGTGTGATGTTGGTAGTAATTAAAATTTAATTTGTTTTGCCACAAAAAAGATCTACCAGATGGATGTTTCTCTGCTTTTGTTGACTGGGTAGAAACTAGAATGTAATGATGATGATGAAGAAGAGGAGTTAGATGATATAAGCCGTAGTACAGGGGAAGCACATCACATGTACAGCAACCCTATAAATTGTTTACTCCTATAATCTGCACTTTGCAATCTAGGAAACTGACACTTACCCTGGGCCACATAACAAGCATGTGGGGACTGAGATCTGACCTCATGAAGTCCTGGTCCAGGGCTCCTATTATACGGCGTCTCCACAGGAACAATGATGGATGGTCTCTGTGCATATACAAACATCCTTAAAGAATTAGAAGCCCTATCCTTAATACAAATAAGAAAGAGTGATGACAAAGTTTTCACTATTTCACACGCATCCTCCACTATCATTTGGTGTACAGCTAGCTGAGGTTAAGGGTACATTAATGCCCATAATCTTGATTTCAGCATCATACTAATTCAGAGGTAGTTGGGGCATCTAACTTGCTTCTGGAACCACATATCTGCTGCCCTGTGCCAAGCAGAATGCGATCTACCAGTATTCTAATGCTGAAATTAGACAGCTCAAACAACAGCTGATTGCACACCATGAGATCCACTAAAATCTGACAGCAGGTGTACTCACCAATTTTGACCATAATGATGGCAATAAGGAGACTTTCTGTTAAAGGGACAAGAGAGCAGATATTTGGCACCAGGCAATGGAAAAAAGCAAGACAGTTTTAAACAAGTACCACATGTGGTGACTCATTAGATGTTGAGAGCTAATAAGAGGCTGAAGATTTTTAGCTTAGCACTGATGCTGTGGGCAGCAGGATCTCCTAACATCTAGAAATTGAGGATGAATCAGGAGGTGGTGATAAATCCGGTGCTGATGCCTGGAGTGTGGAACTGTTATATTTTTAGGATAAAGGCAAAGATGTAAAAGTCTAAGAGAGTGCCAGAGTGAAGCAGATATGTTGAGAGATCTGCATGTTTTTGTGTTCATTCATTCACTAAGCAAGTACAATGCCATGGACAACACCCCAGATTTCAGAATACAGAAAATGACCCCTTCTGGGTGGAGCTGATAGTCTAACAGAGAAGAATCAATTAACCAGATAAAGATTATAAAGTGCAATGGCTGTTGGGATAATAGAAATGTAGGATACCATGAGGGCATGGTCTAGAGAAGCGAAGAAATTCCAGTGGAGGTGCAGGCCCAGGACAAGAAGAAGAAATAATGAAAGAGGGAGGAAAGTCCCTTCAGGCGGGATTGTAAGAAGGCCAGAGCTGGCTGGAGCTGGGTGCTTAGCGAGGATGGAGAGGTGGACAGGCCCAGATCCTTATGCTCTATACAAAAGCATCTCTACTCTTACAGACAGGAAAGATATCTTAATAGCTGCTATTCTTTTAAAGGCAGCCAGATAACCAACATGTGTATTTTGAGAAACTGCTACATGCTGTGCAGTGAACAAGATGAAGTCCCCGCCCTGGAGAAGCTTGTCTATTGGTGGAGGGATTCAGACAATGAATCTGCAGAAGAATACACGTGCCGAGTGCTAGGAAGAAGATGAAAGAGGCTGCGATGGGAGAGGATGAGTGGGGGGCAGGGACATGGAACCCTGGTCACGCACGGTGACAACTCTTGTGGAGGAAATATTTGAATTGAGGTCTCAACAGTGAGATAGGAGGAGGCCTGTGAGTGTCTGGGGAAAGCATTCCAAGCAGAAGGACAGCCAACTCCTTGAGACAGAAACAAGCAGTCTTGTGTTCACCACCCAGAAATTGGGCCCGTGCAGCCAAGAGGGGGGATGAAGGGAGCTTTAAGGGCCACGAAGTGGGAGAGGTGAGGACAGATCAGGTAGAAACTTGAGGGAAAATGACCAGACGTTCAGGTTGGCCCCAAGTAACCCCAGTTACCACTCTTTAGCCCAATTTAATTATTAATAACACCCCCACTCCTTCTCTAAGGCTCATGGAATAGGGCAAGGAGACTAGATTTTGCAGTTCAGGTGAAAGCCATGGGGGACTTTTAAGTAAGGGAACCACGTGATCCGCGGATTCATGCCTTAGAAAAGTTGCTCTGGCTGCAGTTGGCAGATGTTCTGTAAGGGGAAGGACTTCCATTCATTCTGTTTAAGGCCCTGATACCCAAAGAATTTCTTAGGTTTCTCACAGTCCTGCAGAATCTTGGAATTTGGAAAGAATCTAGAGCTTACTTTGTTTATAGTCCTACACCATGTAAGAATGCCTCCTACCATAATTGGTGCTTACAACTGGCTTTAATGAAACTCAAATAAAAGACTATGATCAAATAAAGAGGCGGGAGACTTAGAATAAGAAGAACAGAGTCTTTGGAGCAAGACAGAGCCAGATAGGAGTCCTGACCCTGTATGAGCTTTGTGACCTCAGGCAAATTACTTAACCTCTCTAAGCCTTTGATTTGCCACCTGCAAAACAAACAATAATAACCACCTGAGTGCCTTTAAAGTATTAAAAATAAGCTATGTAAAGCACTGGCTGGTGCAGAGTATTTCAATATTATAAAAATAAAATAAACAAGATTCTTTAATGTAATTTCAAAAAGCCAATCCTACCTGACAAAGTGATTTTTCAAATTATTGTCGACATCACTTTTTATAGTTTGCTTTGAACCTCTGCTGAAAACAGTGCATTCTCTCTCCAGAGTAATGCACTTGATATGCACATGAAATTTTGCAAAAACATTTATTGAATGGCAGCTTGGAATAATGTTTGCAAAACTGTTGAAGGGCTCCTTTTAAAACAGAAACTGAGCTGAATCACAGAGTTGTAATTCCATCTACTGCACTCCCCATTCAGTATCCCAATTTTCCCAGCAAGGTGACTAAGTCTTTCCCCTCTGTCACTCACACCCCTTCTCTAACCCTAGTCTAACTGACCTCACTAAACAAAGAGGTTATAAGTGACTATCAGACACACAAAGGAAAGGGTTATACGGCTTTACAATACAGAATTATTGAAGAAAATTATTGAAAGTCTCCAGCAATCACTACAGCAATTTTTTTTTTTTTTTTTTGCGGTATGCGGGCCTCTCACTGTTGTGGCCTCTCCCGTTGCGGAGCACAGGCTCCAGACACGCAGGCTCAGCGGCAATGGCTCACGGGCCGGCCCAGCCGCTCCATGGCATGTGGGATCTTCCCGGACTGGGGCACGAACCGTTGTCCCCTGCATCGGCAGGTGGACTCTCAACCACTGCACCACCAGGGAAGCCCACTATAGCAATTTTTTCCTGTAGAGATTTTTGTCCTGAAAAATCTGGATAAGTCTGACTAATTCCTGAAATATACATTTTACATGGTCTCCTTCATGCCTGCAACTAGGATGAGGTGACCCAAATCTTTGTGATTTACCACTGGTGCTAAGAGACCAGGACCACAAACATTCATTCACATCTAACAGAACAACCTTTCTCAGAAATCTTGAGTAGCAGTTACACTAGCTCTTAAAGGAAGCCATCGTAAACATTTCACAGTTATTGTATTAGTTTTCTAGGCCTCCCATAACAAAGTGCTATAAATAACAGAAGTGTATTGTCTCATAGTTCTGGAGGCTAGAAGTTCAAGATCAAGGTATGGGCAGGTTGGTTCTTTCTGAAGGCTCTGAGGGAGAATTTGCTGCCTGCCTCTCTCCTGGCTCCTGGCAGTTTGCTGGCATTTCTTGGCTTATAGATGCAGGCTTAACTCCTGCATCTTTGTCTTCATGTTTACATGGCCTTCTCGCTGTATGTGTCTGTCCCTTCACACATATATTCATTTTATAAGGACATTTATTCTTTTTATAAGGTCACCAGTCATACTGGAGTAGGAGCTCACCCATTCCAGAATGACCTCATTTTACCCTACCAAATCACACCTGCAACAACCCTATTTCCAAATAAGGGTACACTCTGAGGTACTAGGGTTAGGACACCAACATGAATTTGGGGTGGACACAATTCAGTCCATCACAATACTGAAGTGAGTCCTCTTTATTTCACATTTATTTATGCCTTCCCCACAGAGAGATTCCATTTGAACTTTTCTAGTTTAAAAAAATGCAAAAGGATAGCTTCCTCAACTCGATAAAGAATATGTATAAACAATCTATAGCTAATACTTAATCCATAACTATATTTCATGGTGAAAAACTCTAAGTTTTCCCACTAAGATCTGGTACAAGACAAGGATGTTTCCTCTCACCACTCCTTTTCAACATTATACTAGATGTTCTAACCAATGCAATAAGACAATAAAATGAAATATATATATATATATATATACACACACACATAGAGAGAAGGAAAAAATAAAACCGTTTGCAGATGATATGATTGTCAGTGTAAAAAATCCAAAAGAATCAACAAAAACCTATTGGAACTAATAAGTGATAATAGCAAGGTTGAAGGATACAATATTAATATACAAAAGCCAATCACTTTCCTATATACCAGCAATAAACAAGTGGAATTTGAAATTAAAAACACAACACCATTACACTAGCACCCCCAAAATGAAATACTTTGGTATAAATCTAACAAAATGTGTACGTGAGATATATGAGAAAAACTATAAAACTCTGTTGAACAAAATCAAGGAAAAACTAAATAAATGGAGAGATATTCCATGTTCATGGGTAAGAAGATTCAATATTGTCAAGATGTCACTTTTTTCCAACTTGATCTATACTTCAATGCAATCCTGGTCAAAATCCCAGCACGTTTTTTTGTGGATATTGACAAATTGGTTCTAAAGTTTTTATTGAGAGGCAAAAGATCTAGAATAACCAACATAATATTGAAAGAGAACAAAGTTGGACTATCAAACCCACCCAACTTCAAGTCTTACTTTAAAGCTACAGTGGTAAAAACAGTGTGGTATTGAGCAAAGAGTAGACAACTAGATCAATGGAACAGAGTAGAGAGCCCAGAAATACACCCACATAAATGTAGTCAACTGATCTTTGACAAAGGAGCAAAGGCAATACAATGGAGTAAAGATGGTCTTTCAACAAATGGTGGTGGAACAACAGGACATACAAAAAAAAAAAAAAAGGATCTAAACACAGACCTTACACCCTTCACAAAAATTAATTCAAAACTGTAGACCTAAATGTAAAATGCAAAACTGTAAAACTCTAGAAGATAATAGAAGAGAAAACCTAGATGACCTTGGGTATGAGAATGACTTTTTAGATATAACAGCAAAGGTACAATCCAGAAAGAAAGAATTGATAAGTTAGACTTCATTAAAATTAAAAACTTTTGCTCTGTGAAAGATGTTGTCAAGAGAATAAGAAAACAAGCCACCGACTGGGAGAATATATTTGCAAAAGAAATTTGAGAAGGATATATATTATATGATTCCAACTGTATGGCATTGTGAAAAAGGCAAAGCTATGGAAATAGTCAAAGGATCAGTGGTTGCCAGGGGTTAGCTAGGGGTAAGGAGGTGAACAGAGCAGTAAAAATACTCTGTATACCATAATGATGGACACATTATTGTCCAAACCCATAGAATGTATAACACCAAGAGTGAGTGGTAATGTGAACTATGGACTTGGGGTGACTATGATGTGTCAGTGTAAGTCATCAATTGTGACAAATGTACCACTCGGTGTGGGGGGGCTTCTTAATGGGAGAGGCTATGTATGCGTGGGGTCAGAGGTATGTGGGAAATCTCTACCTTCCCCTAAATTTTGCTGTGAACCTTAAACTGCTCTAACAATATCGTCTTAATTTTTTAAAAGTGATTCTTTTAAAAAGTTCTTAGAGCTACTTGTCGTTCCTGTTTAAAAAGATATTTCCTTTGAAAATGTTATGCCTTGTTAAAAAATATACAGCATTATAAAAAAGAACTAAAAATGAAAAAGCATCTGATGCAGGCCTCCCCACAGGCCCACCCCTGCCACCACTTGTTCTCTAAGTTGACATCTGAGTCTCAGGGGTAATCAGGAACACAGAATTCATTCCAAAAATCTCTGCGGCTCAGTTGGAACAACTGTTCGTGTTTATAAGGCACATGGTTTGATGAAGATTGCATTTATTTTAGATTAGTCTGGGGGCTGGCCCTGTTCTAAAAGTCTAAGGATGAAATTACAAATTTAAACAGTTGGTTTTGGTGGCAAACCCTGCTGTTTGCTGGAGCAGATTCTGTCAGTGCTCCTCCCACATCCTGTAGGCACTTTTTTTTACTGGAAGCACCTACAACTGCCTGCCAGAGGGCTTTCTTTAAGCCTCATGGG
This sequence comes from Lipotes vexillifer, assembly GCF_000442215.2. Classification (NCBI taxonomy): domain Eukaryota; kingdom Metazoa; phylum Chordata; class Mammalia; order Artiodactyla; family Lipotidae; genus Lipotes; species Lipotes vexillifer. The sequence continues at coordinate 1,420,087 of NW_006787659.1, read as the reverse complement.
GCACAGACAGGAGGTGCCGGGTGTAAGTACCGCTGGAGGAAACCCCAGCACAACCTGGTGGGGTAACTGAGAAATAGCCACACTGACCCCAGCCTGATGAATTTCACTGACCATTCTTGTAACTTGATCTACAATGTGCCCTCCCTTCTTTCTCTCACTTCCCTTCTTCCCTGTCTTCCCTGGTGTTTCCTGGTTTCATCTCCTAAATAAACTAGTTACACATTGTTTTAGGATCTGCTTCTGGGATAACCGAAACTAAGACGCTTCTCTCCCAATACTTATTCCTTTCTTCCTTGTTAACATGACTTCAATTTTCTTGGAGTTTCCAGCTTCAAGTTCAGGTTCATGGGCTTCAAGGGAGGCTGTCTCTCCCCGACCCCAGGAAAGAGGTGCTGATTGGTCTAGACCCAGCACAGGGTTTGGGTTCTTCTACGTGAGCAGGTGGCTCCATTATGACCAGTGAAGACACTGGGAGGGCAGAGCCAACATGGAGGAGGCAGAACCATGAGAACCGCAAGAGCAGAGGCAGAGCCCTAATCAGATCACACCCGGAGCTGCTCTGCCTCTGGAATTCTTGTTACATGAGATATTGGTCATTCCTGTTGTTTAAAGCAATTGAGCCAGGGTTTGTTGTTACTCCAGGCAATAAGCATCTAATTAATGCATTTTTATGTCTAGAGAAAAAAAAACCACAATCTTTAGAGTGTCAAGAGACAGTATATGGCCACTAGAGCAGGAATCAAGAGCCAGAAGGGGACAAACAGACATCAGGACAAGCAAGGGGAAGCGGACAGGGGATGGAATTATGTTCACTGAATAATAATGGCAAAGGAATCCAGAATGTCCAAACCAGAGAAACAGGGCACCAAGAGTGGATAATCAGCTAGCCAACCTTTCTTCTTTCCTCCCTCCCTCTCTCCCTCCCTCCCTCCCTCCCTCTCTCTCTTCCTTCCTTCTGTCCTTCCTCTGTCATTCATGAGCACACACTCTATTCCAGGCACTTCTAGGAACTGAGCATTCAGTGGTGAGCAGGACTGACATGGCCATAGCCTTTGGGAAGCTTGCACCCAAGAGAATCACTAGCAAGTTGAAGCCCAGGAGTGCATTTTAGAGCGAGAAGCAGGAAGGTGGACCCATGTATGGGCCCAGATAAAACTGTGTCGCCGCAGCTGGGTGCTCTTTCTGCTGCTCTCTCCCCCGACAGGTGGACGTCTCGACTCTGGGCCTCAGTGGAGCCAGGAATGACTCCTGACATCAGGCAGTGTCAGTAACTAAACTAATCCCAAATAAAGAAAACTCTTCCAAAGACCTCACTGGAACCCTGTGAACTGGGCAATGTTTGGTAAAATGGCCCTCTAGAAGAGAAAAGTCACTTTTATTAAAAAATATATATATATGGCAATGAGATGGAGGCTGCTATTTGGCAAATGAGATTTTTTCTCGAGTAAGAAATGACCTAAGTTGAAGATGTCAGGTAAGCTCAGCCAAAGAGCTACCTGGAAATCTGTATTGATAAGTCCGTGCTCAGTAGGGGAAAAAGTACTGTGATGTCTTCCGAGGCACGGAAAGGATGTTAGCCACTCAGATACCCATTTGCTATAGCCAGGAAAACTTGAAAGAAGGGAAGTCTTGATGTCTCGCTATCCCTTTGGAAGAAATTATTTTATAACTAAAAGGAGAGCAGAGACAAAATATAAAATTATACTTGTTTCTCTTGGAATTCATGCCATAAAAACTGAATCTTGAAGATGGCAGGTACCCATTTCTGAGTGCCAAGCTATAAATTGACCCAAACATCTCTTAAATATAACGTACAATATTACATGTACAATTTAAATGTACATTATGCTTTATTATTAACATGTTTTACTTAAAATGTTTATCATTTGTACATTTAATCTGGTAACACTTTTTTTTTGCACTGACCTGCAGATGTCTGTGTCACCTACTATTGTTCTGCTTTGTATATATTCTGCTTTGCATATTATTTTCAAACGTATCAAAAATATCCACACATACACATTTATGCTCTCTTTTCAAGCTAATATGGCTGATAATTATGTTATAAAAATGTATGAGTATTGCTAAAAATGTGTGGTTTTGTGCATGTTATGGAAGCTTAAAGGCTATTTTTGATTCATTTATTTATTCCTTCAACAAATATTTGTGGAATGCCTATGACAAGCTAGCTGCTAGAATCTTGAGCTGGAAGCTAGATTTATCACTATAAGTCTCTGTAGAAACTACTTTTCTACTGTTGCCTTATAGTTAACTGTGAGTTATTAATACCAAGATCCAAATAATAAATCAATATGAGATGGCAAAAAAAAGTCAAAAAACAGAACAGGATCAAGGTCAGATTCAAATACAAAGATTCATAGAATGGAATATACAAGATAAAAATAATCAAGAGAGAGTGTGAAGACCATGAGAAAATCTGTGAGACTGATACCCACAAAAGTTTACAAATAACAAGGAAAGCACCGTCTAGTCAGTGCTTGGTTGTTATCAGCAAGTTCTCATTGACAGAGAGCTGTGGTGAAAGGCTTGAGCCCCATTCTTTGGTCCCAGTTGATCCTCTAGACCTACAAAGCACTATTTTCAACCATCTGGGTCTTCATCACTTCATCACAGAGAGCCAATCATTCCCTCTACAATCTCTGCTTTATGTTTCTTTTCCACCAAGTTCCATTTGCTCTCTAATTCTGAAAGCAGAAGTCCAACATTGTATCATAAGAGGCAAGATTTGGATTCATTCTGGCACATCACCTGTGGTGCACCATCTTTGGTTCATGACAGAGCAGTCACTTATGCCACCTGAATATCCTTCTCTTCTAAGATGCAGAGAACAGAACATCACGTCCTCAAAGTCAACAAGTTAGAAAAAAGAGAGACTTAAGACAGCAAGGTACAAACTAAGATAAGCCACCATATGTGTGCAAACCTTCACGGGAGAGGGAGGAAGCTGGCAGGCCAATACTGAGAGCCCTGGGACCTAAAGGGAAAACTCTGATCAGTGGTGTAGATTCAGAAATTCTGCCTCATCATTTTTCTCAGAACAAATCAGGCCCTGTACACTGACTTAAATCAACTATCTAAGAGGAGACAGAAATATATATCAGTAGGTCAATTATTTATGTGTGGTCAAAATCCCTCTAACCTTTCCCAATCTCAAGGGACTTATAAAAGCTATCAGGAATTTTCTTGAAGACCATGGACTAAAAATAACTGAGAACTATACTCAGTATCCTATGATATACCATAATGGAAAAGAATATTTAAAAAATATATATATATATACACACACATATATAACTGAATCACTTTGCTGTACAGCAGAAATTAATACAACATTGTAAATCAACCATACTTCAATTCAAAAAATGAAAAAAAATTAACCGAAGTGGAAGAGTCTTGAAAGGTTTTTAATACAGACAGGGGCAAAGCCTGGTGATCTGACTTTATTCCATGTCATCCAAGTGTTCATGCTGGGCAGATGGAGCTGTGGGGTCTGAATAAGATATTTTTTCCAGGACCTGCAGTTCTGACTCGGAACAAGCACTGGAGTGGATCAGAGGTGACCCAGAGCCAAGCTGTATGAAGTGAGGAGGGAGATAAGGATGGGAGTTACTCAAGACCCAAAGAGTCAAAAGGAAGTCTGACATTTGTAGCTACATCCACCAAGCTGACGGCTTCTCTCCTGGCTTCCACTTTTGTTCATCCAATGGGAACCACCCTCAGGACAGCAGAAAGTGGAGGAAGGATGGGATTTTGGCAATGGGCCTCAAACATTTTGGTCTTAGGACTCATTAAAACTCTTAAAAGATAAAAATTATATCTATTGATATTAGAAATTAACACAAAAATTGTATCTATTGATTTTACCATATTAGATATTAAAACTGAAAAACTTGTATCTGTTGACATAGGTATATGATAAAATAGATTGATATAGAAAATGATATAGAGAAAAATTACATCTATTGGAAATTTTTATATTAACTTATTAATGTAGTTGAAAAATAACAATAATTCCATAGTACATTAATTAAAATGTTTTATGAAAAATATATTTTTCCAAATAATAATTAGTGATAAAACTGACAGGTTTACATTTTTGCAAATCTCCTTAATATCTGGCTTAATAGAGGGCAGCTGGATTCTCATATCTGCTTCTGCATTCAGTCTGTTGCCATATCACATCATGTAGTCCCTGAAAAATTCTACTGTATACTCAAGAGAAAATTAGAGAAAATAACACAAATATCTCAGTATTATTATGAAAATACTTTTGAAAATAGCTATGAAAGGGCTTGGGGACACCAAGGAATCCCCACACCACTCTTTGAAAACTGCTGGTTGGACTATATATGCCCCTGCCCTCTCCTTTCTAGGCTACAAGTTGGCAGTGGTTGTGTCCCCTGGTCAGAGCTGCACCCGCTGTTGGGCATCCAGCCCTCTCTGTCCATTGTATTCCCAGCCCCTAGCCCTCCCCTGAGCCTGGGAGTAGTAAAGTCTACCTGGTATTGGTAGCCCTGGGGTGCTTCAGATCCCCTGTTGGCAACTCTTAATCTTGCCCATACCTTTCTTGGTAAATAGACCCTTCATTAAACTCTAATCACTCATCTTTTTTCATGTGTGCGTGCAGTGGGGAGACTCTAAGGTGGCCCCCCATGATCCCCCCTCCTGGTGTTCTTGCCTGTGTGCAATCTTCTCCCCTTGAGAATGTGGCAGAAGTGTTGGGATGTCACTCCTGTGGTTGCATTATGTTGTGTAAGACTCTTCTCGCTAAAACAGGTGCATTCTAGAGCCTCTCCTTGATGAAGGAAGTGGCCACGTAGGAGAAGTGACCATGTGACCAGGACTGCAAGCAGCCTCTAGGTGTGCACACAGCCTCCAGCTAACAACCAGCAAGAGCTAAACCCCAACCCTACAGCCATGGGGAAATGAACTCTGAGCTTCAAAGGGATTCTCACCAGTTGAGTCCCCAAATGAAAACACAGCCCAGTCCACACCTTGATTCCACCCTGTGAGACCCTAAGCAGAGGATCTAAGGTTTGGCAAGATTCCTGATCCATAGAAACTGAAATAATACAGGCATGTTATCTTAAGCTGCTAAGTGTTTGGTAACTTGTTACACAGTAATAGGTAACTAAAACAGTGCCATTTTCCTCCCAAAACCCTGACTTATAAACGATCTACACACTAACTATAAAAAATTTTTTTTTACCACTGCTGTCCCATTTTTAAATGCCTTCCCTGTATTCATTTCCAAGTCCCATGATAGCTACAAAGGAAGTAGCAACTAATACATACAGAAGTGTGTAGTGATATTGGGTTTTTGTTGTTTAAAACTCACCAGTTGACTTTTCTCTGGGTTAGAAGGATGCATTATTAATGTTACGGAAGATGTTACAGAAAAACCCGAACAAACTTTTTGGCTAACCCAATATATAAGGGTTATACATGCAAGACTCTTTTGCTTTTAATTCCATAGAAATTGATACTAGTACAATGTACACAAAATATTTGCATGTGGCACACTATACAATATGTGTATAGTTTAAAAAATTACAGTATCATGAGGATCTGCCACCCAGCTCAAAAAACTGAATATTACAAAAGCCTTTGATGTTAACTCCCTGGGTGTTCATCTAAAAGCCTATTTTCTTGCCTCCCCAACCAGGTAGCCAGTATCTAGTATTTTGTGTTGTTCACTCTCTTACCTTTTGTTATCAGTAATCAACTATATCTGTTGAGATATATATATATCATTTAGTTTTTAAGTGCCTTTGCACTTTACTCACATATACTTCATGTATATATGTATGTGGGTATATATATAAATTCATCTGCAACTTGCTTTTGTTTCTCAGTATTATTTTGAGATTCATCAATGTTGCAGATATAGCTGGAATTCATTCATGTTCTATTGTACTTGAACTTGGTTATCCACTCTCTTATCTATGTATATTTAGCTTGTCTTCAGTTTTTGTTATGAGCAACTTGCTGTACACAAGAGCAGGAATTTCTCAACTCCAGGCGTATACCTAGGAGTGAAATTGCTGGACTGTAGGATGTGTTAATTTACACCTTCACCAGATAATGTCTAGTGATTTTCCAAAGTGGCTCTGCCGTTCGATGCTCTTAGAAACTGTGTGCAAGTCTTCTGCTCCATGTTTTGCCAATGAGCCTAATGTACCTTTAATTAATTTGAAAGGATGTTGACTTTTACTCTAAGTGATACCAGAGGTTATTGGAAGATGTTGAGCAGAAGTGTGACCTGACTCCACATGCATTTTAAGTAGACCACTGTCTTTCAGGTTGCAGATAGACTACAGGAGACCTGAGAAGGGGGTGGAATATTTGGAAATGCAGGCAATAGTTCAGGTAGTAGATGGTGTTGGTCTGAACTTGGATAATAGCATAAAGGTAAGGAGATTTCAAGACTGAGCCATAGAGCTTGCTGATGGACTAGCTGTGGGCTGGGAGAGTTGTCAAGGATGACTCCAACTTTTTCGGCTTGAGCAATTCTAAAGGTAGAGATGCCTTTAATTGAACTGGGGAAGGATGCATTGGTCAGAGCTGAGTCTTGGAGCTGTTAAGTTTGACATGTTGGTTAGACATCCCATGGACACCTTAAATGGCTGTCGTATGAATGAGAATGGAGCAGGTCCTCTCCATCAGCACTGTGGATCTCTGAGTCTGGATTACTCTTTGTTGTGGGGCGTCCTGTGCATTGTTAGATGTTTAGCAGCATCCCTGTCCTCTACCCATTCGGTGCAAGTAGCACCCATCCCCCCAGTGGTGACAACCAAAAACGTCTGCAGTTATTGCTAAATATCTTTCAAAGTGGGAGTGGGGGGCATAACCATCCTGAGGTAAGAGCTACTTGAATGGAAACGAGTCATGAAGACAATCCTGAGCTGATAAATTTGGGAGTCATTAGCATAAAGATGGTATTTGAAGTCATTAAACCAATAAATATCACCAAAGAGTAGATGGAAAAGAGAAGATGTCAAAGGGCTGAGATTAAGGGTGGGGATGCACCAGTATTTTGAAGTCAGAGAGATAAGGAGGAGCCAGCAAAGTTTCAGCAAAAGAAACAAGTGAGGTGGGAGGAACCAAGAGAATGTGATGTCCAAGTGGAAAAAAATTTTATCAAAAAAGAGAGAATATAAAACTGTGTCAAACAAACCTAGTAAAATAGGATTGAGAATTGATCGTTTGGTTTGCTGTCATGAAAGGTACTGATGACCTTGACTTACCTATCTATAAGTTGCTAAATACAGTATAAACTTAACAGCAAGAGACCGGTCTTATGTGTATTACCAGCACCATTACTTTCTCTGTTAAAACAACCAAAACTAAACAAACCAAATACAGTGTTACTTATTTTTTGTTGATTTTCACAGGTGATCTTTTGAAAATCTATTTTTGGGGCAAAAATGTTTCTAATTGATTCCAGAAGTAAAGGAAAATAATTATAGAGTACAAAAATTTTTTTCAATGAGATTTCTGCAAATGGAAAGAGAGGAATCTGGCATCAACTAGAGGGAGAAGTGGGATCATGATGGGAAAATGGCAGGGCATGTTTTTATAATTATGCAAAACCATATCCAGCTGAGAGGGAAATTTTGATGATGCAGAAGAGAGAGGAGAAAATTGTTAGAGTGATATCCACGGGTAGGCAAGAGAGGTCTGAGTCATGCTGGGTACATTTCAGTATATTTCATAGATGCCAAGAATGTTAAGTTTGAGATCCACACAGCAGGGGCCGTATCCTCTTGGCACTTTCTGTCCGGTAGGTAGGTGCTTACAGCTTCTACCTCAAGGACAGCAGGAGGCCTTTCTCGGACTGGAAGAGAAGGTTTGGCCCCCAAATGTTGGCCTCCCCTCCCCCAAGCAGTCCTCAGCCAACGACAGATGGGAGTGTACATACCCTGGGGAGAGGGCAGCCCTAAGGAGGTTTCTGTGCCATCCTGAGAGCTCCAGGGGGCTGGGTCCCAGTGCCCACAGCAGAAATCTGCTCTTTAGCTCCCCCCCGCCCCCCCCATCCCCAACCCCAACCCCATACTGGCTGATTTCCCTTCCCTGCCTCACTTCAGTTCCTAGGATCTCCTCGCAAATAAGCTACTTACACTCAAATCCTTGTCCCAATCTCTGTTCTGAGGAAACCCAACCCAAGACAGTATAAACACAAACAACATTAAGCCCTACGTACTAGTCAGCAAGCAGTACAGTACTTCTTACAAGTTGTGTAGAAAATTTGTCATTCTGGACTAACTTAAAAACAATGTCTGTATGCCTTAGCAGATTTCAACCCAGAATATACTGCAACAGAGGCATATTTATCTTGACTAAAATGGCCCCGTGTCTGTGCTTGAGTGCCACTCTCTGTCACATCAGTGTGACAGCACTAAGTGTCTAGCTTGAATAAGTGGTCCCTGTCCTTTGATAATACACTGTGGGTCCAGCATGCTGCTCACTACAATTTTCAACTCCATCAGGGGAAGCCTAAGACGTCTCAGAATTCCCAGAGATTTTCAAACTGTGCTTCATTTGTTCTATTATGCACTCAGTCTGTCTTGTCCCTTTGAACGGGATTCACCAGGGACACAATTAGATAGCCACTTTATTTGGGTTTTTTGTTGTTGTTGTTTCATACTCCCTAGCTTGCCATTTCTTTTTCAGTCTGAATTGTGTTGCTTCCTCATCCTCCACCCACCCCAACTCACTCATCTTTCATTTAAAAATCCCACAGAGACAGGTAACTATAATATAGATCCTTATAGATCCAAAAGACTTCATTTTGCATAGTTAGGGAATAATTGCTAGTATTTATATAGTGCTGCTTATATGCCCAACACTGTTATAAATGCTTTACATGAGGTTCTTTTCCTGTCTTCACATCAACTCTGTGTTGCAGATACTAATATTATCTGCATTTTACAAGATTGAATTATTATGAATTTTAATTGGTACATTTTGGATTCCACAGCACTTCAGGGCTAGAAACAGTCTTGAAAGTGCATTTAGCTGATCTCTTCTTGGTAAACAGAGATATTTCCAAGTGTTCTAGGATAATCATAGACCCAGACCTTTGAAGTAGTTTACAGATGCTATGAAGGGAATTGGGTCCCTCCCAGAATTCATGTGTTGAAGCCCTAACCCCTGGTGTGATGGTATTTAGAGGTGATTAGGTTTAGGTGAGCTCGTGAGGGTGAGACCCTCATGGTGGATTAGTGTCCCTATAGGAAGAGACCAGAGAGCTTGCTCTTATTCTCTCCACCACATGAGGACACAGAAAGAAGACGGTCATCTGGGAAAGCCAGGAAGAGGCCTCATCACAAACCAAATAGGCCAGCACCTTGATCTTGACTCCCCACCTCCAGGACTGTGAGAAATAACTGTCTGTGGTTTAAGCCACCTAGTCCATGGCATTTTGTTACAGCAGCCTGAGCTGGCTAAGGTGCCAAGTTTCTGCAGGACCCAGCCTGGCATCTCTTTCCAGGTCAATCTCAGATCAGTGTCCCCCCCTCACTGTGACACTGGTCACAGTACTTTATTCTGTTTCTGCAATGAGACAAGCTCCCTATACTTCTGGGTTTTCATAAATACTGTTCCCTCTGTCTCACACACTCTGGTAGACAAAATAATGGCCCCCAACGATGTCCATGTCATAATCCCCTAAACCTATTGATATGTTACTTGATACGACAAAGGGGAATTTATAAGTGTAACTAAATTAAGGATCCTGAGATGGGAAGATTATCTGGATTATCCAGATGGCCCAATGTGATCACAGGGTCGTTATAAGAGGAAGGCAGGAGGTTCTGAGTCAACACCACAAAAGCAGAGTGATGCTGTTGTCGGTAGAGGGCCAGGAGCCAAGGCACGTGGTGGGCGCTAGAACCTGGAAAAGGCAACCCTTCCCTTAAACAGGTTCTGCCCTGAAGCCTTCAGAAGGAATGAAGCCTTGCTGACCCCATTTTAGACTTCTGAACCCCAGAACTGTAAGATAATAAATTGTGTTCATGTATGTCACTGTTTGGGGTAATTCGTTACAGCAGCCATAAAAAACTAATACTCTCTTCCCACTTACTCCTCTCTTTATTTTCATTCTTATTGATCCTTCATATTTCCATTCAAATATCACTTCCTCAGGGAAAAGAATGTCATTTGTCTTACCACTTCAACCACTAACTCATCAAAGAAATGCCCCTGTTACATTTTCACAGCATCCCATGCTTTTCCTTAAAACTGTTAGATTATTTGATTAACTTCTGAGTAACCCCCCAGATTCCAGCTTCTGTGAGGGCAGAGTCTATGCTGTTTTTTTCTCACCATTATATTCCCAACATCTCACACCAGAATATCATAAACATTCAATAAATAGTTGTTTAATGAATAAATAAATGAATGAAGTAACTAATTCATATAGGATATGAAAATGATTTGATAGCTCTAAAAGAGACATATAAACGTTATTGTTATAATTTTAATTGGTTAGACCTCCAAATAAAAATTAATGCTATAAGGACTTCCCTGTTGGCGCAGTGGTTAAGAATCCGCCTGCCAATGCCTCGGACATGGGTTTGATCCTTGGTCCCGGAAGACCCCACATGCCGTGGAGCAACTAAGCCCGTGTGCCACAACTACTGAAACCTGTGTGCCTAGTGCCTGTGCTCTGCAACAAGAGAAACCACTGCAATGAGAAGCCCCTGCTCGCTGCAACTAGAGAAAGCCCGTGTGCAGCAACAAAGGCCCAACACAGCCAAATATAAATAAATAAAATAATTTACTAAAAAATAAAAAAATAAAAATTCTATTAAAAAAATTAATGTTATATATGAAAGGCTTCCTAAATAGTCTGTGAGCCTTATTCCCATATTAAAAAGCATCAGAAACAGTTGCTGGTTAATAGGAAACTGGAGGCTCATTTTTATCTCATTTTCATTCTTCTGTTTCTAAGTCATGTCTTTTTCTTTTTTCCACCAGTTCAAATATATGAAAAGTACTTTGAAAAGGAAGTTGGCTTTCAAGTTGATTTTATAACTTTATTAGTCAGGATAATCCTTGCTGTGGTGTCGTAACAAACCCCCAAATCTCAATGGCTTTAGACACATAAAATTTTTTCTTGTTCTTGCAAAGTCTGAAGAGGGTCAGCAGTGTTGTCTTCCATTTATTGATTCAAGAATTCAGGCTCCCTTCATTCTGTGATGCCGCCACTTCAGCCTCTGGCCTCCAGGCTTTGTGCAGGACAAAGAAGTCACAGCCCTTGACTACCTTGGTCCAGAGGTTACACACATCACTTCACTTCATAAGCCATTGGTCTAAACTTGTCACGTGGGTCTGACCCAATGGCAAGGGAGTCTGGGAAACGTGAGGAGCATGGGGAATATTTGGTGAGTATTGTCCACAAGGGCTATCAATGTTTTTGGCAGTGATTCATTACTTATATGCTATAAGTAAATTGAAATATTGTTCCCCCAATAATATTTAAATGTACTTAAAAGTTCCAGCTCTTCAAAGAAGCAATACAGTGACTCATTTTTTTAAAGAGTCTTTTGTAATCACTTCAGATGCGTCTCTTTCAAATTAAGACAGGCGTGTTTATGTTGACTTTTCCTGAAGTGGTGTCCTCCTTGGCGTGCTGGGCCAGCTTGCCCCTGTACGTCTCTACCCAGCTCCCAAGTTCATGTCAGGTAACCTTGCAATGGTAGCTTGAATTTGGCCACAGTGGGATCACCTACACCATAGCATTTAGCAAATCCTACAAATTAGGACTTCTTTTGTTTTCAGAGAAGCAGATGTTAATCATTTGCTAGCATACTACTGGTGGTTAAAATGATTGTTTGGTCCTAGAAATCAGCTTGTAACATAGTTTTTAAATTAATGAGTTATACAATTTTAAGACCAAATAATCTTTTTGCGCCCAGTGGGTCTGTGCACACATGCCCACACACGTGCTTGGGGCTGGCAATGCAGTACAGCAAAAGGCTCCAGAAGGGTCAGGAATCCAAAGTCTGTTCTAGGTTCTGCCACTAGTCCCTATGAGTCCTTAGCCAGGTCACTCAGTCTCTCTCAGGCACAGTTTGTCAAGTGTAAAATAAGAAAATGGTGCCTGCTGATTCCCCCATCCTCTCCTGTCCTGATACTTACAATGCAGATCCCACACTGAATCAAGCATCAGTGCTCATACTTTGCACTAGACTGACAGTACCAAAAACACCTAATTGTTTCAAGGGCAAACATTGGAATTTATTTCTAGATGATTCTGTTAGGTTTTGTGTTTGCTCTGTGAGAGTCTGTGGTTATACCACAAAAATATGTATGAAAGAATGACACTCTGTTATTGTAAAATAAGTGAAAGATTTATATTGCAAGGAATTCATGCTGCAAGCTCTGTCATCTTGAGACTTAAACTACAACTGCAGCATTTTCCTTCTTTTTAGATCATGCTCTTATATTGGCTTTTGTTCCAATTATTTATTGCTGCATAACAAATCACCGCAAAACCCAGTGATTGAAAACATAAGCTGGTTTACTATGCGTCACAATTTCCTGGATCAGGAATTCAGGCACATGGGATCAAAAGGGATGCTGGGTGATGTTCAAGGTTGCTAAACATATCTGGAAGCTCCAAGATGACTTTACTTATGTCCTAGTGCCTTGGCAAGAGCAGCGGGAGGGCTGGGCTCACCTTGGCTCCTCTCTTGCTAACCCCAAGGTCGTCATGGAGACTGAGGGTGCCCAGAAACCAAAGCGGAAGCTGCCAGTAGTCCTCTGAAAAGGTAGGTGCAGACGTGGCCGGGTGTCACTAGTGGCAATCTCTGCTTATGAAAGCAGTCACAGACCAGTCCACATTCAATGGGAACAGTGTCAGATAATTTGTGGCCACTTGTAATCTTGCATAAAATCAAGAAATATCTTAAATACCACTAGACCCTCTGTAATCCTGCTCTCCCCCAAATACACCATTGCCACCACCAACAGCAGAGAGATCAGATCTCTCTCTTAAACTCCCATGACATTACACCTTGCCCCTGTACGTAAACCTTGCGACCTTTAGCACAGTCTTGGTATAGAATGGTTATACCAAAATATGTTAATTTTATCAGTATGTTAAAAAAGTCTGTCTACAAAATATATAATTTGTATATGTAAACCTCTTCTTTTATTCTCCAAAGAATGAATCTCTTCCCTGATAAATCTTCAGATATTTATATAAAAATTATATATATTTTTATATCTACTGTTGTTACATATATAACATATATAAAATTATATATATTAAAATTTTGTTTTATATATTATAATTTTCTGTTTTGTGTGTGTGTCTGTGAGTGTGTATATATATATATATATATATATAGAGAGAGAGAGAGAGAGAGAGAGAGGTTAATTACAATATATTGGCTCATGCAATTATGGACGCTGAGAAGCCCCACTATCTGCTGTCTGCAAGCTGGAGGCCCAGGAAAGCTGGTGATGTAGCTCAAAGACTTGAGAGTCAGAGAGCTAATGGTGTAGACTCCAATCAGGGTCTGAAGGCCTGGAAACAGGCGCACCAATGGGAAGAGAGATCGATGTTGCAGCCCAAGCAGTCAAGCCCAGTTAATTGAATCTTCTTCCACATTTTTGTGCTATTCAGGATTGGATGATGCCCACCCATATTGGGAAGGGCTTTCTGCTTTACTCAGTTCACCAATTCAACTGCTAATCTCTTCCAAAAACACCCTCACAGACATACCCAGAGATAATGTTTAACCAGCTATCTGGGCATGTCATGGCCCAGTCAAGTTCACAAATAAAATTACCCATCAAAGCTAGTAACCCTGATACTTTATTTAAGTGCTAGTAAAGAAAATTTAGAAGAATATGCCCACAACCTTGCCAATAAATTTGACAATATCAAAATTTAAATAAATCTCTATTACAAAATACCATGAACAAAGTTCAAAGAGAAGTGACAAATTTGGAAAAAGATATTTGTATCATATGTAAATACAACATGGATCAATATCCAAATTATACAAAGTATTTCTACAAATCAATAAACAAAGATAAAACACGAGAGCAAAATAGATAAGAGATATAAACAAGTCATTTACAGAAATAAAAACACAAATGACTAGGAAAAAATGCTAAACCTCACTAATAATCAGGGCATTGCAAATTACAATCCATTCTTTACCTATCAGATTGATAAAAATTTTAAAACCTGACAATATCAAGTGTTAGTGATAGCGTGAAGGAAGGGGAACTGAAATTGGTACAGACAGTTCTGAGGCCAATTCAGTGGTATTTATTGAAACAAACAAAAATACATACCTCTGTGACCCAGTAATTCCACTTCACATTAACTTCCTTCGTTCCTGTGCAAAAGGAAGCATTTTGATATTGTCAAAATTATTGACAAAGTCACATATTTTACTGCATTTTTTATTATCAGTTAAATAAAATTTATTATCAGTTAAATAAAATTATTATCTGTTAAATAAAATTTTACCAGTTAAATAAAATTCTAGTCATAAACTACAAATTTTGGTAGGCGGGTATTGCTTTTAATGCATTAATAAATGCATATGTTTTGTATAATTATGATATAAGGAACTACATTTTACTCAGTTGCTGAGTTAAAAAAAAACAAGGTAGAACATTACATACAGTGGAAAACTATTTAAGTTAAACACATATACAAAACACTACTATAAATTGTTATGAATTTGTACATAATGGTATGTAAATGCGAAGAATAAGGTCTGGAAGGACATTTACAAAGCTGCTCACAGTGGTGACCCAGAGAGTGTTGAGGGTGGGACAAATAAAAGCAGGGATTCAAAGGAACTTCAGCCCCATCTGTAATATTTTAATTTCTATCAAGACAATATATTCTTTGTAAAAAGTAAGAATAATTTTAAAAATTAACCACAAAATTTTTTATTTCAAAATGTTTGAAGAGATAAATTACTCTTAGTAATAAGATGAGATATCTTCATTATATTTTTAAGTGAACAGACTAAATTTTGAGTCATTCTGTCCAGTACAACTTCACTTAGGTAAAGAGAGAAAAAAACAGTTATATAGATACATGAGGTATTTAAGTGGAAATGCATGGAAAAGGAAAGATCCCTGCAGACTGGTGATGATGGTTACTTTGTGTGGAAGGTAGTGAGGGTGGGAGGCAGAGGGCAGGGGAGACTTTCACTTTTTTAGAAAATATGCTTCTGCACTGTTTCAGTGGTCATAATGAGCCCGTACTAACCTTATGATTGAAAGCCTAATTTAAAAAGTTAATCCAAGGTTGGCCTACATGGTTAGTTATGAAACATCCTGAATTTGACACCTAAACCATGGCCTATTTCCAGTATCACTTTTGTTTAGAAGATGGAAGCCTTTTATCTAAGAGATTGGCTTGAAGTTCATGCACTGAGTCAGCAGAGGACAGCCTCCATTCATGAGGAATGAAGGAAATAGGAACACACAATTACTCTTCTCTAAGGGTTAGGGAAAATGCCCCAAAAGGGACACATTGCATTTTATTATCATTATTGGTTTGTAACTCTTCAGGCAAAGGGTGTTGAGCTAAATAATCTAGACCAAATCTTAGGCAAGAATTTGTTGATCCAGACCAAATTACATAGCGAGAACAGGAAGAGACTGTACTAATTGTACAATCACTTTTTTATTATTAACATAGGCACAAAGGGATAAGTGTATAAACTGATGCTATTACTGTCCCACTCCTTTGTGCCCAAACAAAAGAAAAGAAAAAGATTTTACAAACAGTGTCTGTTTAATGGTATCAAACATGGTAGGAAGAGCCTCTTCCTTCAGTCATTTCCTGTTTGTCAGTTTTCTATCTAGCTGTCAGGTTTAAATTTGGAACACGCAAGAAGCAGTGAATGTATCTCAAACGAAGGAAGAAAAAAGGGAAGAACAAAACCAGATTTCCCATCAGAAAACAAAATATAATTTAATATGCAAAGTAGTGTTCCTTCTCCTAGTTATAAAAACTATCGGGGAGGTGATTTGCACAACACCAATGAGAGTTATGAACAAATACTGCTCTAATGGCTTATGAATTGTTAGCCTGTGATTTGAAGACTGATTTAGGAACTACTGACATTGAAAGGCATTAAATTAAAGTGATGATGAAAAGTGATGGATTCCAATATCGGTATAAGTCAAAAGTGAAATACCAAGGGCAAAATTAATGCAAGAACCTCCAAAGAGAATGATTCAAAATGAAATAATATTCTAACAGAAAACAAGAAGTACAATAGCAGTGATTAAATCATAATTGGTATAAGGATTCACTGATACTAAAATTTAGTTCCTTCTTAGCTAATATTTGGAGAAAAGGAAGAAAGGGATGCCCTATTAAACCCTACTAATGACTGACCCAGGGGGCAGTGCAGCGCTAAGAAAATTCTCTCGGTGCATGTGTGTTCACTACATCTGGATCTCCCAGGACAATGCCAATTTACTTAGTTTTAATTGTGATATAATTGACACAGTAAAAATGCACAAACCTTAATTGTATAGCACAATTAATTTCACATATGTATCCAGCCATGTAGCCATCACCCAGACCAAGCTTTGCAAAATATTCCATCACCTTAGAAGATTTCCTTATGACGTTTTCCAGTCAGTTCCTCTTCCCCTAGAGGTAGCCAGCCTCTCCTGCAACTCCTGTCATCATAGCTTAATTCATATGTTCTTGAGCTTAATATAAACAGAATCATACAATATGTAGTCTTTTGTGTCTGGCTTCTTTCATTGTTGAATGATATTTGCATTGTTTCAATTTTGAGATCATAATGATTGAAGATACTGCGAGCATTCTTTAGAAGGGTCCATATATTTTCATCTGTTCATATGTTTTATATGTCATCAAGTTCCTGTTGATCATAAGACCTGTGAATTAAAGAGAAATGTTTCTCAACCCAAAATGGTGAGAGATTGGATTACCATAACAGACGGTCCCCTCCAAAAAGAGAAGGAACAGAAGGTACAGAGCAGTCATAGGTCTGTAGCAAATCTGAAATCCACCAGGCTCATGCCACCTCCCCTTGATTGAGGCCCAATTCTCACCCTGCAAGTCCATTTTTCTTGGCTCTTGGCTTTGACCTGTGGGCTCTTGGCTCCTACTTCTGAATCATGATTTCTCTTCCATAGAAAAAGTCTGTGTTTGCAGCAAGGTAGCTTTCTTAGCCTGCTTCCTGCATATAGAAATTAATTTTTTATACTATCTCTGTCCCTTTCATTCCAAGCTGTTTTGATTCCCTTACCAATTTTGTGGTTTTCTTGTATCAATTTATAATATCCTCAGTAAACAGAGCCACACCCACATTTCTTTCAGAGACAAGTCCTTCCATATCTGGGCCACATGTATGGATGCTATGGGACAAAACCCTTAAAATTCTTAAAAGCCTTATTGTTACTGAGAGAGTTTATAAAAGTCTGACCATAAATCTTTCTGAGATCCTAACAAAGTATCTTACAACTGCATACTTGAGATATTTACCTTAAAGCCATGTTCCAGTGATAGCTCTGGATTTGGTCTTGCCATTTATTATTTTGAAAATCTTTTACTGGGAGACACTGGGGATGGAAAACAGTTTTATTTTCAAGCCCAACGAATCCTGAATATATTGTGATTCCTCTAAATTTGACTGAACAAGTTACCAGTTCCTTCCTTATTTCATCCCTCTTTCTTCTTGTAAGTTATCATAATCAGTAGAAGAAGCCAGTTGGCACTTTCTGCATTCTGCTTGGAAATCTCCACAGTCAACCCCATGAGTATTTCAAGTACCCATTCTATTTTCCAAGTCTCCATAGGCAACAAAATTGCCAAACTGTGGCTACACAACAAGGATTCCTGCTTCCCCATCTTCAAATAACACGTCCCTCACTGTCATGAGTCCTCATCAATGGCCTCTTCAGGTGTTTGAATTTACAGTATTCTTGAAGCGCTACCAGCATCCATCCACTGCCCGTCCCAAAGCCACTGTCACATATTTAAGATTTGGGTTATGGAGCACCCTCTTTGCAGGTACCATTTACACCAAAATGTAATGGCTTCAACAATAGCCATGTAATTATACTCATTATTTTGTGGGTTAGGCATCAGGCAGGGATCTCTAGAGTGATTCTTCTGCTCCCTGTGACACTGACTGAGGTCACTTCGTGGTATTCAGCTGTGGCATATGGGTTGGTTTGGAGGGTCCAAGACAACCTCACTGCATGTCTGAAGCACTCTGGTGGGATGGCTGGAAGTCTGGGCTTAACTGCAGTGCCCACACATGGCTTCTCTAGCATGATGGTCTCAGGATATCAAACTCTGAGAAAGCATATCAGCAGTCCCAGAGAGTGTGTTCCATGGGACCAAAGCAGAAGATACTAAGCTTCTTCTGACCTAATCTTGGAAGTCACACAATGTGCCACTTCTACCACATTCTAATAGCTCTGAGTAAGTCACAGGTCATGGGAGGGAGCCAAGAGGTGTGGTTCACTGCAGGATCATCTTTGGAGACTTGATAGCATATATGGAACAAAAGTAGGATATCAGTTGAAGACTAAGAAGAATCATGGTAATGTCACTGTTCCTTATCCAACTAGCAAATAAGCATGCTCTACTTTTTAGCTATTATGAATCTTCTCTGTTTGTAGTCTTAAGTACATTATTTAACATTTCTGTATTTTATTTGCCTTATTTGTTATACTTTGTAAATTTGTTGTGATGATTTAATTGAGATCATAAAGTGCTTAGCTGAGGGTCTAGCACATAGTAAATATTAGGCATAATAATATAAATATTTAATATTTTTAGTCCCTGTTCCTATAATAATCCTATTGCAAAGGAATTATTTGTAACAACTAATAAAGAAAAAAACACACATAGAAATTACTATGACCTGTTAATTGAAATGATTTTATTTTATTGTTGAACCTTAGATATCTATAAAACTTATTTCTAAATGCCAAGCAGAAAACTGGAAGGGCATTGACACATGTCAATACTGACATACTCCTAAATCTCTTTGTGACTCTGGTATGTCTCAAGATGATTCTGGAGCATGTCCCCAAAGCCAGGAATGATAAGTTTATTGTCATCCACAAGACCCTCTCTGGCTTAGACTACTCCAGAGAATGGGGGAGGTCACCTGCTTCACATCCCAGAGAATCATTCTGTTTCACAACCAACTCTGAATTCAAGAGAAACTTCAGTTAGTTTATTTTTTGCCCCAAATTAGAGGGCATATAGACAATAAGGCTGGCCAATGTATGGCTCTAATGAGCACATTTGGAGCTGGTCAAAACATTCAAAATCTTAAACCTTAAGATCTGAGGTTTCCCACATCCCAAACTCCCTTCTCTTTCAACCCACTTGTATTTTCTCTCTGTTAGGTCGGTCTGCAGATGGGCAAAAGCAGTAAGGTTGGAATATGCCCCTGAGGGCGTAGCGCTCTCCTTCTTTGGAAGGCATGCCCAATGAAGATGAAGCTTACTTTTCTGGAATCTCATTTACAAGAACAAGTCTCCAGCCTTGGTCACATCTCACTTTCTTCTTTTCTCCCAATTTTCTCCCAAATGTTACTGTTGGAAGGTTGCCAAATTGTCAGTGATGCTGCCAGGGCTAAGCTTTCTCAGGTGTTGCCTGGTTAACTCAGGCCTTCCAGAAGGTCAAAATAAGTCTGAGAACAAAAGTGTTCTCAATCTAAGTGGGGCCATGGTGATAAATGATGGCCATTCTGATTCACTCAGTGGAAAGTACATTAGTGTAGAGCTGAGACTTTATTAAGGAAGAGGAACTAAATATGAATTGACCATCCCACTTGCAGTGATGCAACATGGTATGATGCTATTTGACTGGTTAGAAATATTGGAATATTATGCTACTTTGTCCAAAACAAACCAATGTTATTTGGTTTTTAACTCATTTTCCTGCTACCCAAAACCCTAATGGTTTGGCATTTCCTTGCTTGCTGTTATAAACAAACCAAGAAAGAAGAAGCAATTTGGAGCTGTGTATTTAAGCTGGAGGCACTTAAAGAACAAGTTTGCTGTTCTGAGGTTTGCAGTTTTGTCTGAATGTCCACACAGAACAGGCCTGGGAGCTGGTTTCACCCACACTTTGGAAGAAAGAAGACAGCATATGACATGGAAGAGACATCTTCTGAATGAGGAAAGTAAATTCGTGTTCATTTTCAGTGCTTGGGTTCCAGCCTAAAGAAGGCTATTAGGATATTAATGATCAATTGTACCACTTTAGTGTAGGGCCAAAGCTAATATTGCTCTAGTACTGAAGGAGTATGATCTCTCATAATGGGTTAAAATTTGAACATATATTTACTTCCAAAAAGAAGGGGGCTACAGATAAACTTCTGTCCCTTAGTCCCTCTTCTCAGTCATGATACCTACACATCAAAACTAATGAGTCATAGAGATAGAAAAATCAAGACCCTAAAGAGATGGGGAACCAGACTCTAAATTAACAGATCTCATCATTAGGGTCAGAGAGCAGCAGCAAAATCGACTATTATAATCATAGTTATTGTTTTGAGTTACCAGAGGGCTCAGAAGGCTCAGTTTCAGAGGACACGTTTAAACTTTCTAGTTTTGTCTTACTGAAGTTACAACCATTGTTAAATCTGATAAAGAGTTCTGTTCCTTTTTCTAATTCCATGAAAGACTAATTCATGTATAAAAATCTCTACTTCATTCACTCCGTTGTAAAGGAAGAGATGCATCAATCCACTCAGGAAACAAATCTTGTTACATATGGGAGATCAGTTGTTTTATGAAATAAAATTAAAAGTGTAAATGTGGTTAACATTTTAAAGATATGGCAATTGAAAGTACGCCTTGAACTCATTTGACCAAGTATTTTTTTTTCCGTTTTTTGAAATCACACCTGTATTGACATGCACTCTTTTCCTCTATCTGGTAAGCATAAGGTGTGGGAACTTGTGCAATAGATAATTAATCTCTATTGCTATCTATAGTTTCATAGTTAACACTGTCTTAGCAGAAGTGTGAAAACACATTCACACCTTTGAAAATGGATGATTAACTAATCAAATGACAATATGAATGTTAGAATTACAGAAATGACTGCAAGGCAGAGCTATTTATGATTACAACATTCTGTTTCATTTTAAAGGGTAGATTGTTCAGTATAATCTGTGCTCCTCAAACATCTAAGCAGATTCTCAACTTTTTAATTGCATGACTCCTCAAAAAAGAAGGAAGAAAATTTCAGATCCTTCCCTAATTAAGCATTTTTTTCCAGTTTTATGAATAAATAATTGACATACATCACTGTATAAGTTTAAGGCATACAGCAGAATGGTTTGATTTACATATATTGTGATTACCACAATAGGCTCATTTAACATCCATCCATATAGATACAATAAAAGAAAAGAAAGGAAAAAAAATTCTCCTTGTGATGTGAATTCTTAGGATTTACTCTCTAAACAGTTTTCCTATATGTCATACAGCAGTGTAGCTATAGTCATCATGTTATACATTACATCCCTAGTACTTATTCATCTTGTAACTGGAGGTTTGCTCCTTTTGACTACCTTCCTCCAATTCTCTTTCCTCTCACCCTACACCTATGATAACCACAAGTCTGATTCCTTTTTCTATAATTTTGTTTTCTTGTTGTTTTTTAGATTCCTCATATAAGTGAGATCATACAGTACTTGTCTTTCTCTGAGTTATTTCACTTAGCATGATGCCTTCAAGGTCCATCCATGTTGTTGTGATTTCTTCATTTTCTATGGCTGAATAAAATTCCATTTTTTATGGCTGAATAATATTCCATTGCAAACATATGCCACAACTTCTTTTTTATTGAAGAAAAAAATGTTTATTAAGACCAACGTGCAGCATGTGGCAAACACAAAGTTGATCCCTATCTACTGTCATTTTACAGTCTAGAGGGGTGGATAAGATACAAAATATGTCCCAGAGATGTTTAAACTTAAGACATATCATTATATAGTTATCAGTGGAGTTTGTATCTTTTTTTTTTAACATCTTTATTGGAGTATAATTGCTTTACAATGGTGTGTTACTTTCTGCTTTATAACAAAGTGAATCAGTTATACATATACATATGTTCCCATATCTCTTCCCTCTTGTATCTCCCTCCCTCCCACCCTCCCTATCCCACCCCTCTAGGTGGTCACAAAGCACCGAGCTGATCTCCCTCTGCTATGCGGCTGCTTCCCACTAGCTATCTATTTTACGTTTGGTAGTATGTATATGTCCATGCCACTCTCTCACTTTGTCACAGCTTACCCTCCACCCTGGCCATGTCCTCAAGTCCATTCTCTAGTAGGTCTGTGTCTTTATTCCCATCTTACCCCTAGGTTCTTCATGACCTTTTTTTTTCTTAGATTCCATATATATGTGTTAGGATACGGTATTTGTTTTTCTCTTTCTGACTTACTTCACTCTGTATGACAGACTCTAGGTCCATCCACCTCACTACAAATAACTCAATTTCGTTTCTTTTTATGGCTGAGTAATATTCCATTGTATGCCACAACTTCTTTATCTATTCATCCATCGATGAACACGTGGGTTGCTTCCATGTCTTGGCTATTGTAAATAATGCTGCTATGAACATGGGGATGCAGATATCTTTTTGAGTTAGTGCTTTCTTTTCTTTTGGTTATATTCCCAAAGTGGAATTGCTGGATCATATGGTATTTCTATTTTTAATTTTTAACAACCAATGGATCAAAGAAGAAATTAAAGGAGAAATTAAAAATTTCTGACATAAATGAAAATGGAAACACAACATACCAGAACTTGTAGGATGCAGCAAAAGCAGTTCTAAGAGGGAAGTTCACAGCAATAAACACTTACATTAAGAAGCAAGAAATATCCCTGACAAACAACCTAACAGTATGCCTTAAGGAGCTAAAAAAAGAAGAGTCCAAAGTTAGCAGAAGAAAGGAAATGATAAAGATTAGAGCAGAAATAAATGAAATAGAGAACAGAAAAACAATAGAAAAGGTTAACCAAACTAAGAGTTGGTTCTCTGAAAAGATGGACAAAATTGACAAATACTTAGCTAGACTAACCAAGGGAAAAAGAAAAAGAACCCAAATCAAATTATAAAGGAAAAAGGAGACATTACAATGGATACGATAGAAATTCAAAGGATCATAAGAGGCTATTATGATCAACTGTATGCTAACAAACAAGACAACCTAAAAGAAATGAAAAATTCTTAGATAACATACAACTTAACCAAGACTGAATCTGGAAGAAATAGAAAATCTGAATAGACTAATTACTAGGAGATTGAACTGGTAATCAAAAATCTCCCAACAAAGAAAAGCCCAGGACCAGATGGCTTCACTGGTGAATTTTACCAAACATTTAAAGAAGAATTAATACCAATCCTTCTCAAGGACTGAAAAAATGAAAGAGGAGGGAACACTCCCAAACTCATTTTACAAGACTAGCATTATTCTGATACCAAAACTAGAAACAAATACTACTAGAAAAGAAAGCTACAGGGCAATGTTACCGATGAGCAAAGATACAAAAAACTCAGTAAAATGCTAGCAAACAAAATTCAGCAGCACATTAAAAAGGTCATTTACCATGATCAGGTGGGATTTATCCTTGCAATGCATGGATTATTCAACATATACAAATCAATCACTGGGATACATCACATTAACAGAATGAAAGAAAAGAATCCTGTAATCATCTCAATAGATGCAGGAAAAGCATTTGACAAAATTCAACATCCATTCAAGATAAAAAACTGTTAAGAAATTAGACATAGAAGGAACATATCTCAACATCATAAAGGCCATATATGACAGGCCCACAGCTAATATCATACTCAATGGTGAAACGTTGAAACCTCTTCCTCTAAAATCAGGAACAAGACAAGGATGCTCACTCTCACCACTCCTATTCAACATAGTAGTAGAAGTCCTAGCTAGAGCAGTCAGGCAAGAAAGAGAAATAAAAGGTATCAGAATTGGAAAGGAAGAAGTGAAGTTGTCTTTATTTGCAGATGACATGATTTTATATATAGAAATTCTAACAACTCAACCAAAAAACTGTTAGATCAATGAATTTAGTAAAGTTGCTGTATACAAAAAATGATATAACATGCAAAAATCAGTAACATTTTTATACACTAACAACAAATTTTCTGAAAGTGAAATAAAGAAATCAATCCCATTTACAACAGCATCAAAAACAATAAAAAGTTAGGAATAAACTCAACCAAGGAAGTGAAAGATCTCTACTCTGAAAACTTGTAGACATTGATGAGAGAAATTGAAGACAAATATATGGAAAGGTATCCTGTGTTCATGGATTGGAAGAATTAATATTGTTAAAATGTCAACACTACCAAAAGCCATCTATAGATTCAGTCCAATCCCTATCAAGATTCCAAAGGCAATTTTTTAAAGAAGTAGAAAAAACACTCCTAAAATTTATATGGAACCACAAAAGACCCCAAATAGACAAATCCTGAGACGGAAGAGCAGAGCAGGAGGCATCACACTTCCTGATTCCAAGCTATCCTATGAAGATAATAGTCTTTGAAACAGTATGGTACTGGCATAAAAACAGACAAATAGACCAATGGGACAGAATCGAGAGTTCAGAAATAAACCCGAGCATATACAGTCAACTAATATTTGACAAGGGACCCAAGAATACTCAATGGAGAAAAGATAATCTTTTCAGTAAATGATACTGGGGATATTTGAAAAGTCCATGTAAAAGAATAAAACTAGATCCATATCTTACACCACTCACAAAAATTAGCTTGAAATGGATTAAAGACTTGAATGTAAGACCTGAAACCATAAAATTCCTAGAAGAAAACATAAGAATAAAGCCCCTTGACTTAGGTCTTAGCTATGATTTTTGGATATGACACCTAAAGCACAATCAACAAAATCAAAAATAAAGAAGTGCGACTACATCAAAGTAAAAAGCTGTACAGCAAAAGAAACTATCAACAAAGTGAAAAGACAACCTCTGGAATGGGAAAAAATGTTTGCAAACCATATATCTGATAAAGAGTTAATATCCAAAATATATAAAGATGCATACAACTCAATAGCAAAAAAAAACAAATGACCCAGTTTAAAATATGGGCAAAGAACCTGAACAGCCATTTCTCCAAAGAAGATACACAGAAGGTCATCAGGTACATGAAAAGATGTTTAACATCACTAGTCATTAGAGAAAAGCAAATTAAAACCATAATGAGATATTACCTCATACCTATAAGAATGGCCATCATCAAAAAGAAAAGTGATAACAAATGCTGATGTGAACGTGGAGAAAACCTAGTGCACTGTTGGTGGGATTGTAAATTGGTACAGCCAATTTGGAAAACAGTATGGAGGATCCTCAAAAAAGTAGAGATAGGGGACTTCCCTGGCAGTCCAGTGGTTAAGACTCTGCACTTCCAGGAAAGAGAGGTATAGTTCAGGACCATAAACAGGGAAGAGCCAAGAAAAGAGAATCATATTTGAGTAAACAGTCAGTTATTTTTTTCCTCTGGACTTGGTCATTTCCATTTAAAATGCAGACTAATCTGAATAGGCAATTAAACATCTAGTCTATCACAGCAAGTCCTTTTTTGATAGATGCATAAAAACCAAATTGAGAGATAAGCTTCATCTTCATTGTTTTGTTAATTTTCTAAGTGTATCTGTGTGTTCTCTTTAAGAAATAATTGGGAAAAGGCAGTGATACTTTAGGAGGAATGTAGATCTAATAATTGGAGGTTTAAGACCAGTATTCCATGTTCATTGTAGTAAAGTCTTTAGATAAAAATATTTATATTTATATTTTAAAGCCAAAGTGCATATTTGTGGCGCTATCACTTGTTGCCTCATAGTGTGGTATTTGAAAGACGTATTAACCCTCCTGTAATGCCTTGAAATCCAGCTACATAGCTGATTCATTACCCCATCCCAAATTAGCCCAGTGCTTTATACTAAGTATACATCCTTTTCTACAGAATCAGTGCTAAACAGTAAATGATGAGACAAGCAGGGCTGAGTAAGGCAGCCCTCCTGTGCACATACAACCCAGTCCCCATAAGGCCTCACTACTTCTCGAGATCATTATGATCATTAAAAACTTACTTGTAGACATAAGCCTCTTGAGGGCCACAAGCACTGTGTTATTCACCACTGAATCAACACCTATGTCAATGCCCAGGATATTAATGAGAGATTCAACAGTGGACATAGCTATTCAACAGACATGAGAGAATTTACACAGTCAAATAAATCCTGACCTTTAACAGTGGTTACTTTAGCCAACATAGGCTTATAATACTGTTGCTGAAAACAGGAATGCTTCAACATGAAACATTACACAAACCAGGTTTAATGATCCCAGGTATGCCTGTCAGGAAAGCTGGGTTCTAGACTGGACTTTTTTTCCATTGGGCAATCATTTAAGATCTACTGATCCCTCTCCTTGAAGTCCTATAGCTTCTTCCCATTGCTTTGCTTCAATGAATACAGTGGCCAGACTAATCTGTGGACCATGAACAGAGACTGAGATGCCTCACTTTTACAGTGAGGGACTTTAGTGGGCAACATAGTTCTCCATTTGTAAATAATTCAGTGATCTTATTTCTCTTTCCATTTTTTAAAATTTCAATTTGAGTCCTTGACTATGTTATCAAAATGGCAAGAAAAGTTGATACATCTTCATCAATTCTTTTGCTACTAGCTTGGGTAAAAAGTTTGGTATTTAAGAGAAAGTGGATGGTAAAATGAAACTAAAGCTTTTAGATTACTGTGGATTTCATGAAAATTAGGCTTTGTTATTCTCTTTTAAAACAAGTAACTTAATGTCATATCTATAAGAAACTTGATTAAATTTGAGGTGAAAAATTGTATCTTGGAATTCTCTGATTTTCATCAGTATGTCACATTAGTATGTTTCTGTGTTTTTTTTTAAATACCCACATGTTCAATAAATGATTAAATTCATTTTTTAAAGCATGTAAATAAGACAATTAAGAATTAAAAGTACAAAAACCTGTTAAAAAAGAGGAGAATAACAGATGTATCAGGGACCTGGGATGAGTTAATTTATGAAACTTAGCTATTAAAATATTGCAAGTTTCCTGGTAGCTAAGACATGATGGGAAACTCACTGGATAACTTAGTTCTTAGTCTAATAAAAGAATACCTACAGATTTGTTCTTTCCTAGATGGACTCTTTTTCCATTCCCATCAAGCCATAGACAACATTTAACACAAACATTACACAAATTTCACTATATTTTGTATCTTCTGGGTCATTGCCACAGTATTATAGAGCTTCAGGTGAACTAAAAGTTTGGGTCACAGGACTCATTCTTGTGATCCCTGAGACACTGCCAAAGAAATCAATGCAAGTTTATTTGCTTCTTAATCAACAGATTAAAATTATAATATCCAATCATTAATAGTTGTCAATGAGCAAACATTTACTAGTAGAATGTACCAAAGTAAAAAACATTTTCTAAAGTGACCTGCAGTAAATATGTCTTTTGCCCTTTCCCATCTAATAAATCTGGTGATGGTACAGGACTACCTATTATACTTTTTATTTAAAATATTTTATAATAAAAATAAACCTAACGTGATGAAAATACAAACATTGAAGCATCTATTTCTTTTTATGATCTTTGTACGAATGAAGAAAAAACTTGGGAAAATTACATGTTCTCAGTGTTCGGATTATAAGGGGAGCGTCAAAAGGTGCTTATTGGGGTGAATTCTAGAACACTAGTGCTACTTTGAATTTGTGGAATCAAAGTGGATCTCTAAAGAAGGGGTTTGTAATCATAAGGAGGTGTCCTGGACAGAATACAAAGTATCTCAGAAAGGTTTTAGGGCTCTGTTTCACCCTTTCTTTAAAGAGTAACTGCCTTTCTGAAACTTACTATAAATGGAATGAACTGGGGCTCCAGAGGGATGGAGATAAGGGGGAAGGAGTGGAATTATAAACTCAAATCAGGCCAGAGGTAGGCCTGGTAATTTGGAAATTAGCCTGTGGAAAATCTGGGGTCATTAAAGGGCTTGCAGGAAACAATGACATGATGAGATAGAAAATGGTTTTATAAAGCATCATGTAGTTGTGCACAGAATGAATGGGAAAGAAGAAAACCTTCAGGTCTGAAGCAGTTGGGAGGCTACAGAAATAGTCTGGCTAGGAAGGGGTATGGGTCTGCACAGATACACTGACTGTGAGGAAAGAAAGATGCATGGTTTTACAGGAAGTTACACAACATAGTTTGGATTTAGGGAGTGAAATACAGAACTTCCCATTCAAAGATGACTCAGATGTTAAGTACTAGCTGAGCTCTGACAATATTGATTGAAATAGGGATGACAGAAGGTAAGTCTTTTCTAATGTGCCGAGTTTGAGTTTATCAGTAAGACATCAGAACTATTCAGCAGACAGCTGGGGGTGCAAGCCTGTAACGTGAGAAATTAGAACTCAAGTAACGTTTGGGAACCCTCCACATAGAATGCAACAGTTGCATCCCTGAGAATGGATCACTTTTCTAAGAGAAAGGCCACAGAGAAGGCCAGAGCTCTCAAAATTGAATGTAATGGGAAAGCCAAAAATTTTTAAATGGAAGAGGGTTAGTCAAAGAACAAAAAAAAGAGAAGTAGGTGAGTATAGTATCAATCTTATTGAGATAAAAGGTTTTCTAAAAGGACAGATGGGGGTAGGCAACAGCGTTGGATGTCTCAGAGGAGCTGAGAATGCTTCTGCACCCATTTATGGAAGCAGCACCTTTAATGATTTCCTACTTCTGTCATCCCTTGACAGTAAACATCCTCTTAGGGAATGTGATTCTATTCTGCATAGTGGAAAATGTACCTCCCCCAAGGGGCAGAGCTACTCCTTCTCCCCTCCAATAGCCTTTGTAGAACACCAGGTGTCTAATTGGGTACTCATGTGTTTCAACAGTCTTCTCAGGACCACTACAAGAGCAGCTCACTCTCTTGACCAGAAAATGTGATTGCTTATGGCCATTTCTATTTCCTAAGGGTAAGCTCATCGATATGCCTAAGGTATTTCTGGGATTCACAGATTGCAAAAGTACTACTATAGGACATCTAACATTTATTGACTACCAATTGCATGTCATACATTGGCTAGCATTTCCAACATTGTTTCTTTATTTAATATTGACAATATTGCACACTGGACATAATTGGGAATTATTGTTCCCCATTTTTTGGAGTGGCCTCCCAAGGTTGTTTTATTTGCCTTGTAGTGGAAGGGAATATCTCTATACTTTCGAAACTGAGAAAATGGGCCACTCTTGGACCAAGAGATCAAAGAATCAAAATCAGAAAAGTGTCAGCACTGGAGAATAATGCTTATCAGGCCACATCGCCCATTGTTCTTGTTTGTTACCAATAATAATTTGAAATTACAAATTATAGGGAATTTCATCTAGTGATAAAATTGAGCTTCTTATATAATACCATAATTTCTGTGAGTAAGGATTTTTTGCTGTCAATTTCTTTGTCCCAGTTAAAACTTTTCATTTTAAATTTGACATGGTGGCTTCGCTGTTATCTCTTGTATCTGGTTTAGAGAAGTTGACAGTTTCTTCTTTGTTTTTAACCTATTTAGTTTATGGGAGAAATATACTATCATTTATACTTAAACCCAACCTACAAAGCAAAACCAATCTACAAATTCAGGAAGGTGTTTTTTACCCTGAAAGTAAACAGGGCATGCAGTTTTTCATGGTTAATACTTTTTATAATTGGGATACTATATACTTCCAGTATAATTAACTAAGAGTTGGGTTATTCATACCTTCTGAAAATGCAGCTTATGTTGCCCTCTTAATGGTAAATTGAAGAGGCTGTCATTAGCAATATTTCACAGGTGGCCCCTTTTGCGTTACCTATCCAGAGCTTGAGTCAGTTGAAAAATGAAAAGACTATGACAGTGACAGCAGTCACAGAAATAGGCAGAGAGATGGACAGGATGAATAGCCTAGAAATAGGTCCTAGATAAGATAGAGCTGAAAAGGAAAAGAGAGGTTATTCAGTAACTACTTCTGGGAAAATAGTGTTAGGAAAGTGGGTTTGTTATTTGGAAAAAGCAGTCAAGTTAGATATTCAATTCCTACTGTAATAAGAAGAAATAAAGAGGAAGAAAAGAAATAGATGTAAAATAGAAATCTGTTATTTAACCAACAGAAAACAGAAGAAACATAGAGGAGAGAATGAGTTATCTCTCGCTAAGAATTAAATAATGGGATAAACAACACAGAAAAATACTCCATATGTAAGTCTGTCAAATTAAGTAAAAGGAAAACAACAATTACAATAAATAAATGCCACAAACAGGATAGAAAAAGGCTTTATATAGAAGGATAATATATAAATCAGTAAGGAAAATAGTGACAGCCTAATTTTAAATGGGAAATAATATGCACAATTCATAGGAGGACAATAAAGGCATGCAAAACATTTATCACTGCTAATGAGACTCAGTAAGCTTTAACAACATGCCTGTTTGTATCCATTTAGCCAATATATTTAAATGACTATCTGTTGTTGACAATTTATCCACAGTAATTGGCACAGTAATTCTAGGAATTATCCTTCAGAGATAAACAGAGCTAGAGATGAAAGCTTTATTTTTAGAATATTTATCTCAGTGTTAATTTTAAATGAAAAATGAGAAACAACCTAAAACTTCAACACTAAACAGTGAAATAAAGTGTGGAATGTAGACTCAGGTCACAATAGGAAAAGAGCAGGCAAAAGCCGGCTGGGGACAGTAGTCTGTTCTTTTGTGCCTGGATTTTTATGTATTTCCAATGGCATTTTGCATAGTTACAATTTGATGGTTGCGGAAAGGGTGACAGACATTCACACAGCAGCAGAGAAGTTAAGAATGTAAACTCTGGGGCTTCCCTGGTGGCGCAGTGGTTGGGAGTCCAACTGCCGATGCAGGGAACACGGGTTCGTGCCCCGGTCCGGGAGGATCCCGCGTGCCGTGGAGCGGCTGGGCCCCTGAGCTGTGGCCGCTGGGCCTGCGCGTCCGGAGCCTGTGCTCCGCAACGGGAGAGGCCACAGCAGTGAGAGGCCCACGTACTGCAAAAAAAGAAAGAAAAAAAGAAAAGAATGTAAACTCTGGGTCGGATTTCCACGGGTTCCCATTCAGTTCTGCTGCTTTATGATCTTATTCTGTGGGCAGTGAGGGAACCATTGCAGGTGTTTGTATTTATTAGGACAACCAACTTGAATTAGCTTAAACAAAAAGTGGTAAGCAATCAGCAAGTGCTCTTGTAGCCTAGATCACGTACAAGTGGATTGTCTTGGAGTACAATCCCAGGAGCAGGAGTGAGGGAAGAATGAATCAGGGGAGGAGGGAAGGATAATAATGTGGACCCACGTTACAGGTCACTGGGGCTGGATACCACGGGGCCTTCGAGGTGTCATATAAAGTGTGCTTCAGAACTGTCTGCCCAGGGAATAGAAAGCAGGACATATTTATCCACTGGATCCCACCCGCCCTTGATCAAGGTGGGCCCCGGGCACTAACTCCCTCTGCAAGTCGTTGTGTGTATGACAGCTGAGAGAGCCCGTGGATGCTCCACTCCAAGGTGTCAGAGGAGCGAGTGAGACACACGAGGTGCCGCCAGGTTGCGCCTGACGATGGTTGAAACCTACAAAGCGCTGGTGGCCACAGCAGGAGCTGGGGCTGAGAGGGTGTACCAGACGTGTCCCATACACAAGTCTTTGTGGCTCAAAGAAGAGTGAAGACGCAGAAAGGCAGGAATAGAGCTGAACCTCAGTGAAAATAACCAGAGGTTCCAGTTCATCTGGATTTTCTCAGTCTCAAATGTCTGTATCTCTTTGGCTGAAAAGAGGCATCATCTTTTCTCTACATGATAGAAAACTTGTCTCTTAATGGCTTCTACATTTTACACCTTACAGTTTCATCCTCAGGAAATAAACTGATGTAATTAGACCCTGAGGCAAAGCTTCATTGACTTAAGGTCAGGCACCTTAAAGAGAGGTGTCATGTCAGGACATGAGGACACTGGTATTCACGTATAAGCATTTATATAAAGTCCTTGGTATTCAAATTAATTTCTCCCTCCTCCAGGCTACCACATCACCTTCTCTCATGTTGGGCTGTAATTATTTGTTGATATGTTTGTCTCTCTCCCTCTAGACTCTGAGTTCCTTGAGGGTAGGGACTTCATCTTATTTCTCTGTTTCCCCAGGACTAGCATGGTGCATGGTACATAGTAGGTTCTCCAGTTTGGGGGAGAAATAGATAATGAATTAAGCAAGTTTGTCCTTGTCAGGTTAAAAATGCAGAGCTATTTGGTGTACGTCACTAAAGTTCTCACTGCTTATTCCCTCTAACTAAGCAAAAGAACCTCGAGATGTTTTCAGTGCAGCTAACTAGGATGTCATTGATATTTCAGACTCAGTGTACAACAAAAAGCACTACTGTTGTTTGTTTGTCAAGTTTGTCAGCTCCTGTAAAAAAGTTTCCAAAGATCATAGCATCTGCAGGAGACCAACGTAAGAGATCTCCAGTGTAAGTCATGTTGTATATTATCATGATCTTTATTATTATCGTATTTTTTAGGAATAAGAGTCTCTGACCCCAGAGAAAATGGTGGTCTCTCTCATAGGAGGCCACCCCAAAAACGATACACAGTAAAAATAAAACATAAAATACAGAAAGCCTTCTGCAGAGGTGAGAGGTGATTTTTTCACACTTTTCTTTTCACACCTGATAAGTGATAGGGCACACTGTTAAATCTCCTTTGAAGGGTGCTTCACATAATCTTGATTTATACATATTGTTACCTAGATTTCAGTCCTGAAGGCAAAGTAGCTCTGAACTACTCTGTTAAAAAAACAAGAACAAAAACAAAAAAACTGAATATAGTGCAATAATAGTTCAAAAGATCCATTTTCTAAAAGTAAAAGATACTCATCACAGTAACAATAGCTAGAATTCAGGAACAGCCTGCTTTGTGGCAGAAAGCACCAGTAAGGTTTGATATAGGTCATCTAACGCTCACATCAGTCATGCAGGGATAGTCTTATTGAGAAAACTGAGGCTCAGGTGGAGAATGACTTATCAAATGGAAATTAGACGTAGGAGAGGAGATGGGTAGGTCCATTCAACATGTGAATGAGTCTCTCAGCTTTCAAGTTGAACAAGAGCCAGATATGAAAGACTACACACTGTATTATTACATTTATTAAAGTTCAAAAGCAGGCAAAACTAATAAATCCTCATAGAAGTCAAGAGAGTAGTTACTTTTGTGGGGTGGGGTTTGGATATGATGGGGTATCAGGGAACCTTCTAGATGATGAGAAATGTTTTATATCTTGACATGGATGGTGGTTCAAAAGTATGGACATATGTTAAAAACTCAGCTGCACAAATATTTGTGCCCTTTTCTGTATATAAGTTATAGCTCAATAAAAAAAAGGTAAAAAGAAGGGGAAATGGAATTAGAATTCAGCTCTGTTTAGTTCCAAAGGCCCTCTCCTTCCACTACATACTCTCTGCAATGTTTCAGATGTTTATGTTCAACACAGAATCTGACCCATTTTCCTGGGATAGTTCACAGAATAGTCTCACAGATACTTTTTTTTTTTTTTTTAGCGGTACGCGGGCTTATCACTGTCATGGCCTCTCCCGTTGTGGAGTACAGGCTCCGGACGCGCAGGCTCAGCGGCCATGGCTCACGGGCCTAGCCGCTCCGCGGCATGTGGGATCTTCCTGGACCGGGGCACGAACCCGTGTCCCCTGCATCGGCAGGCGGACTCTCAACCACTGCGCCACCAGGGAAGCCCAGTCTCACAGATACTTTAATAAACAATTGCAAATAAGTTTATATAGCAGAAATTGCAGAGTACAGGAATGATTATGAAAGGATGATATAGTAGCTGGGACTAGTTTATAAAGAGTTTGTGAGCTCGTTAAAGGAAATGGGTTTATTTGTACAGGGAACCACTGAAGGATTTGATATGACAAGTTTTATGATCATATTTTACTTTGAGGGTGAAATGGATTAGAGAGGATGGATGGGTGGGTGGAGGAAAGGCCTGGGGACAGAAAGCGAGGTAGAAAGCTGTTGTCATCATCTCTGCAAATTTGATCTTGGACTAAGAGTGATGACAGTGTGGTTGTAGAAGAAATAAAGGTTGAGTGGAAGTTGTGATCAGTTGGATATGGGCAATGAGGGGCGGACAGGAGCTCTGAAGTGGCTCAGAGGGCTGATCCTGAGTGAAAGGGGTCCTATTTAACCACCAGCGAAACAGGGACAAAGTATATTCCTCTGGGGAGAAGCTAACACTAGGCAGGTTGTCAGGGCTCCAGCCAAGTAATATGGGATTCAGGGAAGAGCTGTATGGGCTGAATTGTGTCCCCACCAAATTAATATGTTGAATTCCTGAGTCCCAGTACCTCAGAATGTGACTTTATTTGGAGATACGGTCTTTCAAGAGGTAATTAAGTTAAAGGAAGTTCATTAGGGTGGGCCCTAATCCAATACGACTGGTCTCCTGATGAGAAAAGGAAATTTGGACACAGACATACATTGAGGGAAGACCATGTGAAGACACAAGGAGAAGACAGCATCTACAGCCAGGAAGAGAGGCCTCAGCAGAAGCCAACCCTGCCAGCACCTTGATCTTGGGCTTCTAGCCTCCAACTGTAAGAATATAAATGTCTGTTGTTTAAGCCACCCAGCCTGTGGTACTTTGTAATGGCAGCCCTAGTGAACTAGTACAAGTACCAACCTGGACTTCAGGCCATTCAAATCGGAGAGGGCACAGGCCGTGGTGTTCTGGGAGCTAAATCACAGCTCAGAAAGCAGACAGGGCCACCAGCGACCCTCGGATAGAGATCTTCTAACCAAGAACTAGTTCCAAAGTCTGTCTACTGGTAGGAATAGGGCTCCTAATATTCTTCCAAATTTAATTCTCAATGGCTCAAAGATCAGGTAGAGCAGAGCTATAGGTGGATTAAAAAGTATGGTCTTTCATGGAAACAACCTAAATGTCCATCAACAGTTGAATGGATAAAGAAGATGTGGTACATATATACAATGGAATACCACTCAGCCATAAAAAGGAAATAATGCCATTTGCAGCAAGATAGATGAAACTAGAGATTGTCATACTAAGTGAAGTAAGTGAGAAAGAAAGATAAATACCGTATGATACCACTTATATGTAGGATCTAAAATATGACACAAATGAACCTATGTGCAAAACAGAAACAGAATCACGGACATAGAGAACAGACTGGTGGTTGCCAAGGGGGAGTGTGTTGGGGGAGGGATGGAGTTGGAGTTTGGGGTTAGCAGATGTATGCTACTATATATGGAATGGATAAACAACAAGGTCCTACTGATAGCACAGAGAAATGTATTCAGTATCCTATGATAAACCATAATGGAGAAGAATATTAAAAGAGAATGTATAACTGAATCACTTTGCTGTATAGCAGAAATTAAAACAATGTTGTAAATCAACTGTACTTCAATAAAAAAAAAATCACACACACAAAACGGTATCCTCTTTGATTCAGAAGCTAGGCGGAGTTAGAAGCAAGCCAGGGCTGACTAACCATTTCAATTTCAAAAAAAATAACTGGATTTCAACTTAGAGCAAAAAGGAATGCTAGGGCTTCCCTGGGGGCACAGTGGTTGAGAGTCCGCCTGCCGATGCTGGGGACGCGGGTTCATGCCCCGGTCCGGGAAGATCCCACATGCCGTGGAGCGGCTGGGCCCATGAGCCATGGCCGCTGAACCTGCGCGTCTAGAGCCTGTGCTCTGCAATGGGAGAGGCCACAACAGTGATAGGCCCGCGTACCAGAAAAAAAAAAGAGGAATGCTAGATCCAGTCAGAATTGACTTGATAAACAAGATATTTGTACTTGCACATTCCTTGGCTATTAGACTAAAAAATAAATATATATGTATACATATATATATGCACATACACAGACGTTTAGTCTACACGCCTCACATGCTCTGCCATGGTTTAGCCACTGTCCTCGCTCCCTTGTGTCCTGCATCTTCTCCCTGACTTCCCCTTGGTCTCAGTATTGCTCCCCAGTAATGAGAGTCAAGGGCAGATTGATCCTCAGGAATAAATCACCATGACTTTCTCATTGGTTTGTACACATTTGTCGAGGAATGGAATCACCTAGAAATCCTTCTCGACTCCTTTTCTACTAAATACAATTAGGAAGTATAGATTCTCCCTTTACAATTACTCTCACACTCACCCTTTCTTTGTATATTTCACACACCTCAGTTCAGGTTATCATCTGATTCTGCCTCAACGACTGCAATAGGCTCCTTACTGGTTTTTTTTTTTTTTTTCTTGCGTTATGCGGGCCTCTCACTGTCGTGGCCTCTCCCATTTGCGGAGCACAGGCTCCGGACGCGCAGGCTCAGTGGCCATGGCTCACGGGCCCAGCCGCTCCGCGGCATGTG
>NW_006787659.1:1381842-1383350 GCF_000442215.2 Lipotes vexillifer | reverse complement strand
CCCGCGTCTCCTGCATCGGCAGGCGGACTCTCAAGCACTGCGCCACCAGGGAAGCCCGGCTCCTTACTGTTTTGCTCAACTCCTAGCTCTCTCCGCACCCCCGAAATCTGTCCTACAGAAAAATCTTTGAAAAACATCACTTTGACCACAATGCCATTTTTCTACTTGTTAGCGTTCAGCTGCTTATAGCAACACATTCAAATCCTCTGCAACCTAATGTTTAAGGCTTTGGGAATCTGGGTTTTCTAATATTTTCAGTCTTATTTATAGCCATCCTCGCTTCCCCATGTTCATCAGTATGGTTTCCGGCGTCGCCCACCCCCGAGCTGCAGTGCAGCCTTGAGCTCCCCCTGCGCTCCTGCTCATGTGTCCTTCTCTCTCTTCCCTCCCTCCTTTTCCACGCCCCTTTAAGAACAGCTCGAACCCCAGACACTTTTGCTCATTCTTCTAGCATCACAAGCCTTCTTCTCTGCCTACCCGTGCCACCCATCTTTCAAGGCCAACCTTAATTTCTCATCTTTGACGTCTTTTCTAACCGTCCTGGCACTCAATCTTCTGTGACAGCAACTGTGGGGCCGTTAGGGTCTCGACGCCTGAATCCCAGGATTGTGGCTGGATAACAATCGCTGCTCATTCCCAGGACTACGGACCCTCCTCCCTCTTCTGCTCCTATGGCGGTAAGCGCCCCCAGATTGTCTATTCATAGTGTGATCCCTTAGGATAGTTCTTCTGTTTTGAATTGCCAATTGCCTTTTTACGATTTAACTTAAAAAAAAAAAGGACTTCTCTTTCCCATGCAGATTGTAAAGACTGCCCCCACACAACCTAGTTTCATATGAGGGAGGAGAGGAGTGCGCTATCGTGTACCAGGCAGTGATGTGCTGTTTTTGCCAGCGCTCCTAGTGTGATGGTCTAGCAGTCTGTTGCAGGAAGAGCTTCAAGACCCAAGAAAGGAGTCTGCCTGGAGTCGGCACCAGAGACATCAATGGTTTAATGGATGAGAGAGCTTACGTGTCTGAAGCAAGGTGCTGGACCAACATCCCACCGTGTATGGCAGACGGCGGGCAGGACGTGGTGGCAGTCTTTGCTCCCGGGGGCAGGTGGAGATGTCAAGTTGGCTTATCGATTATCATGGAAAGTGGCAGAGGGGCACGTCCCACACCACCCCTTTGACAACAGTCACTATCTGGGGCCTGGGGCAAGTACATAGGAAGGTCAGTCATGTGAGTAGGGTGTAGGTGAGGCAGGCACTGGCTGGGCAGGGGATGTACAGAGAGCAAGAGGGAAGCCATTCTGAGTGGCCTGACCATACACTGATTTATGGGGCACACAAACCCCATGATTTTACAGATATTCTTGCTTAGGATAAGGCTAAAGTAGAGAGTATTCATTTAGGTTTTTTTTTTTAAGTGAGTTGATTTAAATAAAAAAACATTAAATAATAATGGTTCAAGTGATACTCAGTGATGGCAAAAACTGTGGAAGTGGTCCTTGAATGACTGAAAGAG
>NW_006787659.1:1358511-1381756 GCF_000442215.2 Lipotes vexillifer | reverse complement strand
AAAGAGTGTTAGATGGTATTACATTTATTTCTCACAACAACCTTGCAAATTAAAAACTAAAGTCAAGAGAAACGTTGGGACTTAGCCCACCTAGAAAGCTAACAGGTCATGAAGCAGGATTCAGGTGGAGGCATTTAGGTCTCTGATGCTTTCCAAGGATCTGCACCCGTTTGTATAAGGAAGATTTTGTTTAACTACTTAAGTGTGTCTGACTTGTGTTTTTATACCTCACCTCATCTCCTCAAAAAGAGTTACTTTTTACATTAAATTTCTTCACCTCCAGAATGAATTCGGTGTGCTTCTAAACACATTTATAAACATACCCAGTTTCCTGCCTGGCTGAGTGAAACATTAATTCTCCAGCTTGGCACCTCATCCTGCAGCTGTAATAAGGGCCGTTATGCCCAAATAGGCCCTTAAACGGAAGACCTGCTGAGCAGAGACCCACTTTCCCAGCCCTGCTCCACCTCGTCAGCTTCTCTGCCAACTGACCAGGCGGAAGCAGCAGCAGGGGAGGAGGGCCTGCATGTAGGTGGGGAGGGGATCTTTTTGAAAGCCTTAAATCCCTCACAGGGAAGCAGCTGCTCCTTGTTTTTCTAACATCTGTCCCATCTGTCCCCATCCGCATCTGTCCCCATCCGCCCCTCACCCTTCACCTCACCCTTCGGGGGCTGGAGCTACACGGAGATACGACAAGGGAGCCTTTCTGAAGGCTGGTTGGTGAGTGGGTATGAGCATCATTGCTACTCAGAAAGTTTCTTCTACTGTGAAGGGGACAGTTGGGGTTCTTGAGGACGATGGCTATCACCTTCCTTCATTTTTTTTCTCACAAACATGCAGTTTTAATTGCCAGAGTGGGGATGTGTAGCATCACCCAAATCGGACTGTGCGCCCTGAGGGTATCATTTCACGAGACAGAGGTACCCCTAACGCCCACTTCCTAATTGTAACCTCCGGGGGAGGCACAGGCTTCCGATCTGTGGGGGGGAGGGGGGCGGAATCAGGATGCTACACACAGTACTAGGGTGCTGCACCGCCTTTAAGTGCCGCTTGCCGCATTTAGCAGCGTGCTGCCCATACCCGGGTTCCCCGCCAACACTGTGCGCCTCGGGACTTAAGGACCTTATTTTTATCCATTTATTTCACTCTAGTATTCAGAACCGTGGCTGGAACCTGGCAGGCATGAAATAGACACTTATGAATGAATGAACGTTAACGAAGAAAAAACAAAGGAGCAGTCTGTTTCCTTTGGTTCGAAGGCGGGAGTGCAGGGAGAGGCTTGGACTTGAACCGAGTCGCCCCGGGACGCGCATCCCCCAGGCACGCTACTTACAGGATGGGCCAGCAGGCGCTCCCTTTGGCCCCCAGCGCGCCTGCGCGGTCCAGGCGGCCCCCACCCCCGACCCCGGGCGCGCAGCAACGCCCCCCTCCCCGGTCCTTGCCTCCAACAAGTCCTCTCACTCGGGTCACGGGGTTGAGTGCGGGGTTAGGAGTGCGCAGGCGCAGTGGGCGGCGGAAGTCGCGACCAGGAAGTCAGAGGGGTAGGGGCCGCCCAGTTTTGCGTAGGGCCCCACGCTCCTCCTCCTGACCCCGCGTGCCGCCCACCCCATCTCACGTGGGGCCTAGCCCCGCCCCACCTGTGCGGGCGGCCACGCGGCTGCCACCTCCCGCGCACGGACATGGCCCTCGACCCCACAGGTACGGGGCGGGAGGCGGGGGTTGCTGAGTCTCGGGGGCGTGCGGCGAGCGTGGGGGGTGGGCCGGGGGGCGGGCTGGAGGTGGCGCGGCGCCGAGGCCGCCCCGCCCTCCCGCGTCCCTGGCGCCCGGCCCGCCGGCCATCGGCGCGAGGGTTCGGGGATGGCGGTCCGACTGTGGCTTGCGGACGTTTCCCCCCTAGCGCCTGCCTCCATGTCATCATGCTCTTTGCACAGTTTGGGGCACAGGCTCCTTTAAGTATCTGTGGTCCGACTTGAACACACCGGTCAGGGGCGAGGGCCCGTTTCTCTGGAAAGTGTCCCCGGACTCCCGGTCCCGTCCTCTTGACTTCGGCGCGCCTTCCTGGTGCTGCGCGGCATCAGTGCCTGCCTCCGACGCCGTCCTCAGGGGTCCCCTGCGGTACCCGGCGCGGAGGTTGCTCGCAGAGTTGCGGGTCTGGGGGGAGTGCTGATTGGCTTTAGCCCCTTTGGTGACTCAGGGAGAAGGGAGTAGACGTGTGGCTGACAAGTCTTGTGGCTGGGGGAGCCGAGTCCGGGTGCGACTCAGAATCCCACGTCCAGCCCGGGCTGCAGGCCGTGCTGCCGGCCGTGCTGCCGCTTGAGTCCTTATGGAGTAAACAGATACTTGTTGCCACCTCAGTGTGTCGTGTCATGTTCTAGGCCCTAGGAAACTAGTGTATAGGACAGAAAGTCCCTGCTCTGTCTAGATCTTGTGTTCCAGTGGTGGAAGAAAGAAGGCAGCACCCCTCTCCCCGTACACACTTTTACAGATTGTGGTAAACGTGAAGAAAATAAGCGGTGACAGAGGTAGATGGTAAAGCGCGGACCACTTTAGGTGGAAGGGTCAGTGAAGAGCACTAGGAGGAAGTGTCATGTGAATTGGCATCTGAAGGACCAGAGAAAGCAGTCCTGTAAAGAGGTAAGGAACCAGTATGCTAAGGCGCTCCAAGGTGCAAGTGCTTAAACGATTTGATTGGAGTGAGGGCCCGAGTGTGGAGGAGATCTGTCAGGAAGGATGCTGGGAAGGTAGGCAGAACCTGGATGCTGCAGGGCTTGAGCGGTGATAAGTAAGCATTTGGACTTTTCCTGATGTTATCAAAAATGTGTGGAAGGTTTTAAAGAGGGCAGTGACATAATATGATACGTTATGCCTTTACTACCCTGGTAGCAGTGGTAGCATTGTAGAGGGCCCAGAGAGGAAGGTTAAGATGGTAGCAGCAGTCCAGGCCAGATATGTTGGTATGTATTGGCCTGGGCTGGTATTAGGAAGACATGGAAAGAAAGACAAAGCTTCGGAAGATGTTTTGGAGGAGAAATTGACAGGACTTGCTGTTGAATTGAATAAGAGTGGTGAGCGAAAGGGAGGCATGAAGAGTAATTCCTAGGCTCTTGACTTCAGCTGGGTGGCTAGTGATGGTCCAGTCTAACAACATGATGCTCATTGGAAATTCAGATGAAAGAAGACATGGAAACAAGATTGGAATGGAAAGTAAGAAAGTGGACTCAGCAAGTAGGACGATTTTTTAAATACTTCTTTGTTTAAATATCAGGATACAAATGTATTGTCAGCTTTTTTTCTTTTAAACTTAATTTTTGTTTGGTTCATAGGTTGAAACATAGATTCATATTTTGATATTCCTCTTCTTACAGTACACAGGGGTATGTTTCTGAGATGAGTAGATATGCCAAATGAAGCTTATATAGCAAAATCTGTTTTCTCATTGGTTTATGTTAGGTTTCAAAAAAATCTTCATACAAGTTTGATTTTCATTTGGCAGCGGCTTTTAACTAACTGCCATTTTAACGAACTGTTCATTTTTCTCAAGAAATTCTGAACCCAACAATGAAATGCAGGTTGCATACGTACATGTAGTTTTATTTAAGCAATTTTCCTTTCTGTGAATGTAGAGGCAATACCAGCACTCTTTGGAAGCTTATCAGCCATAATTACGTTCCCTATTTTCTCTTACTATTTGAGTGCAAAGAGAGAGCTGGAGGAGAGTCCAAAACACCCAGGGAAAGTGTGAGGGAGAGAGAAATTTTTTAAAAATACTAGTTGCTGTTTGCACTTGCAGATGTTCAGAATTACTTTGCCCAAGCCTCTGGCAGTTTAAAATAGTCCACGGGCAGTTCTAACATGCAGAGGAGAAACACAGCTCTCTCCCAGGTTTATTGACTTGATCTTCAGCTTTGTTTTCTTATCAGCCTAATCTCCCTGCTCCTAGGGAAGTTCTCCCTACATCTGTAGCTGTAAACAGGACCTTTGATCACATAGTAATGATTCAAGAAATATACAGTATAGTTCATTCTCCTATGAAAGGATTTAAGCAGTTAGCCTTATTCCAAGTTATAACTTAACCAATTTATAACTCTTTCTGCAAGTATTGTATTTATTTTAAAAATCCAGTCAAACTTAGGTGATTGAAATTTTAGAGTTGTTTATTGATCACCTATAGAAAGGGTGTTACAAGTGGTGCTTGTTGAAGTAGAATTTCCAGAAAGGTAAAATGATTACTTATGCTAATACAAAGTGAATATGTGTTGAAGATTTTCTTCAACTCAGTAATTAGTAAGGGAACCAGTAAAATGTAAAAAACACTCCAGAAAGCATTGAGAAGGTGGATACTAGAATATGTCATAGATAGGCTTAGATAAAAGCTGGTTAATTTAATAGGGCCATAAACTGTCATTTTGGGCGTTATCTTTCCCACTGGTCAGATATTATTTCTATCTCTGTTGGACAGAGTTCTAGAATTTAAACTCTGCCCCTAACAAGTTGTAAAATAGTCCAGTCATGGGAAGTCCAGCCCAGTGCTGTCCTGAAAGGACACCCAGTTAAGCCTTTGCTGCTTCCAGAGTCCAGAGAAATCATCTGACATGATTATATTCCCAGATGACAACTCACAGGAACCTGGGCCTGAGAAGTTTGATTTCTTACATTTTCTAACAACTGGAAGAGATTGCCTTCTCCTCTGTTTTTCTTCTGCCTTTTCCTCTTTGAGCAGGGTAGGAAGTTTCCCTGCCCCGTCTATTAGGGTGGATTCACAGTGGGGGCAGCAGGAGAGAAGTTCCCTTAAGTGTGTGCGTGTGTCTCCCTTCATGGGTTTTTTCTTCCAGAAGTCTAATAAGGGGAAGAATGTGGGGAAGAATAAGGGGAATCCATGAGTAAGATGTGTGTATCTTGGGAGGATGGTATTATGGCGGCTATTGGAATACTTAGGTTGCATGGGTTCTTTTAGTGGTTCCCAAGGAGATGGAGGTAGATGAGCTTTAGGTATACCAGCACCCTCAGTCACTGGAAGATTCTGCTTTTCAAGTTAGACATCTAAACAGTTGGGAGAATCTTTTTTTTTTCCTGAGCATTGTGTGATTAATATGGAAAAATACTATAATGTAGTTGATTAGAAAATTTTTTATTTTATTGCTTCT
This sequence comes from Lipotes vexillifer, assembly GCF_000442215.2. Lineage (NCBI taxonomy): Eukaryota > Metazoa > Chordata > Mammalia > Artiodactyla > Lipotidae > Lipotes > Lipotes vexillifer. The sequence goes on along the minus strand of NW_006787659.1, from coordinate 1,376,612 downwards.
GTGTTTTCACAGTATCTGGTTACACACAAATTATATTCAAGTTGAGAGCTAAAAATCTGACTTCCCACATTTTATGTATTGCTAAGCTCAAATCATGTTTGCACTAGAAAATATATTGCTTTTGTCTCATTCGATTAACAACCTGAAATTGTTCTCTGAAATTTATTTATTTATTTTTAAAATTTATTTATTTCGGCACGTGGGATCTTCGTTGCGGCATGCGGGATCTTTCATTGAGGCGAGCAGGCTCTAGAGCACATGGGCTCAGTAGTTGTGGCCCACGAGCTTAGTTGCCTGACCAGGGATCTAACCCGAGTCCCCTGCATTGGAAGGCGGATTCTTAATCACTGGACTGCCAGGGAAGTCCTCTGTTCTCTGAAATTTAAAAACGCTGGCGTTAGCAGAGAGCACAGAAAAGAGAGAAGCATTGAAGTCAGAGAGGGATGTTTTTGGAGGCCCTGTGGGGTTTGGAGTGTGATCATGAAATGTCTCCTAAACCCATTGGTGGAGTTTGAATTTTATCCAAGAGTAACAGGAAGACACTGCAAGTGCAAGAGAGTGACAGGTAGAACTTTCCTTCATTGTGTGTTGATCTGACTTTTATTCAGATCCCAAGCGAGATCTCAGCTGAACCATCTGCATCGGGGCATCACACCTGGAGGCATGGGAGGTCCGTCCCTCATGGGTGGTTGTAATTTTGACGACCCAGCCAAGGTCTTGTGCCATTTCTTTGCTATGTTTTTTCCTCTCTTGTAATTAATAAGTAATCTGTGGGGAGACCGTTGAAGACCATGCAGATGTTCATTCCTCATCAAAAATCTCCCTTTGATTGAGCCTCCATTGATGATTTTTGCCTGATTCAGTCTTTCCTATGATGGTTACAGAATGATGGTTTTCTACCTCCAGTGCTCTCTCCATATTTATTAGATGGTTGTTGACATTTTGCTGGAGACAGGAAACTTACAGATTTGTTACTGGTGTGGACTCATGAATTTCTGTCTTCTCCATGGTTCATCATTTGTTACTGTGTGTAATTATTTTGGTACTCACGTTTTCTCAGATTTGGCCAGTGAGAGTTCGTTCAAACCAGCTTCTGGGTCCTTGGGATGTGCTCCCATCATTTTCTGAGCATTTACTTTTTTTTCTCACACAAGATATCTCTGGCTCCTGTAGGGCCTCCCCTGGCCCAGCCATAGACTTACTCATTTCTCAGACAAGCCGTGGTTCCTTTACTTGGGCACGATATTGAGGAACGAGCTTCGGGCACTTGGGCACCACTTGGGTGTTTTATGTGCAGGTGATTTATTCATGGAGTGTTCTTAGGAGAAACCTGCCAGGGAGGGAGGGGAACAGGAGCAGGAGGGGAGGAGGCTGAGTAAGGGTGTGCTGCAGGGCTTGTCCTGCTTTGGAGGCAAGGGAGCTGGGCTTTGTGATGCCTGTCAGCCCAGGCTTACTGCAGGGGTAGGGAAAGGGGACTCCGAGAAGGAAAACCGCCAAGTGCTCCCATGCCCCAGGGCGGTGCTGGGAAGGTTGCAGGTGTGATGCTTCAGGTTCTCTCCTCCAGGAGGCACCTGTGTTCCCCGCCACGGGAGGGACACCAGCCCCATCCTAAAAATAACTTATGTGAGTCTGTTAGGAACCTTAGTTTGGGTAGTGAGAGCTTGGATCAGGTAGGCAGGTCAGGTAGGAAGGGGTACCCTTGCACACATACGTAAATACACATAGATGTGTGTACTGCGTCCAGGTGTAAAGTATCTCGGGGTTGTGGTAAAAAAGTTTAAATATACCTAACATACGCCAAATTGTTTCTGGTTTTGTTTTTCATCTAGGCCATTTGACATGCTGTTCCTTCTTTTTGGAATTTTTCCCTTTCTGCCCCACCCCCACACCTGTCTAAGTCTTGTTCATTTTTTAAAAAAATTAATTTCAGAGGATGCTTTCTCTGATGGTCACCACCCTCCAGTGTTTTGCAAATTTTTTTTTTTAATATTTGGAATTTAAGAAACCACCAAAATATCAAATAACCTGGGTATGGAGTTTCTTTCATTCTAATCTAGAGTTTTTTCCTTGAGAAATGGAATGAAACCTATAGATGGGGTATGTCTATATGTATCACATAACTTGAAAGATGAAGAAAAATCTGATGTGAAAATGGGAATATTTCCTTGCGTGGTGACCAGTACATGTCTTTCATATGGTTCCATATCTTTATATTAGCGAAAGGATGATTAGAAAGGATAGGCCAGTTAATTACACCTAGACTGCAAGACATTCTCCGCCAGCCCCAGGAGGCACTGTACTGTTATGCATTTAGCACCGAATTCAATTTGGGAATGAGTAGGACTGACTTGTTTCAGACTTTGCCAGTAACCTCAGGTCCTTTAAGAATTCTGAATGGCATAATCTGAGATTTGAGGATGAGGGGCAGGGAGAGTAAGATGTATCAGAAGTTGAGGCTGCTTCAAGCCTTAAACTTGTATGTTTTTAAATACTTCCAGCTGGTCTCAAGGGGTTCTTGACTCAGCACAGAAAGTTCATGTTTCATTGACTCGATTAGTATGGTTATTTATCTCTAGGGGTGTTAATGCTATATTTGTAGGAAACTCTAGGTGTATGGATGTCAAAAACGCAAGTACCTTAGACTTGATAGAAGTGGGCCACACAAAATGTGCCCAAACAAGAACGTTGATTCCCAAATTAACCTTCTCCCCCCACCAGCCCCCATTATACTTTTACATTTGTAAGTAAAGAGACTGAGGGAAAACATTTTTAAGAACGTGGTGTTTACTATCCTGCATGGTGTTTTTGCTAAAGAACTGTTACTGGGAGGTTTTCCAGATTAAAGGATTTGTTAATTAACTAAATATGATTAATTGAAAGACAGAGTTTTAAATGTTTATGCTGCAGAATAAGGTACATCAGGGTATAAACAGTCCTTAGCATGTTGCTTGGTACATAGTAGGTGCCTGATAAGTGTTTAACAGAATGAATATCAAATGAATGAATATTTTTTCAACTATTTGTTAGTATAATGATTATCAAATATAGAAAATTTAAATACATGTGTCATTTATTAAATAGTTTTATTGCATGTTTACTATATGCTGGGAGTTGGAGTTATGGAGGTTAATGAGACATGGTCTCTGACCTCATTATACTTAAGTTTCGTGCAGTGTTTTTTTTTTTATTTTTTTATATATCTTCCAGTCACTTAGGCTGGGCAGCCAGGTGAGGGAAGGGGTCTTGGGCTATGCCCCTTAACCTTTGGGTGTCTGGCATGATACGCCCGTTTTCTTTCTTTTTAAAAATTTATTTAATTTATTTTAAAAATTTTTGGCTGCGTTGGGTCTTCATTGCTGCATGCGGGCCTTCGCTAGTTGTGGTGAGCGGGGGCTACTCTGTTGCGGTGCGGTGGCTTCTAGAGCATGGGCTCTAGGCGCACGAGCTCAGTGTAGTGGTGGCTTGCAGGCTCTAGAGCGCAGGCTCAGTAGTTGTGGTGCATGGACTTAGCTGCTCCGTGGCATGTGGGATCTTCCCAGACCAGGGCTCGAACCCATGTCCCCTGAATTGGCAGGTGGATTCCCAACCACTGTGCTACCAGGGAAGTCCTGTGCAGTGGTTCTTAATCTAGAATCTGATATACGAATTATTTGGGGAGCTTTTAAAAATACCAATGCCTGGGTGTTACCCCAGCATCTCTGTTTTAACTGGTCTAGGGTGGGACCCAGACATCACAATTTTTAAAAGCCCTCTCAGGTGTGGTTGTTAGATGCAGCCAGAATTGAAAACTTCTGGTACCAAACCCTGTCTTAATCTGCTTGAGCTGCCATAATAACATTCCATAGACTTGGTGGCTTAAACAGTGAACATTTATTTTCTTGCAGTTTGGGAGGCTGGGAGTTCCAAGTCAAGGTGCAGACCGATTTGGCTACTGGTTCTTCCCCTTTACAAGGCCACCTATCAGATTAGGGCCCTACCCATATGAGCTCATTTAACTTTAATCACCTCTCCAGCTACAGTCATTTTGGGTTTAGGGCTTCGACATGAAAATGGTGGTGGTGGGGACACAGTTCAGTCCGTAGCAACCATTGATCTAGCAGGAGAAGATTTTGTAGGTAGTGTGCTGTGCTGTGTTCTAAGTCCACGTGTGATTAGAGCCATAGCGTTTGTGCATGAAACACCGTGGGGTTAGAGGGTGGAGAATTCGTTTTCAGGTGCTGGGGTCAGGGAGCACTTTGGGTAGAACAAGAGTTGAGTGTGATGTTAAATAAGTAAACTTTGATAAGGAAATAAGAGGTAGGAGATGGAAAATAAAGACAGAAGATTGAGCTTGAGCTTGACTTGACTAGTGATTTGCTGGGTGGTGATGCAAGATTGCTTTGAGCTTTGTAAGCCTCAGGTTCATAACGCCTGCTCCTGCCTGTGATGGTGTTTGTAAAGTGATCCCTTCTGCCACCACTTTTTCCTTCCTTCTGAAAATATTTATTGTGCTTTTTCTGTGTACTATATAAATCTAAGCTGACTTTTTTTTTTTTAAGCTAAGAAGGAGAATATAACCACTGGGGTAGCAGAATAAAGATTTAAACTATAGAAATTTTTTTTTTTTTTTTTTTTTTTTTTGCGGTACGCGGGCCTCTCACTGTTGTGGCCTCTCCCGTTGCTGAGCACAGGCTCCGGACGCTCAGGCTCAGCGGCCATGGCTCACGGGCCCAGCCGCTCTGCGGCATTTGGGATCTTCCCGGACTGGGGCACGAACCCGTGTCCCCTGCATCAGCAGGCGGCCTCTCAACCACTGCGCCACCAGGGAAGCCCTAAACTATAGAAATTTTAAGTTGGAATTCTGATGCTGGTGGGACTTGGGAATTACTAACAGATACTTGAAAATGTGGGCCGAGTAGATTTGGAGATGTAGACAAGCACTGAGAACACAGCATAAAAAGTACCATTTTTAAGGTGGAGCCTTGTGGGATTGCCGCGGGAGGAATAGGAGCAGAACTTACCTAGGGAGTGTTTATACTTTTTTCAGTGTTACCATAGTTCAGAATATTTTTGAGACTCCTTTAGAATTTGCTTTCAGCCTCTACAGTACACATATCTTAATTATTTATCTTAATATCCTCATTTTGGTAAATTTTTGTTCTGAAGGTGAACTTGAACTTCAACCAAGGTTAGCCAGAGGCAATCTGGTGAAGGTGGTAAGAAGAAAGTTGTGTTGTGGAACTGGTTTTAACTCAGAACTCAGACTGGCTCTGTAGGCTATCCTGAGAAAGATGTGAGTGATTTGAGCAAAGGTTGAATCTTTGAAATAAGTAAATAGGGTCTCAGTATAAAAATAATTCCCTTGCTGTGTTATCAAAGTGGTCCGTGTGTTTTGTTAAATTTTATGAGCTCTTACAAGGTGGAGGAGGACTGGCAGAGCTAGTGTGGCCAGAGGCATTGAGGAGCGTTCGCAAGGATGCAAGTAGCCCACTGTGCTCCAGACGGACACCGGAGGGAAAATAAATCAGGGGTGTGTTGCTGGGAGGCCCAGGCATGCTGTCATTTATTCCTTCTGTTTCCTGTAATAACACGGCTGATTTTCTATTAGGTATCAATGGGAAATTGTGCTTGTAGCAAAAGACAGTCTTGAAGTTTTACCAAATAAAGTAAATGTGAAGCCTTTTCATTTAAGACATTGTGGCCACAGTGGAGATTGCAGTGCTTTTCTAAAATTGGCATGTCTTCTTGCATAAGTCGATTTCCTGCTTTGGTATACTTTTAGTCTTGTCCCTTTCTGGCCTCATCTTGGTTAAAGCAGTGTGGGTGGAAGAGGAAGTTTTCACACCTAGCAATCTGAAGAATCTGAGGTCCAAGAAATAGGTGCTTTGGGGAAATGGGCACATGTGGTGTGAACGAGGTGGTTACTACCAGTGGAAGCTGATAGGACAGAGGAGTACAAATGTAGCACAATGATTGTGGGAAGTCCGTGGTGTGTGACCCAGAAGCAGAGCAGAAATAGGCACATCTGCTTCATTGATGTGCTTTCTGGGTTTTGTAAGTTTGAGCTTATAAAAAGATTCTGTTGTCACTGACTGACCTGATATTTGATGTTTATTCTCTGTGAAGGTACTTTTCAGCCAACTGACAAATCAGTCCTTTTGCTTTTTTTTTTTTTAAATAATTTTCTCCATGGTCAGAATCATTTAGCTCTACTTTCTGATCAAGAAATGTGAAGCTTTGAATTTTGCTCGTTCAAAACGATGCTTCTGAAACCAACAGTCTTCTTGTCCAAGGGTTCTTTCAGGCTTCACCGTGACTTTGGAAGCTCATGGGACCTTGTTCGCTGAAGTCCCCTGAAATAGGCCACTGCCCCAGGTGAGGGGTCGGGTTGTGGAAGAAGATTTGGGGCCTGCCCTTTTATCAGAGGCCTGGGTTATATCCCCTCTGTGAGTCTCCATGTTTTTCTGTGCAAAACAGAATCCAAATACTTAACCTGAGGGGCCTTTAAGAAGACTAAAGGGTGTTCCTGGCCTTCATCTTGAGGTTTCATAGCCAGAGGCTGCTGGACTGTTGGGGGGAAAATCTTTCCTGCTATGGGTTTTCTTTGTTTTGTCAATTCAAGTGTGGCTTGAAGGAAAGACGGTGGGAAAGGGACACTGATCTTCCCTGTGTTTGTTTTCCCAGTCTCCGTACCCCTGCCCACCCACCCCTTTTTCATATTACATTGTCGCTGTAGAAGTGGGTATGACCGAGCTGGCAGACACAGGGAAGTCTGGTTGGGGCATCAGTGTCTTTGAGCACTGAGACCGGAGTCCTCCCGGGCTCCTGGTGTGAAGCACGCAGTGCAAAGGTACCAGTGGAGAGCTGTGGTCCTGCTGTATTGTACACCATGCTATCTGCCTGGGCCCTTCATTTGGAGACGCTTGGTAGCTGGTATAGAAGAGGGGCTTAAAGTAGAAACCATTGCTAATAAGAACAGTTTTGCACATTAACTACAAACATTTTTCTTATTTTTCCTCCAGAGTAAACAGTAGCATGGAAATGTCTGCGGGAACAAGTAAGTGCAGCTAGGAGGTTCCAAAAAAGACAAAAAAAGTGGCATTATCTAAATAACAATTTAATTAAATTAGAACATTTTCAGTGTTGAAAAGGCATTCCTTGCCCTTCCGGTGGTGTCACTTCTTTCCAGTGGAAGATTCTGTGATGCGCTGAGTTGCGTCACTGTTATTTTTGTGGATTCATGACAAGTGCTGCTGTCATTTGCCTTGTAATTGAGGATGGCATGTTGCAGGAACACGTGAGCCCCAGAGCGAAGTCTGAACTAACAAAGTCAGCTAGTGAAAAAGGTGAAAATTGACTTTCAGGTGATGATAGAATGTTGAGAAGTTAGAGCTTTGGAAATTTTCCCTGGTGGTGTTATCCTGATTCTTCATCTCAGTATAAATTCATGTGACTGTAGAGTAGCAAATTCTCAAAATTTGATTTTTTTTGTAGGCTTTGGTGCAGATGTATAACATATGCATCATATTGACATTGAGGGAATCACCCTGTAATTTTGTGAATAAAAAGTGCCATATCTATAATATTTGTAGTGTTGAAGGAAACTTTGAAATATGTATAAAATCATAATTAATTAAAATTAACATTTAATGATCAGTGTGCTACCAAGTGGTATCAGAATTAATTATATATTTTTAAGTCTGGTTTGTTTTTTGTTTTGTTTTGTTTTGTTTTTGGGCTGCATGGCACGCAGGATCTTAGTTCTTTGATCAGGGATAGAACCTGTGCCCCCTGCAGTGGAAGCGCAGAGTCCTAACCATTGGACCTCCAAGGGAACTCTCAAGTCTGTTATTTCTGATTTAACACCAAGAGTATAGAAAATCTAAAGCAATATTTGTATGATTGTAGAATTTTCTCTGCCATAGGAGGTTTTAGAAGAATGATCAGAAGGAGTTCTTGCAAGTCATTTAAAAAATGTTTCTGGAGGAATATTATAACCTATAATTTATAATGTAGGTAAATTTAGGTAATCAGTATTATAATTTACTTATGGTAAAAATGGTTCAGTATCACAAAGCTATGTCTTTATTCAGGGAACTAATTTAAAAAATTAGTGCTTTATCTAAGACCACTGCAAGATGTGTAGAGAAAGAGTGGGTTCATCAGGACACATTATAGATGAGTTGTATAGATTAAAACTGTATGAGTGAAAGGAAGAGATCACATTCTGAAATTGATTATATAGAGTAGATCAGCATATCACAGTATTTCTTCTAATCTGCTCAGTAATAATACTGTTAATTACTGATGCCTAAATATGGTTTTCACTGTAGACAAGGAGAAAAGAAGTGTGTGGAGACTGCCCCAGTTTTATTGTCTTCCCTCCGAATAGATACCAGCTTTCCACTCACAGGATGTGTCACAGGCTCTTCAAATTCAGCTTGTCTACCCTGAACCACCTGGGGTTTCTTTTGTCTCCCTGTCTCAGTGAGTGGTCACATCATTTCTTTTGGAGCCAGAAGACTGGGAAGCTCACCTTGACTCATCCTGGTTCCTTAGTCCCCTCAGTTCCCACCACTCCTCCAGAGCCTCCCTCTCAATCTGTCCTTTTCTCTCCACCCATACTTGCAGTTCCTTCTGTATGCTGGTGTTCTTTTTCTCATCTTATAGCAGCTCTGGCAAAGCTAAGGAAAAGGAGAAGGCATAGATCAATAGTGTAGGCCAGAGTTCAGCAATGTATACCCTGGGCAGAATCTGGTAAGGCCTGTAGGCTGTGAATGGTTAGTAACATTTTCAAAGGGTTGTTTAAAATAAATAAATAAATAAATAAAAGGAGTATACATGACTGAGATGGTTTGTAGCCTACAAAGCTTGAAGTATTTACACTCTGGTCCTTAACAGAAAAAGTTTGTTGACCCCCCTGGCATAGGTAGTGAAAATTGGGATACAGTTATAGGTGTAGTAAAGAGGAAGAAGTCATGTGAACATCTTCATATCATTATTTTGAAATTTTAGATGAAATGGATAGTTTCCTTGAGAAATACAAACTTACTAAAAACTGCGACTGACTCAAGAATAAATAGAAAGCCCTTAGAAAATTGTATCAGTAGTTAAAACTCTCTTTGTGTCTATCTCCCACACGCATACATACTCCCAAACCCTGACTAAACCAGGGACACACACACACATACACATATACGTGGCAGGATATTGGCTTATGTGATTGACTGTTGGGCAGGTCTGAAATGTGTAGGGCAGGGTGTCAGGAAGGGCAGCTCTGGAACTCTTGGTCATGAGCCAAAGCTGTGGTCTGCAGGTGGAATTCTTTAGGAGAATCTCAGGTGCGCTCTGAAGGCTTTTCAACTGATTGAATCAGGCCCACTCAGATTTTCTAGGATGATCTTCCTAAAGTCAACTGATTAAAGACGTTGATCACATCTGCAAAATACCCTCCCAGCAACAGTTTGTGTGAATACCTGGGGACTAGCACCTCACCAAATTGACCCATAAAGCTGACCATCACAGGTGGTTTCTACCAAACTTTCAAAGGACTGGTAATAATCTTGATTTTTACACAAAGGAGTCCAGAGAATACAAAAAGAAGTCCCTAATGTATTGTTTAAATAATGTGACTTTGATACCCAAACAACACAAAGATAGGAGAGTAAAGTCACAGGCAGATCTCAACATGAGGATAACTTCAAAAATTCTAAGCAGAAGTTGAGCACTCAAGACAGGTGCTGCTGGTTACTACTCACTGTTCTTCTAAAAGACATAGAATTGAAAAAGAAAGGTACAGAGCTTTCCTGATGATTGTCTGTATAGAAATTGGAGGACTTCCCTGGTGGCGCAGTGGTTAAGAATCTGCCTGCTAATGCAGGGGAAACGGGTTTGAGCCCTGGTCCGGGAAGATCCCACATGCTGCAGAGCAACTAAGCCCGTGCACCACAACTACTGAGCCTGTGTGCCACAACTGCTGAAGCCTGCGTGCCTAGAGACCACGCACCACAACGAAGAGTAGCCCCTGCTTGCTGCAACTAGATAAAGCCCGTGCGCAGCAATGAAGACCCATTGCAGCCAAAAATAAATAAATAAATAAATTTATTTAAAAAAAGAAATTGGAAGAGAATCTATTGGCAGAGTATTACAATTAATGAGAATTAAGTAAGGTTGTATTGGTTACAAGGACAATATAAAAAATTTAGTTGAACCTATGTACCAGCAATAAATAATTACATATTATTTATGAAAAGATACCTTTCCTGGTAGAAATAAATCTAACAAAAGATGAATAGTATCTTGAAGGAGAAAGTTATAAAACTTCTTGTCTACTTAATTACTGATAGTTAACTTGTTAAAATCACCCCTGTGAGTATAGATTCATATCATGTTTTAATGTTAACATATTATCAATTGAAGTAAAAGATATATACAGTGAAAATTACAGATTGTGAAGTTTTTTTAAAATTTATTTATTTATGGCTGCTTTGGGTCTTCATTGCTGCATGAGGGCTTTCTCTAATTGCGGTGAATGGGGCTACTCCTCGCTGCGGTGCGCAGGCTTCTCGCTGTGGTGGAGCACGGGCTCTAGGCGCGCAGGCTTCAGTGGTTGCGCACGTGGGCTTAGTTGCTGTGCGGCATGGGGGATCTTCCCGGACCAGGGCTCGAACCCGAGTCCCCTGGGTTAGCAGGCAGATTCTTAACCGCTGCGCCACCAGGGAAGCCCAGATTGTGAGTTTTGATAAATGCATATACCCCAAACAGGACATCCCTCAGAGAATATCCATCTCAATGCCCATGGATAGCTACTGTTCTGATTTTTATCATTGTAGATTAGTTTTGCATGTTCTTGAATCCTATGGTATGTACTCTTGTGCCTGGCTTCTTTTTCTCAACATAATTTTTGAGATTCACCCAAGTTGAGTAAACCAGTAGTTCATCCTTTTGTAGTGCTAAATAGTATTCAGTGGACATTTAGGTTTCCAGTTTGGGGCTATCATGAATAATGCTTCTATAAACTGACTTGTACAGGTTGTTTTCTGGACATATATTTTCGTTTATCTTGGGTAAATGAACACCTAGGGAGTGGAAAATAGACTGGCTGTATATTTAACTTTATAACTTAACAAGCAGGTTTCCAAAAAAGTTTATCATCTCACACTCCCACCTGCATGTATGAAAGTTCCAGTTGCTCCATGTTTCTTCCTTACATTTGGTGTCATTACTGTTTTTCATTTTAGTCATTCTGGTGGGTGTGAAATGACATCATAGGTTTCATTTGCATTTTCTTAATGATTAATGATTTTGAGCACCTTTTCACATATATATTTACAGTTTTGTGTATCTTCTTTTTGAAGTGTCCACTATAGCCTTTTGCCTCTTTTTTATTGGGTTGTTTCTATTTTTGTTATTGATAATTAGGAGTTTTTTAATATATTCTAGAGTCAAGTCCTTTGTTAGATACATATATTTTGCCCGTTTCTAATTGGATTGTTTTCTTATGGTCGAGGGTAAGCAAGTCTAAATATTCTGCAAATACATAAAGATCTTCTCCTATGATTTCTTCTAGCAGTTTTTTTTCCTTAACTTTTTATTTTGAAATAATTACAGACTCACAGAAGTTATAAAAAATACTAATGTGTAGAGTCTCTTGTGCCCTTCACCTTGCTTCCTCCAACAGTGAAATCTTACGTAACTGTAGTACAAATATCAAAAGCAGGAAACTTGACGTTGGTACAATACTGTTAACTAGACAGTAGACCTTTTCAGTTTTCACCAGTTTTTATATACATGCATGTTCGTGTGTATGGTTCTCTGCAGTTTTACTCCATGTTCCTGTTCTTAAAGGGAAAGCATTCAGTCTTTTACCATTAAGTATGATGTTAGCTATAGATTATTTGCAGATTCTTTGTTAGATTGAAGAAGTTCCTTTCTAGTCCTAGTTTACTGAGTTTTGTTTGTTCATTTTTAATGAATAGTGTTGAATTTTATGTGTTTTTTCTGCGTCAATTGATGTGATCTTATGGCTTTCCTTTTTCACACTGTTAATATGATAGATCACATTGGTTGTTTTTCAAATAGTGAACCAACCTTGCATCCTTGGAATAAAGCTCACTTGGTGTGGTGTATTTTTCTTTTTATATATTGCCAGATTTGATTTGCTAATATTTTGTTGAGGATTTTTGCATCTGTATTCATGAAGGATATTAGGGCTTTTTTTTTTTTTTTTAAATATTGCTTTGCTTCTGGTATCTGAGTAATGCTGTCCTAATAAAATGTGGTTGATTCAACCAACTGCCATTGTGTAATATTGTAGTACCCATGTATTGGAAAAAATCTGCATGTAAGTGGACCCTCACAGTTCAAACCCGTGTTGTTCAAGGGTCAACTGTATTGGTTTGAGACTTTAAATATGAGCATTTATTGCTATAAATTTCCCTATAAGCATTGCTTCAGCTTTGTCTTACAAATTTTGATATGTTATGCTTTCATTTTTATTCAGGTCAGTGTATTCTTTTACTTCCTCTTTTGACTTATGAATTATTTAGAAGTGTGTCATTTAATTTCCAGGTGTCAGAAGGTTTTCCTGCTATCTTTCTGTTACTACTGTCTGGTTAACTCCATTCCACTTGATTTATCTGTAGGGTTTCTGAATTTATTTCTTAGTTTTTTTTAAGTGGTTGTTCTAAAGATTACATTATGCATACATAGTTTATCACAGTCTACTAGCATCAACATTTTATCTTTCAAATAAAACGTAGATATCTTACTACCACCAAAGTTGCTTTATCCTCTTTCCTTTATCCTGTAGTCATCTTTAATATTATCTCTATATACATTGAGAATGCTATAATTTTTGCTTCTGTCAAAAATAATTTTTAAAATTCAAGAAAAGAATAGTTTATTACATTTATTCTTTGTGTTGCCCTTTCTTCATTCCTGTTGTTCTGAGTTTCCTTTTGTTAATATTTCCTTCCTGTCTGAATAACTTCCTCTAGCCATTCTTTTACAACAGGTCTGCTGGCAAGAAATTACCTTAGCTTCCTTTCCTCTGAGTTATCTTTATTCTATCTTCAATCCTGAAAAACATTTTTTCTGGTTATAGAATTTTTGATTGACAGGTCTTTTCTTTTAGTACTCGAAAATACTGTGACACTTCCTTCTGGCCTCTGTGGTTTCTGAAGAGAAAGCCTTTGTCTTTTGAATTTTTGTTCTGCTATATTTCTCTCTGATGCCTTGAAGATTTTTTTTTTTGAATTTTTGAATTTTATTTTTTTATACAGCAGTTTCTTATTAGTCATCAATTTGATACACATCAGTGTATACATGTCAGCCCCAATCGTCCAGTTCAGCACACCACCATCCCCTCCCCACCGTGGCTTTCCTCCCTTGGTGTCCATACCTGTGTTCTCTACATCTTTGTCTCAACTTCTGCCCTGCACCTTGAAGATTTTTCTTTCTCATTTTCCGAAGTATGATTATGATTTGTCTGGGTGTGTATTTCTTTAGGTTTTTAACTGTTTTCTTGAATTGATAGGTTTTTGTCTTTTGACTAGTTCGTAAAGGTGTCAGTCATTTCTTCAAATATTTTTTCAGCCCTGCATTCTTTTTACCTCTTTTTACCTCTTTTTCTGAGACTGTGGTAAAATCAATGTTGGATCTTTTCTTCTTGTCTTGCAGGTTCCTGAGCCCCAGTTCATTTTTTAAAAAGCCATTTTCTATTTTATAGATTGGAAGGTTATTATTGAATTATTTTCTAGTCCTCTGACTTTTTATTATGTCATTTCCATTTGATTTTTGTATATTAATCTTGTATCTGGAAGCCTTGCTAAACTCATGTACTCGTTCTAGTAACTTTCTGTAGATTCCATTGGATTTTCCATATAGACGATTATATGATCTTTGAGTAACTATGGTTTTATTTTTTCTTTTCAATCTGGAAGCCTTTTATTTTTCTTGCCTTATTGCACTGGCTAGAACATCCAGTATAATGCTGAATAGAAATGGTAAGAGAGACTTCTTTATCTTTTGTTCCCTGTTTTAGGAGGAAAACATTCAGTGTTTCACCATTAAATATGATATCAGCAGTGGGTTTTTCTTTAGATGCTGTTTATCCTGTTGAGGAAGTTTCCTTCTGTTCCTACTTTACTGAGGGTTTGAATTAGGAATGGATACTAGGTTTTTGTCAAATGTGTTTTCTGTGGCTTGTTGTCATAACCATGTGTCTTTCCTTCTTTAGTTTTTTAATACGATGAATTACATTTCTTGACTTTTGAATATTAAGTGAAGCTTGCAATCCTGGGATAGGCCCCACCTAGTCATGAGGTATTATCCTTTTTTATATTGCTGAATTCAATTTGCTCATCTTTTGTAAAGAGTTTTACATCTGTATTCATGATGGGATATTGGACTGTAGTTTTCTTTTCTTGTAATGTCTTATCTGGTTTTGGTATCAGGGTAATGCTGGCTTCAGAGCAGTTTTCTGAAAGAGTTCGTATGGAATTGATATTATTTCTTTCTTAAATGTTTGGCCACATTCACCAGTGAGGCTCTCTGGGTCTGGAATTTTTTTGTGAGAAAGCTTTTAACTACAGATTCAATTTTCTTAATAGATATAGGGCTCTGCTGGTTATATGTCCTTTTGAGTTAGGTTTGGTTATTTGTGTTTTTCAAGGAATTTGTCCACTTCATCTTCGTTGTCAAATTTATTGACCTACATTTAAAGATCACTTAAATACATTATTATTATATAAAAATGTGTATCATTTCTGATCTTTGTGACCTCCCTTTTTTACTGGCAAGGTGGTTTATCAGTTTTAATAATGTTTTCAAAGAACCAGTTTTGGTTTCATTGCTTTTCTCTATCATTTTGCTTGTTTATTTTGGTTTCTATTTCATTGATTTATGCTTAGGTTTTATTATTTCTTTTCTTTGCTTTGTGTTTCTTTATTCTTTTTCTAATTTCTCAAAGTGGAAGATTAAGTCATTGATTTAAGACCATCCTTTTTTTCCAGTGTAAACTTTTAGTGCTATAAATTTTTCTGTCAGTACTGTTTTAGCTGCGTCACACAAATTTTGATGTTATATTTTCTTTCATTTCAAAATACTTTCTAATTTCCCTTTTCATTTCTTCCTAGACCCATGGGTTATTTTAAAGTGTGTTATTTAGTGTCCAAATGTTTGAAGATTATCAAGAGATCCTTTTGTTACTGATTTCTACTTTAAATACACTGGTGTCAGGGAACATACTTTGTATGATTTGAATTCTTTTACACTTATTAAGATTTGTTTCCTAGCCCAGACTATAGTTTATCTTGGTAAATATTCAGCTGTTATTGAGTGTTCTATAAATGTTAGGTCAAGTTAGTTGATGATGTTGTTCAAGTACTCTACAGTTTTAACATGTAAATTTAAATGTATGTTTTCTAATATGCCTTATATATTTACACTTGTACATCATGGATTCATTTTATTTGATCAGAATATATTCTCTATTACTTCTTGTGGCAGATTTTATTTTACAAAGAAGGTTACAACGGTATCTTCCCTCCCTCAGGCTCCGTGTGATGTGGCCCTCCCTCCACTGGAGTGTAGGCTGAGCCCAGTGACTTGAAATCAACATAAGGTAGCAGGAACAAGGCTGCATGGCTTCCACAACAGGCTCAGAAAAGGCCATCTACCCACTGTACCCTGTGTAGGTGATTTGGCCTTTCCAGTCCACATATCAGATAAATATGTGAAGAAAGAAGTCTTCTTGGCAGTAAATCCTCCAGCCGCAGCTTTTGTGTCTATTGAAGTCAGGGCCTGTGGCTGGAGTCTTCCCAGGTGAGCCCCAGACACAGAAGCAGAGAAGAGTCACTTCTGCTCTACCTGCCTGAACTCCTGCCCATGGGCTCCCTGTGCATACAGGATTCTTGTTTTCCATCACCACATTGGATTAGTGGCTTGGTTTGTCACACTATGATAAAGATCACTTCTTTTTCGGTGGGGTTGAAAGAGATAAACTTTTCAGTTCCTACATATCTGAAAATATCTTTAATTTCACTCTTAATTGGCTCTGGAATTCTTGGATATAAAGTAATTCTTTCTGAGAACTTTGATGTTATTTCGTCATTATCTTCTTGCATCCACATCTTGCCTGTGAAACGTGATGTAAATCTGGTCCTTGTTCCTCTGTGTGGTGATTTTTTTTTCCCTTTAGAAGCTTTTAGGATTTTTGAGCTTCAGATATTTCATCAAAGTGCATTTAGGTGACCTATGATTTGTTTCTTTCTGAGGACTCATGTCTTTTTATTTGCTTCAGTATATTATATTTATTTGAAAATCTTATTTTCTTTACTCTTTTCACCCTCTTAGGAGTTGTTTACTTCTTGATTAATTACAGTTAGGTTCTCCTTTTCATTGTGTTGTCCTTCAACAAATTTAGGTGATTCTTGGCTGTTTGGTTGTTGCTGATTTTGTTTGCTTTTTGAGATGCCCTCTTACCCTCTCTACAAATACTGTATCACTTCATAGCTGCATCCAGAGGATGTTGGGAACCAGGAAAAGTTTAGGGGTTCCTGGTCTTAAGTGTCACTAGATAGATACTGAGAGACTTTCTGATCTTATGGGGATAAGTGCCTGTATTTACTTATTTTACATGTGGTCTGAAGGCAGCAGAAGAGTGACCTCCTTTGGCTCCTGCTGTGGTATTTCGACCACTAATGCTTTGGTTTCCTCTAGGGATGGCTCCTTCTCCCCGTTTCTGCTGCTTCAGAGCGTGGAGCATGCTTCCTACTTTTTTTTTTTCTTTTATGCGTTACGCGGGCCTCTCACTGTTGTGGCCTCTCCCCTTGCGGAGCACAGGCTCCGGACGCGCAGGCTCAGCGGCGATGGCTCACGGGCCCAGCCGCTCCGCGGCACGTGGGATCTTCCCGGAGATCCGGGGCATGAACCCGTGTCCCCTGCATCGGCAGGCGGACTCTCAACCATTGTGCCACCAGGGAAGCCCGCTTCCTACTTTTGGTATCAGTTTTTTCCTGGGAAAAAACTCTGGGGATAAGATTGCCTCCTTTAATCTGATCTCATCTACCTTTTGCCTTTCAGAATTCCTGATCATTTGGAGGATACTTACCCCTTTGGATTCAGGGTTCTCTAGGAATTTGAGGAGCAGGTGGGAGTTTGGAGCAGGTTCTCCGGCTGCTGTGTTAGTCTAACTGAGGTAGTTCTATTTAAAGTGCACAGAAACCTCCTGTAGTTTGTTTTTCTATGCACACGAGTTCTACTTTTTCTTCTTCTGCCAGCTCTTTCTTAAGCTACTCTTGTTACTGGGTCTCTTAATCTTGGATCTCTTCATCTATCCTTGGATCTCAGTACTGTATTGCTAAAAATCCTCTTTTTGTGGATTATATGAATTAAAAAATTATAACACTTTATGACTTTAATTTTGCCAAGACTACATGGAATGTGTTATCAAATAAAAGTGTTGCAGCATAGTTTGCAGAATGTTTTAGAAAGATGTTGCCTACACCCTCACATTTTTTCTTTTGTATATAAAACAGTATTTAGAATGATTTTCAGCGACTAAAGAGTCACAATTTCATGAGGTCATAGAAGAGTCACTTTTTAATATATTTGCCTAGGCTTCTATTTTAAGTAGATCAGAGTGCTTATTTTTCCCCTAAACTGGAGATTTACCTGAGACTTTACTATATTAAAGGAAGATCTTTTTTTTTTTTTCAGAGCAGCATCTCAGACATGTCGAAAAAGATGTTTTGATCCCCAAAATAATGAGAGAAAAGGCCCGAGAGAGATGTTCTGAACAAGTTCAAGGTAAGATTCAAATATTCATATGAAGATCAAATATGTTTTTTATAACATTATGTGAATTTAATCCTTAGCCTTGGAATCAAGTAATCAGTGAATTAATATGTATGAATTGCTTCTTACCCTTTCACTCAGATACCAACCAGTATTTCAGCTTTCAGAACTTCCAGGCAGTGTTCAATTCATTTACAATTTAAAAATATTCTCCCAGATTCCTAGTAAAAAGCATTTTTTCCCAGATGTACAGTTATATATAGAGAAAAACTTGTATTCATATTTTGGAGAAACAAGTTATTCTGGTGATTCTGATAGGGAAA
>NW_006787659.1:1329893-1358491 GCF_000442215.2 Lipotes vexillifer | reverse complement strand
AGGGAAAGAAGAAACATCAAATGTAATGTGTGCCTGTTTTTCCTCTATCAACATATTCATATATGAATATAGTCTAAGATGATTTTCTTTGGCGTTGTTGTCTATTACTGAATTGTTAATGGAATCTCAGTAGTACTTACAAGTCTTTTTAAAATTTTTTCTATATTCTACATTTCTGAGCAGAAGATATTTATGTAAATGCATGCGCTAGACACCCACATATGCATGTATTCTTTGAAAAATGTTTTTTAATTTAAAATATGCCTGTCTTCTATAAATCTAGAGATATGTTGATTAATATATAATATTATAGTGAAAAATACAAAGGCGTAGAAGATGAAAAATGAGGCCATAAATGATGGGTAATTAGAAAAGCAGCAGTATTATTGTAGAAATGTTTTTTTAATAAAAATCTTCCTCTTGGAATGTCCATGGCAAAGAAACAGTGGTAAAATTGTGCTGACGTGGACTGTTTTCCCGGCATCCCTTGTAGCCTTCGTTGAGGGACCACAGTAATGCTTAGTGGGGCTGATGGGCTTCAGTGCCCGGCAAGTTTCTCCGTGGGAAGCCAGGCTGTGTCAGCTGTAGTTTGGGGACTGTGTCAATAACATTTGGGTGCTAGGCACATTTCTGTCCCTTAGATGCTATCTCCTTAGAGAATGACCTCTGGGACTGATGGACAAAGGCAATAAAAGAATAGTTCCTCAGAATTGACATTGTGTGCTGGTCATTTCTTTTTCTTAAATGATTTATCATGAGCTATTCCCATTTTAAATCCACCTATAAATCAGGTTTGAATTAAATCCATCTGTAAGTAAATTTATTAACAAGTTATCAGTAATTTATTAGTATCATTTGATGGTCTTGCTTTCATTATGAATTAGTCGTATAATCAGAGCACCTTCCTTTCCCCCACGCCCAGATGTCAGGAGAAGTTACTCCACTGGCACCTGCGGGTAGGGTTCAGTGCACACCTGGCGTCAGCGGGTGTCATGCTGATGGTCTCAAGAGGTAACCCTCCACCTGCCTCATAGGACTTTAAAAAAATATCCTGATTCAGGTGAGGGAGGATAAAACTTAAAAATGGATAATAAAATTATAGGGTTTTGTAACATGTTATTCTGATATCTAGAATGAAAGAAAGCTAGATAACTCAATTATAGACTTCTTACATGATTCAGATGAAAATGTGAAATGGTCGAGTTTAGGTTTCAGAACTACATTTGCTTTGCTCTTAGACAATGAAACTTTGGTCTTTGAACTGAAAGAAATAGAGTATAACTTTAAAATATTTGTGTTACACACCTATTACTTTGTAATGGTACAGAAAAGAAAATGTTTAGTTTTTGCTTCTTTATCAAAACTTAAGTTGCTTAGGATGTTGATCATTTTTTTTTTTTTTACCATACTTAAAATCTTCTGAAGACTGAAAGCATCTTAAAATTTGAGATCCATTTGAGTTATTTCAATGCATTTGTCTCTACTAGAACACGTTATAACAAATGATCTTTGAGTATTTGAATTTTTATAGATATCATATATTGATTTTTTTGTCAGGCCATATGGTCCAAAACTGTTTTAGAATCTAAAATTGATTATTTTATAAAAGAATGATCTTCCTGTTTAACCATGTGAACTAGGAGAGAACATAACCTGGCATTGCTCAAGTGGGAGCAGAACAGCTACATTTAAACTGAACAATAAGACGGAATTTAGAATCAGAACACTTCCATTGTGGTTTATTTACTGTTTATAGCCTTTGTTTTATTAAGTAATTACAGGATTTTACATAAAAGCATTATGCATCCTAATTGTACAGTTCTTGAGTAAAGATATAGGAATTCTAATAAGTGATCTGATTTTCTGTTAAATGCCTGAAACATGATTATGTAGGAAAGCTTTTCTGTTTGATTTTGTTTTATTTTTTCATGTCATTTCAACCTGGCTGATCGTAAGAATTGGGTCAGGCTGCCAGCAACTTAGGTTTGTGAAGGGAATGGAACAGCTTTTCCAGTGACAAAGAGAAATGAAATCACTTTCAATGAAGAAAAGGATGCCTCATTATAGTCACCAACAGCAGTTATTGACAGCTACACTTCCTATTAACAAGGAGCATTTAACTAAGAGTTTGGCTGTTGGATCTTTGGACTTGATCTAATTTGCTAGCATTAATTAGTTTCTTTTGAGCACAGACACTTGGTGCTCACAGCTATAGATTTGGAGGGCTAATTAGGATAGAAAATTGAACAGAATGGGGTAAGGCATTAACCTTCAACCATTACCAGCTGGGACACTGATAAAGACCACAGCATCCAAATGCTCCCTATTGATGTGAGAGTACCCTAATGAATATCAATTTCAGCCAGGTTGCTATATTCTTACTAGTTCTCTCTTCATTATAAGTTTTAACCAGCTTCCCTGATCCCTTCATTATCTATATGTACACTATTGGGTTTTTACTCTACACTGATTTAGTCTGCATTGCACATTTCACCTTATGTTTAAACACACTTAAAATTTGTCTTAAGTAGTGGATAATGTTTAGAGTGTTTCGTTGTTATAGCCCCTGATACTTCTAAAATTTAACTTTTATCTATAATTACAAGATTCTAATTCTACAGTTAATTTTTATGAAGTCATGGTAACTTTGCCATTTCCATATAATGAAAATTATAACCTGAAACAAGAAAGTCTCAGCTTTTGGGTGACAGTTAAGCAGTGTTTGTAGTAAACTGGTGTCAACTTGAGAATCTTTGTCTTTATAAAATAGATTTTTTTTGTTTCCTTTTGAAGAGAAAAAGAATGCTCATCACTTTTTCCTTTATAACTTAGTTTTGATTTAATGAGTAAAGATGGCTTGACTTGGGGATTAGATACAGAATTGAGAATCTGGATCTCACTACTACATAAACTTTCACAAGATTATAAACTCTGTTGGTAAAGCATACATCAAAAGAAAGGCAATTGAACAATGGATTTAAATAGAAAACTTCATAATGTTCTTCTTTTGCCAGTGGTATTAGTGGCAGTGAGTAGAGCCACTAAAATAAACGACCAAAGTAACACAGTGAATGCTGAATACACGGAATGGTACAGAAGAAAAATTCTAGAATGGCCACTCTCTGCCTTTCTCCCCTCAGGCTCCCCACCTCCCCAAAGCCAAAACAGAAGTCCTGTTCCATCAAGTGTGATGGTGGAATCATTGCTTTTTCTTGAATCGGGGACTTACCAATGTGTAGTGTTTTAGGAGGATGGTTTGATGACCTCTGAAGGCTACTTCCCACTCTGTGACTTTTCCCATGCGTTTGACTCTTCACTAATTTAATGATTTATATTTTCTATGTTAGTAATATTTTTTAAAATACTGTTTGTTCATACATAATGGTAAAGTATGCATTCTAGTGCTATAAATTTTTTTTTTCTGGACATAGAGCCTTCATAAGAAAAAGAGTCACTGAATTGCTGTGTTTTGTAAAAATTCATTGTATTTCTTTGCTTTTTTGAAATGCATAATTGGCATTTGATATAACATCTCTATGCTGAGTAAAGAAGTTTGCCTTAAAAATAGTAAGAACCTTTTTTTCTTTTTGTTACGACAGATCAAGACCAGAAAAGTACTTTGACATCAGGGGTGGCCTGGAACTTTCTTTAACCTGGATATATTCTCCAACTCACTCCTTTCATCCCTTGGGCCTTCTTTTATCATATTTCAATGTTTCTTTTGTATCAGTGTTTTCTGTGGCAGTCTTTTTGATCTACTGGCCAGTAGGTAGGATTGGTTCTAAAGGAATTGTATAAAGTATAAGGAAGCATGGATTGTTTGACACATCACAGAACTGTCGTTAAATAACACAGAAGCTTGATAAAATGCCTGCTGTCTTTATCAGTCACACACAACTGAAATATGTTATATTTTGCTAAATTCCAAAGATGGATGAATTAACAAAAAAAGAAATTCAAATTAAGAATGCTTAGGATATTCTTTTATTTATTTATTTTTTTCGGTACGCAGGCCTCTCACTGTTGTGGCCTCTCCCGCTGCGGAGCACAGGCTCCGGATGCGCAGGCTCAGCGGCCATGGCTCACGGGCCCAGCCACTCCGCAGCATGTGGGATCGTCCCGGACTGGGGCACGAACCCGTGTTCCCTGCATCGGCAGGCGGACTCTCAACCACTGCGCCACCAGGGAAGCCCCAGGATCTTCTTTAGGATATTTGCAGGCAGAGAACTATCAAGACATCATTAAAACAAATTGGAGGGCTGCAGACTGTAAATGGTCAAAGTAATCAATCTTCTATCCAGCTCTGTTACTTGAACCTGCCCAAAGCTTTTCATTTGTTGTTTGAATTGTATGTGTTTATCACATGTATTTTTGCCATTTAACCGGTTCACCAATGTTAAGTCACACTGAAGTAGAGATTCAACACATCTTTAGACTGGTTTGGATATGTTAGGAGGATAATATATAAAATCACAAAATATGAGTATCTTTTATGTATAAGAGTATGTTATATATTCTAAGAAATACAAAGAGATTTAAGGCACAAGTCCTCTTCTTTGGACCTACACGGGACTGTGTCAGGGTCCCCAAGACCACCCCTGAGTTTGGTGATTTCCTACAATAGTACTAAGCATATAGTCATACTGATGGCTAAGATTTATTAGAGCAAAACCAGCAAAGGGAAGAGGCACATGGGACGAAGTCCAGAGGAAACCAGGTGCAAGCTTCCTAGAGTTCTCTCCTGGTAGAGTCACTCAGCGTGAGTTTAATTCCACCATGGTTGAATTGTGACAACGTGTGAAATGTCTCCGGGGGAGCTCGTTAGAGACTCGGCCCTCAGACTTTTAACTGGGAGTCAGTCACGTGGCAGCCTCTGCATAGTATGTACCAAAATTCCAGACTCCCAGAAGGAAAGCAGGTGTTGAACACAAACCACGTGGTTTACCCAGTTTAGGCGCAGTGAGCAGCTCTCACCAATTAGGGAATGGTGGGAATGCTTCCCAAATCCAGGTTCTGACACCAGCTAAGGGCCAGCCTTGTAAGCAGGCCTTTCTAAGGAGAGCGGTGTCAGGCCTGCCATGGTAACTCTTTTCTGCACATGGACACAGTAAAAGTTATTATGTATTTAATAACTTTACAATACTTAATTTAATAATTGTGTTCAATCAAAGTTATTATGTATGTCTGTTGGGCTGATGTCATGCCTGTGGCATCACGAATAATAGACCTCTGTCAGTCACAAGTACAGCTGAATGATTTTTAAAACAACTGAGCAAAGTATATGATATGGTCATTGCTCATTGACTTAGTAGTTCTCAGTTACATTTATTAATTCACACTTCTGTTGTAGGACTTAATGATTGTCTTGACTTATTGGTCTTGTTTCTGAATAATGGCAATTTTGTAATAAAATTATCTGTAATTGGACATTAGTACTCCTCTTGAATAAAATGGCTAGTTCTTTCACAAAGAAAGGTGCAGTATGTTTTAGTTTTAGAAGTTAAGTTAAATTTTTTTTGAATTTTATTTTATTTATTTTTTTGATACAGCAGGTTCTTATTAGTTATCCATTTTATACATATTAGTGTATGTATGTCAATCCCAATTTCCCAGTTCATCACCCACCCCCCCACTTTCAGCTAAATCTTTAATTGACTAAATTAGCAGGGAATATTGTCAGAGCAGATGAATCTAGTGTTTTTAACAACTGATTTATGCAACTCATCTCTGAAGATATAAGAGTGAAAAGTCTACATTTGAACACAAAACCAAAAAATTACATGGCTTGAAACTTAGAAATATTTGTTAAAATGAGTAAATATTATTAATAAAAATGTGAGTTATAACTCCTATCAGTATTAACAAGTTTATATTATTTTCCTAGTTTCCTAGCTATTCGACTTTCAATTATTTTGCTGTAATAGACTTAAATCCTTTCATCTTATGAGCAATTAATCCAAAACTAAGTGTCATCTTTAAACAGTACCATGCCCTTGTATGTAAAATCTGAGTACAACATCACACTTCATTTACGCTATCTGATGATCCTTGAGTTGTGATTGGGATTCTAATCAGAGCCTGTGACTGGTAAACTTCTTGCAAATACACACAAATAGTTATATTTTTACTAAATACATTCTTATAGAAATCTTATATGTCTGTGGAAAATAAAGGGGAAGTTTGGTTTGTACAGAACCCTGGAATGCACTAGATTGGTAGGTTTAGAACTATTTAAAAAATAATCAGTTCTTTTTGGGATGGGGCTAGAATTTGTTTCAAACTAATGTCTAAAACAGATAAAAGCAGTATTTTTGTGTGTATTATTACAAGTTACTGATTTTGTTACATTTACAGAGTCAGTACATGAGAACAGTTATTTTCAGGAAGCAAATTTGAAATCAGATGTTATAACAGTTGTTGCCTAGTATGTATCTCCCAGTTAATTTTTGTGGTTCAGTTTTTGAGGGATGCAAAATATAGAGTAAACCCTAAATTACATAAGGAAGTAGTTCTAAATAGTAATGATTTCTTACGATTTACTCAGATTTTCAGAGTATTGTTCAATTAAATAGATATAATAGAAAAATTTTGTTCTGAGGCCCATAAACAAGTTTTTCTGGCGTCATATTTTACTATATTGGCTGTCTCCAAAGTGTTAGCATTTGATAATACTATTTGCATATGTTTTAGTGTTGGTCAATTATTACATGACTAAAAATATATTTTTACAAAGCCAAAACGGAATTTTCAGATTCTCTTAGGCACTTGAATGGACCCTTAGGGTTATATGGAACATGGCCATTAAAAAACATTTACTGAGTATTTCCCACTTAGTAGTCACCATTATATGAACAGTAAATAAAACAAAGACATTTGCCATGATAGCCCTTAGATTTCAGGGAAGGAGGGAGATAAATATTGTAAGTTATTGTAAGTAAATATAGGTGACCTGTTGTTTTTTGCGTTACGCGGGCCTCTCACTGTTGTGGCCTCTCCCGTTGCGGAGCACAGGCTCCGGACGCGTAGGCTCAGTGGCCATGGCTCACGGGCTCAGCCGCTCCGCGGCATGTGGGATCCTCCCAGACCGGGGCACGAACCCACGTACCCTGCATCGACAGGCGGACTCTCAACCACTGCGCCACCAGGGAATCCCCGGGGCTGCAGTTTTTAGTAGGTGGTCAGCATGGGTCTCACTAAGATGGTGACATTTGAACAGAATTCTTGTAGGAGGTGAAGGAGAGGGAGGAATGATGTGAACAGGAGTAGCACGTGAAAAGATGCTGAGGCACTGGATGCGGCTGGCATGTTTGAGGAGCACCAGAAAGGTGCCTGTGGTTAGGGTGGGATGAGTGAGGAGGGGAGTGGGAAGTGATTGTTCAGGAGGGTGACAGTGGATAGAATCAGGGTCTTGTGGGCACTGAGGAGCCAAATGAAAGGTAGTGATGGCTTAGAGCAGTGGAAGGAGACGGGGTCTGATCTGAAGTGTGCTAGCGTCACTCGCCGCTGCGTTAAGAATAGATGGGATGGGGCAAGGGCAGACCAGGGATGCCAGTTTAGGGATGTTACTGTGATGGTCCACCTGATAGAGGGTGGTGAAGTGGAGGGGTGGTAATGGTGGAGATGGTGAGACTGAGCGAACCCAGGGTGTATTTTGAAGACAGAGTTAAGAGAGAAAAAGACAACTCCCTGTTACTTGTCCTGAGCAAGTAATGGATGGAGTTGTGGTTGAGACGGGGAAGCCTGTGTGTGGAGAAATTTTATTATTTTATTTTAGTTTTTGGCGATCGATAGATCAGGAGTCTAATTCTGGACGTGAACTTTGAGGTGTCTGGTAGACATCTAAGTTTGAAGCCACTGTATTGGACGGTAATAAAAATTCGTCACTGTTTTCAAGGGAAACAAAGGAGGCGAATGTTTATCCAATTGTGGTGGTTCTGGTATTTTTCTAATATTTTTGTGTGTCAGTTCTCTTGGTGTGTGTTTGATACACGTCGATTTGGACAGTGATAAAGACTGATATTTTTGTTCCTTGGTTTTAAGGTTCTACCTGGACCACTTTCATTCCACAATTAACTCATGATTACATTGATTTGTTAATTCATCAAACTGTCCTTCAGTACTGCTGGCTGCGGTATCTGGTGCTGGGTACCTGGTCTCACACCACAGTGAAGAGGCTAAATTAGCCATTTGTGTCAAATGACGCGTGGTCAAAGGCAGCAAATACCATTTCTCTGTGCCAACTCTGATGAGTTGGAAGTGGCTGCCCAGCACACTGGTGCTGTGTCAGACATGAGTGGTGGATTTGGTAGGTGATGATATGCTTTGTCTAGTACTTGTCCTTTTGGCCTACATGCTAGTTTATTTGTAGTTAACTGCTTTTTAGTTACGAATCTTGTTTGCTGTGTATTATTTATCCCTGCCTTCACCTAGATTAAAAAGTTACTTTCTTCCAATAGCTTAAGCAGTTTTTATTATTCACTTCATTTTCTGGGAACACCTCTAATGCTGTTTTCTGTAACACGCTTTTTGGGGGCTGTAGCCCTAACATATATACACTGTAGACCATTCACTCATTAAAAATGTGTTCATACTCACATAGCATAATAATTTGAGGTGCATGTTGAACTTAAATGTTTATTTTTATAATTTATAAAACGACAATGAGGTATCACCTCACACCAGTCAGAATGGCCATTATCAAAAAATCTACAAACAATAAATGCTGGAGAGGGTGTGGAGAAAAGGGAACCCTCTTGCACTGTTGGTGGGAATGTAAATTGATACAGCCACTATGGAGAACAGTATGGAGGCTCCTAAAAAAACTAAAAATAGAATTACCATATGACCCAGCAATCCCACTACTGGTTACATACCCAGAGAAAACCATAATTCAAAAAGACACGTGCACCCCAACGTTCATCACAGCATTATTTATGATAGCCAGGTCATGGAAGCAACCTAAATGTTCATCGACAGATGAATGGATAAAGATGTGGTACATATATACAATGGAATATTACTCAGCCATAAAAAGGAATGAAATTGGGTCATGTGTAGAGATGTGGATGGACCTAGAGACTGTCATACAGAGTGAAGTAAGTCAGAGAGAGAAAAACAAATATCGTATATTAACACATACATGTGGAATCTAGAAAAATGGTACAGATGAACCTGTTTGTGAGGCAGAAGTAGAGAACAAACGTATGGACATCAAGCGGGTAAGGGGGGGGCAGGATGAATTGGGAGATTGGGATTGACATATATACACTAATATGTATAAAATAGATAACTAATAACCTGCTGTATAACACAGGGAGCTCTACTCAATGCTCTGTGGTGACCTAAATGGGAAGGAAATCTGAAAAAGAGGGGATATATGTATACATATAGCTGATTCACTTCGCTGTACAGTAGAAACTAACACAACATTGTGAAACAACTATACCCCAATTTTAAAAAAAAACAATACTTTTTGATGTTTAGTTTTTAGTGAAATTGAAAGTCTTCTTGATTTTTATTACCTTGTTAATCATATGAAAAATACACTCAAAATATTATGTGGTAATTACTAGTTGATTTTATGAAGGATCATTAACAAATCTGAACACGTTCATAATGCTGAGTTTAAAAAAGCATGATATAAAATTGTATACCTAGTATTATCCTAATTATAACAAAATGATAGATTCATATAGAAAAAACATACATTCAAAATTTAATAATAAGGGGCTTCCCTGGTGGCGCAGTGGTTGAGAGTCTGCCTGCCGATGCAGAGGACACAGGATCATGCCCCGGTCCGGGAAGATCCCACATGCCACGGAGCGGCTGGGCTCGTGAGCCATGGCCGCTGAGCCTGCACGTCTGGAGCCTGTTCTCCGCAACGGGAGAGGCCACAACAGTGAGAGGCCCGCGTACTGCAAAAAAAAAAAAAAAAATTAATAATAATACCTGGAAATGTGGGAAGGAAAAAGGTGGATCATAGGTTATTTGTTTTCCTGCATGTAGTTTTTTTTCATATTCTCTAAAATGAAAACATTACTTTTTTTTTTTTTAAAGGGATATGGGAGGAAGAGTGTGGATTATGGGTGATTTTTTTATTTTTATAGATTGTACTCCATAATGAACATATAAGAACCATGTTATACTATAAATATAGAAAAAGTAAATTTTTCTGTATGTTACATTCTATAAACATAATAGAAAGATCACAAACTAGGAAAATATTTCTAACATGTGACAAAGATTTGATATCCTTGTATATAAATATTTACTATCTGTAAGGAATCAGTGAATATCCAGTTTAAAAAATGAGCAAAGGACACAAAGTTTCTTCCTGATAAATTACATATACATTTCTGATAAATTACATATTATTAAGTATATTATTAAACATGCTCTCACTTTCAGTGGGTTAATTGCAAACCACACCCAGTATTACTATATGTAACCTGTAAACTTGACATGATTTAAAAATTCATAATGGAGACTTTCTGCTTCTGACCTGGCCTACTAGCTATCATACACATCCTTCTGTAGAAAAAAATATATTAAAGACAGCTACCTGAAGGCATTGGAGGGTAAGCAAAAGCAGATGGAAATCAGAGGAGAGTCAAACATTGAAGGAAGGGAGTAGGATTGGGTGACTCTCTGCCCTGTAGGGTGGCTGAGACTCTGACCAAAACAAAAACAAAAACATGTTGGTCTTGATGGTTTGAAGAACCAAGCACAGGGTTTGGTGTAACTGCAGGCCCTGGCAAGTTTGTATTTATACATGGAGGGAAGGGGAAGAGCATAAATCCCAACAAGGATCAAGCCAGAGAAGAGGAGCATCAAATTCTGTGCATAAACCCTGGCTCAGTCCATGTATGTGGCACATGACAGGTAGCTTAGTTAAGGCTAAAAGAACTGAACCAAAATTTGAGCTGCTACCCACTATACATTGCCAGGGAGACAGGCTTCTGCATTTGAGTTCAGCAAAGACTGCTTAAGGGAAAAAGGAAAAAAAATTCTTGAGAAACAACAGAATCCAGACTTTTTACATGATATCATTCACAATATTCATGATCAATGCCATATTATTCAGTGTACACTGAAACAGGAAAATATGACCCATTCTTTACAAAAAATCATCAGAGGCTAACTTCAAGATTACTAAGATGTTGGAATTAGCAGGCAAGGATTTTATCTCAGACATTGTAATTGTTTAAGAATGTAAAGGAAAATATGATTGCAATGAATACAAAGACAAGAAATCTTAAGAGAATCTGAAACAATAAAAAAGACCCAAATCAAACTTCTAGAACTGAAAATATACAATATCTGGTGTAAAAACTTTAGAATAAAAATGGCAGAAGGAGTCATGAATCTAGAGATGGATCAATAAGAATAGTCAATCTAAAGAACAGAGAAAAAAAGATTGAAAATGAACAGAATTGCAAGGATCTGTAGGAAAATATCATAAAGATAAGTAACCTTTACGTAATTGGAATTGCATACCTACCGGAATGGCTACCATGAAAATACTGATAGCATTCACTAAGCATACACTTGCCTGCTGACCTGGCATCTCTACCCAGGAGAAATGAAACTTATGTTTCATTTCTGTACAATTAACACTTATAGTAGCTTATTCAAATAGCCAAAAATTAAAAATAACCCAGGTATCTTTCCAAAGGAGAAGGGGTAGACTGTGGTATACTTATGCAGTGGATACTAGTCAGCAGTAAAATGGAATAAGCTAGTGTTATAGTGTTAATAGCAGAGATGACTCTCAAAACTGTCTCTCTGGGTGGAATGTAAATATGAAAGAAATAGAGTACATACTTTTAAAAAATATTATATTTTAGAACAGGCAACATTTACATGGTGCTCTAGAATAGGCTGCACTAATCCAAACGATGGCACTGTTGGGGTGCTAGTCGGACAGGTACTGATTGGAAAGGGACTTTAAAGGAACTTTCTCGAACGATTTTAATGTTCTGTATTTTGTTGATTTGTGTTGCACAGGTGTATGCTTTTGTTGAGTTCTGTATTTAAGATTTGTTTGTTTCACTGTATATAAATGTCATCTAATAAGAAAAAGTAAATATAGAACTCTAATCGTGTGCATACTAAAGTATTTGTGGGTAAGAAAACATATGATGTATAATGTTGATGAGGCTTTGGAGAAGCAGGTATTTACACTGCTGGCTTGGAATATAGATGAGCATGATGTCAGGAAAGGGGTTTGTGAGTATTTTAAATAATTAACAAAAATTCATAAATGTGGCTACTGCTTCACCTAGCAACTCTATTGGTAGGAATGTGTCGTAAGGAAATTATCAGAGATGTGACATAGCATTGTATATAATAAAAAATATTGTCAGAAACTTAGATGTCAACAGAGTCTGGTTTTAAAAGTTATGGTACTAGAAATGATGATATACACAAATTTGTGATAATAATGATGCATTACTGATATGAGAGACTAGCATAATATATCATTTTCACCCAGGGTTGTTGGTCTACAGTGGTCAAATCCTTCCCTCTGCTTGTCTCTCTTTCATTGGAGCACAGCTATGGCCATTTACCTAGGTGTTGCCTTTGGCTGCTCTCATGCTTCTATAGTAGATGTGAGTAGTTGCAGCAGAGACAACATAGCTCACAAAGCCTAAAATATTCACCATATGCCTCTTTACTGAAAAAATTTCCTGATCCCTAGTTTAATTAAATTAAGTTTTTAAAAAATACAGAAGAGCTTACCAAAATTAACTAATTCCATAAATTCTTATGGGCACTTACTGTGTACCTAGCACTGTTCTGTGTACATAAGCATGACTGAAACCAAGTCAGTCTGCATCCTTATGGAGTTTAAGTATGGTAGGGGGATAGTTATGAAATAAATGTTCAAACCAAAATTATGACTACTAGTATGGAGAGAGAGAGCGATGAAGAAATGTTAACAGAAGTTGTTTCTGAGTGTTGGGTATATTGGTGATTTAAAATATCAAATGTAACAAATATCCATACCTTTGGATATACTACTGTGAAAAATCTGAACTGTTTGTTTTTCTCTTATTTTCTCTTATTTTTTTCTCTTATTTTGGCCTCAACAGACATTGTTGAATGTATTAAGGAACTCTCTGTTAGTACCCCGTGATTTTCAGAGTGGGCCTATTTGTCCAGTGCCTCAGTGATAAAGGCTTCATGCGAGTTCTTCTGTGTTATCTTTTCTTTCCACATCTTCCCTGGTCAGATCTATTTAGATGATGAAATTCAACTCATCACATTCTTACAGTGGAACCTCTGCTCTGCCCTGCTGATTGAAGTGCATTTGATCTTCATCTGTCACATAGGCCAGGTCAGTGGTCCTCAACCCCTGCTGTACATCAGAATTATCTGGGAATCTTTTTTAAAATACATGCACAGGCTTCTCTCTTCAAAGAAAGGTGTTAGTATTTTTTTTTTTTAAGCTCCCAAGGTGATTTCAATGTGCAGCCAAGGCTGAGAAACAGGGATTAGCCAAAGGCACAGACTTGCCCCTTAAAGCAGCATATAGTAATGAGCCATATGGGTTTTACTCCGTTCTCAGGTCATTTTGAATATACTAAAATTACCTACTTCACTGCCTGGGGTACTCTTTTTCGTATTAACTATATATGTTTTGGTTGTTCTGTTGTTGTAGCTATTCTTAGTTTTTGTGTGTATGTTTTCTATTTCCTGAATCTTTATTTCCCTTACTTCCATCATGGAGGTTGAGCCCCAAATTATGTAGGCCAGCATTCAGATTCTTTTCCAGAGCACCAAAGATTCTTAGCAAACTCATCTTAGGAAGTGATAAACCCAAGTATACTTTTGCAGTCTTCAACCCCTATCCCCTTTTATCCTGTAAATTACATGGCTACCCCCTTTCCCTCTTTCCTGTTAAGAAAATCGCTAACCTCATGGCACACAAACTTCACCCTCCGTAATGGTCCCTCCTCTGTGTTTCATCAGCACAGTCTTTGGTTTGTCAAATTGCAAATCTAGATTCTAATCTACGTGAGCAGAGATTTGATTTGTGGTTGTCTCAGATCCCTGAATTCATAGGATATCATGTGAGTAATTAGTTTACAACTTCAGTTAAGACACTTATTGTGACCTGGAGATGTGGTCCTTAACCAACCTGTGCCTGTCCTCTGCCCTCCCCACTGTGGTGGTCCTGGCCCTGAGCACAGCAGGTGAGGAGCCCCCAGTGATGCCCTGCTGGAAGGCAGGCCTTGTGTGATGACACATTTACACTCAAAAACTGTCTACAGGAGGAGCTTCAAGATGGCGGAAGAGTAAGACGTGGAGATCACCTTCCTCCCCACAATTACATCAGAAATACATCTACATGTGGAACACCTCTACAGAACACTAGAACACCTGCTGAACGCTGGCAGAAGACCTCAGACCTCCCAAACGGCGAGAAACTCCCCTCGTACCTGGGTAGGGCAAAAGAAAAAAAACAGACAAAAGAATAGGGACGGGACCTGCACTAGTGGGAGGGAGCTGTGAAGGAGGAAAGTTTCTGCACACTACGAAGCCCCTTCACTGGCGGAGATGGGGTGGTGGTGGGGAAACTTCAGAGCCACGGAGGAGAGCTCAGCAACAGCGAGGCAGAGGGCAAAGCGGAGAGATTCCCTCACAAAGGATCGGTGCCGACCAGTACTCACCAGCCCGAGAGGCTTGTCTGCTCACCCGCTGGGACGGGTGGGGGCTGGGAGCTGAGGCTCTGGGAGAGGACTGGGGTTGGCTGTGTGAACACAGCCTGAAGGGGGCTAGTGCGCCACAGCTAGCCGGAAGGGAGTTCGGGAAAAGGTCTGGGACTGCCAAAGAGGCGAGAGACTTCTTGCCTCTTTGTTTCCTGGTGCGCGAGGAGAGGAGATTAAGAGCGCTGCTTAAAGGAGCTCCAGACACTGGCGTAAGCCGCGGCTATCAGCGTGGGCCCCGGAGACGGGCATGAGACGCTAAGGCTGCTGCTGCAGCCACCAAGAAGCCTGTGTGCGAGCACAGGTCACTATCCACACCTCCCCTCCCAGGAGCCTGTGCAGCTCGCCACAGCCAGGGTCCTGTATCCAGGGACAACTTCCCCAGGAGAACACACGGCACGCCTCAGGCTGGTGCAACGTCATGCTGACCTCTGCCACCGCAGGCTCGCCCCGCACTCTGTACCCTCCCTCCCCACAGCCTGAGTGAGCCAGAGCGCCCGAAGCAGCTGCTCCTTTCACACCGTCCTGTGAGTGAAGAACAGACGCCCTCAGGCGACCTAAGTGCAGAGGCAGGGCCAAATCCAAAGCTGAATCCCAGGAGCTGTGCGAACAAAGAAGAGGAAGGGAAATTTCTCCCAGCAGCCTCAGGAGCAGCAGATTGAATCTCCACAGTCAACTTGATGTACCCAGCATCTGTGGAATACCTGAATAGACAATGAGTCATCCCAAATTGAGGAGGTGGACTTTGGGAGCAATGATATATGTGTGTGTGTATATATATATATATTTTATTTTCCCCCCTTTTTCTGTTTTTGTGAGTGTGTATGCATATGCTTCTGTGTATTTTGTCTGTATAACTTTGCTTTTACCATTTGTTCTAGGGTTCTGTCTGTCCGTTTTTTTTTTTTTTTTTTTTTCAGTATACTTTTCAGTGCTTGTTACCATTGGTGGATTTGTTTTTTAGTTTGGTCTTTCTTACTTTCATTTTTATTAATTACTTAAAAATGTTTTTTTTAATAATTATTTTGTGTTTTATTTTAATACCTTTTATTTTACTTTACCTCTTTCTTTTTCTTTCTTTCTTCCTTTCTTTGTTTCTTTTTCTTTCTTTCTTTCCTTTTTCTTTTCTTTCTTTTCATCCTTTCTTCCTTCCTTCCTTTCTTCCTTCCTTCCTTCCTTCCTTTCTTTCTTTCTTTCTCTTTCTTTCTTTCTTTGTTTCTTTCTTCGTTTCTTCCTTCAGTCCTTCCTTCCTTCCTTCCTTCCTTCCTTTCTTTCTTTCTCCCTCATTTGTTTGTTTGTTTCTTTCTTTCCCTTCCTCCTTCCCTCCCTTCCTTCCTTTATCTCCTTTGCTGTGTGGATGAAAGGCTCTTGGTGCTCCAGCCAGGCGCCAGGGCTGTGCCTCTGAGGTGGGAGAGCCAAGTTTAGAACATTGGTCCACCAGAGACCTACCAGCTCCACATAATATCAAGTGGCAAAAATCTCCCAGAGATCTCCATCCCAACGCCAAAACTCAGCTCCACTCAACGACCAGCAAGCTATACTGCTGGACACCGTATGCCAAACAACTAGCAAGACAGGAACATAACCCCACCCATTAGCAGAGAGTCTGCCTAAAATCATAAGGTCACAGACACCCCCAAAATCACCACCAGACGTGGACCTGCCCACCAGAAAGACAAGATCCAGCCTCATCCACCAGAACACAGACACTAGTCCCCTACACCAGGAAGCCTACACAACCCACTGAACCAACTTTACCCACTGGGGACAGACACAAAAAACAACGGGAACTACGAACCTGCAACCTGTGAAAACGAGACCCCAAACACTTACTGTGTTAAGCAAAATGAGAAGACAGAGAAACACACAGCAGAGGAGGGAGCAAGGAAAAACCCCACCAGACCTAACAATTGAAGAGGAAATAGGCAGTCTACCTGAAAAAGAATTCAGAATAATGATAGTAAAGATTATCCAATATCTTGGAAATAGAATGGAGAAAATACAAGAAACGTTTTAATAAGGACCTAGAAGAACTAAAGAGAAAACAAACATTCATGAACAACACAAGAAATGAAATCAAAAATTCTCTAGAAGGAATGAATAGCAGAATAGCTGAGGCAGAAGAACGGATAAGTGACCTGGAAGATAAAATGGTGGAAATAAATACTGCAGAGCAGAATAAAGAAAAAAGAATGAAAAGAATTGAGGACAGTCTCAGAGACCTCTGGGACAATATTAAACACACCAACATTCGACTTATAGGGGTCCCAGAAGAAGAAGAGAAAAAGGGACTGAGAAAATATTCAAAGAGCTTATAGTTGAAAACTTCCCTAATATGAGAAAGGAAATAGTTAATCAAGTCCAGGAAGCACAGAGAGTCCCATACAGGATAAATCCAAGGAGAAACACGCCAAGACACATATTAATCAAAGTATTAAAAATAAAATACAACGAAAAAATATTAAAAGCAGCAAGGGAAAAACAACAAATAACATGCAAGGGAATCCCCATAAAGTTAACAGCTGATCTTTCAGCAGAAACTCTGCAAGCCAGGAGGGACGGGCAGGATATGTTTAAAGTGATGAAGTAGAAAAACCTACAACCAAGATAACTCTACCAAGCATGGATCTCATTCAGATTTGATGGAGAAATTAAAACCTTTACAGACAAGCAAAAGCTGAGAGAATTCAGCACAACCAAACCAGCTTTACAACAAATGCTAAAGAAGCTTCTCTAGGCAGGAAACAAAAGAGAAGGTAAAGACCTAAAGTAACAAACCCAAAACAATTAAGAAAATGATAATAGGAACATACATATCAATAATTAGCTTAAATGTAAATGGATTACATGCTCCAACCAAAAGACATAGACTGGCTGAACGGATAGAAAGACAAGACCCATATGTATGGTGTTTTCAAGAGACCAACTTCAGACCCAGGAACACGTACAGACTGAAAGTGAGGGGATGGAAAAAGATATTCCTTACAAATGAAATCAAAAGAAAGCTGGAGTAGCAATTCTCATTTCAGACAAAATATGCTTTAAAACAAATACTATTACAAAAGACAAAGAAGGACACTACATAATGATCAAGGGATCAATCCAAGAAAAAGATATAACAGTTGTAAATATTTATGCACCCAGCATAGGAGCACCTCAGTACATAAAGCAGATTCTAATAGCAATAAAAGGGGAAATCGACAGTAACACAATATTAGTAGGGGACTTTAACACCCCACTTTCACCAATGGACAGATCATCCAAAATGAAGATAAATAAGGAAACACAAGCTTTACATGATACATTAAACAAGATGGACTTAATTGATATTTATAGGACACACCATCCAAAAACAACAGAATACACTTTATTCTCAAGTGCTCATGGAACATTCTCCAGGATAGATCATATATTGGGTCACAGATTACGCCTTGGTAAATTTAAGAAGATTGAAATCGTATCAAGGTTCTTTTCTGACCACAGTGCTAAGAGACTCGATAACAATTACAGGAAACAATCTGTAAAAAATACAAACACATGGATGCTAAACATTACACTACTTAATAACCAAGAGATCACTGAAAAAATCAAAGAGGAAATAAAAAAATACCTAGAAACGAATAACAATGATTACACAATGACCCAAAACCTATGGGATGCAACAAAAGCAGTTCTAAGAGGGAAGTTTATAGCAATACAATCCTACCTTAAGAAACAAGAAACATCTCAAATAAACAACCTAACCTTACACCTAAAGAAGTTAGAGAAAGAAGAAGAAAAAAACCCAAAGTTAGCAGAAGGAAAGAAGTCATAAAGATCGTATCAGAAATAAATGAAAAAGGAATGAAGGAAACGACAGCAAGGATCAGTAAAACTAAAAACTGGTTGTTTGAGAAGATAAACAAAATTGATAAGCCATTAGCCAGACTCATCAAGAAAAAAAGGGAGAAGACTCAAACCAATAGAATTAGAAATGAAAAATGAGAAGTAACAACTGACACTGCAGAAATACAAAGGATCATGAGAGATTACTACAAGCAACTCTGTGCCAATAAAATGGGCAACCTGGAAGAAATGGACAAATTCTTAGAAAAGCACAACCTTCCAAGATTGAACCAGGAAGAAATAGAAAATATGAACAGACCAATCATGACAGATTACTACAAGCAGCTGTATGTCAATAAAATGGACAACCTGGAAGAAAGGGACAAATTCTTAGAAAAGCACAACCTTCCAAGACTGAACCAGGAAGAAATAGAAAATATGAACAGACCAATCAGAAGCACTGAAATTGAAACTGTGATTAAAAATCTTCCAAGAAACAAAAGCCCAGAATTCACAGGTGAATTCTACCAAACACATAGAGAAGAGCTAACACCTATCCTTCTCAAACTCTTCCAAAATATAGCAGAGGGAGGAGCACTCCCCAACTCATTCTTCAAGGCCACCATCACCCTGATACCAAAACCAGACAAAGATGTCACAAAAAAAGAAAACTACAGGCCAATATCACTGATGAACATAGATGCAAAAATCCTCAACAAAATACTAGCAAACAGAATCCAACAGCACATTAAAAGGATCATACAATATGATCAGGTGGGGTTTATCCCAGGAATGCAAGGATTCTTCAATATATGAAATTCAATGTATGTGATACACCATACTAACAAATTGAAGGAGAAAAACCATATGATCATCTCAATAGATGCAGAGAAAGCTTTCGAAAAAAATTCAGCACCCATTTATGATAAAAGCTCTCCAGAAAGTAGGCACAGAGGGGACTTACCTCAACCTAGTGAAGGCCATGTATGACAAACCCACAGCCAACATCATCCTCAATGGTGAAAAACTGAAACTATTTCCACTAAGATCAGGAACAAGACAAGGTTGCCCACTCTCACCACTATTATTCAACATAGTTTTGGAAGTTTTAGCCACAGCAATCAGAGAAGAAAAAGAAATAAAAGGAATCCAAATTGGAAAAGAAGTAAAGCTGTCACTGTTTGCAGATGATATGATAGTATACATAGAGAATCCTAAAGATGCTACCAGAAAACTACTAGAGCTAATCAATGAATTTGGTAAAGTAGCCGGATACAAAATTAACGCACAGAGATCTCTGGCATTCCTATACACTAATGATGAAAAGTCTGAAAGTGAAATTAAGAAAACACTCCCATTTACCATTGCAAGAAAAATAATAAAATACCTAGGAATAAACCTACCTAAGGAACAGAAGACCTGTATGCAGAAAATTATAAGACACTGATGAAAGAAATTAAAGCTGATACAAATAGATGGAGAGATATACCATGTTCTTGGGTTGGAAGAATCAACATTGTGAAAATGACTCTACTACCCAAAGCAATCTACAGATTCAGTGCAATCACTATCAAACTACCACTGGCATTTTTCACAGAACTAGAAGAAAAAATTTCAAAATTTGTGTGGAAACACAAAAGACCCCGAATAGCCAAAGCCATCTTGCAAAAGAAAAGTGGAGCTGGAGGAATCAGGCTCCCTGCCTTCAGACTATACTACAAAGCTACAGTAATCAAGACTGTATGGTACTGGCACAAAAACAGAAATATAGATAAATAGAACAGGATAGAAAGCCCAGAGATAAACCCACGCACATATGGTCACCTTACCTTTGATAAAGGAGGCAAGAATATACAATGGAGAAAAGACAGCCTCTTCAGTAAGTGTTGCTGGGAAAACTGGACAGCTACATGTAAAAGAATGAAAATAGAACACTCCCTAACACCATACAGAAAAATAAACTCAAAATGGATTAAAGACCTAAATGTGAGGCCAGACACTATCAAACTCTTAGAGGAAAACATAGGCAGAACACTATTTTTGACCCAGCTCCTAGAGAGATTGAAATAAAAACAGAAATAAACAAATGAAACCTAATGAAACTTCAAAGCTTTTGCACAGCAAAGGCAACCGTAAACAAGATGAAAAGACAGCTCTCAGAATGGGAGAAAATATTTGCAAATGAAGCAAGTGACAGAGGATTAATCTCCAAAATTTACAGGCAGCTCATGCAGCTCAGTAGCAAAAAAACAAACAATGCAATACAAAAGTGGGCAGAAGATTTAAATAGATATTTCTCCAAAGAATATATACAGATTGCCAACAAACACATGAAACAATGCTGAACGTCATTAATCATTAGAGAAATGCAAATCAAAACTACAATGCAATATCACCTCACACCTGTTAGTACGGACATCATCAAAAAATCTAGAAACAAATGCTGGAGAGGGTGTGGAAATAAGGGAACCCTCTTGCACTGTTGGTGGGAATATAAATTGATACAGCCACTATGGAGAACAGTATGGAGGTGCCTTAAAAAACTAAAAATAGAACTACCATATGACGCAGGAATCCCACTACTGGGCATATACCCTGAGCAAACCATAATTCAAAAAGAGTCATGTACCACAGTGTTCATTGCAGCTCTGTTTACAATAGCCAGGACATGGAAGCAACCTAAGTGTCCTGGCGACAGATGAATGGATACAGAAGAAGTGGCACATATATACAATGGAATATTACTTAGCCATAAAAAGAAACGAAACTGAGTTATTTGTAGTGAGGTGGATGGACCTAGGGTCTGTCATACAGAGTGAAGTAAGTCAGAAAGAGAAAAACAAATACCGTATCCTAACACATATATATGGAATCTAAAAAAAAAAGGTCATGAAGAACCCACGGGCAAGGCGGGAATAAAGACGCAGACCTACGAGAGAATGTACTTGAGGTCACGGGGAGGGGGAAGGGTAAGCTGGGACAAAGAGAGTGGGAGTGTATATATGGACATATATACACTACCAAATGTAAAATAGATAGCTAGTGGGAAGCAGTCACATAGCACAGGGAGATCAACTTGGTGCTTTGTGACCAGGTAGAAGGGTGGGATAGGGAGGGTGGGAGGGAGACGCAAGAGGGAGAGGAGATATGGAGATATATGTATATGTATAACGGATTCACTTTGTTTTAAAACAGAAACTAACACACCATTGTGAAGCAATTATACTCCAATAAAAATGTTTTAAAAAAAAACTGTCTACAAATTGAGTTAAAATTTTGTTCTAGTTAGCGAGTATGTATTATAGAGTATATATATAAGCGTGAGAGTTGGTCCTTTAAAAATCTTATTTGTATTAAAAAACACACATATGTGACTTATCAAGTTATTACGTTATTATTGTAATCCTGTGTATCGTCCAGGGAAACTCTCAGCTCATTCTGTTAACTCTGGTCATATATGTATATTAGACTTGTACATGCCCAGTTTCTGAGTTTCACCAGAAAGAGGCTGAGTCCAATATACCGTTGTTGAGTTGTATAGGTTAGTTAGTGTCCTTGGTAGGTAATATTCTTTTCACATTGATACAGTGACTCTTCTTTTTGCTATGTCAGTATTTTGAGTGGGCCTATTTGAATATAAACACTTCTGCCTCACAATGCAGAGTCAGTTTAGATGGGCAGCCGGCAAACCTCTTCATGTTTTTGACCTTGAAGGAACGTTGGTTTTCCTACATAGTGGTTTATACTGGGTAATTTATAGGGTTAATTGTTATTGAGATTGGATTCTTCACCTTTTTCCCTCCACATTTTTTTTTTTTTTTTTTTTTTTCTTGCGTTATGCGGGCCTCTCACTGTTGCGGCCTCTCCCATTTGTGGAGCACAGGCTCCGGACGCGCAGGCTCAGCGGCCACGGCCCACGGGCCCAGCCGCTCCGCGGCATGTGGGATCCTCCCGAAACGGGGCACGAACCCGCGTCTCCTGCATCGGCAGGCGGACTCTCAAGCACTGCGCCACCAGGGAAGCCCCCCTACACATTTTAACGTGCCATTTAATGAATGTAAAGTTATACAAAGCATTCATATTAAATAGACTTGTTAAGTATGTCTTTCCTATCTGCTACATGGTTCCTACTGAGAGTGTTAATATTCAAATATTCATTTATAATGGGGGTTATTCGGGAATATGCCTAATAAAAATATACCATATTCTTCATCTTCAAATTATCATTGTTAAAGAATACATTCCATAATGATATTTTTCAGTAGTAGATGGAATATCTCAGTTTTCTTCTATTTCCCTTTTGTTTTAAAGAAGTTCCAAGGGCATGGCATCTATAAACTGGTTAGGAACTGACGTATGCTGTGGAGTAAAAATTGAAGCTGAGTTGCCCTCTAGGGGTTCAGTTTTAACAGAACACATTTTGAAATAAGTAATGAGATCTTTGGGGGAGGAGTCCGTCTGCTGAATGGGGAGTCTGTTCATTTTCTGTGTCCTGTGACTAGTCAGAGTAAGCTGACTTCGCTAGTGAAAATGAGAATGTCCCCGTTTTGTAACCTACAGGCAGTTTAATCAAACATCCTTTTTGGGATTTTTTGGTTTGCTTTTAAAGTCAGAGCATGTGTGCCAGACTAATCCAGCCATCAACGTACTTTCAAGAATTATTTGGTGATTGATCCACGAATTCTTTTCTGATACTCCTTTGCCTCCTCAGTGTCACCTCTTAAGCACTTTTAGGTCAGCTGCCTTCCCTCTTCTGCCCAGACCCAGTGCAGACCCTAGTGAAGTGGTTTAATTGTGAATCTTAATTCTCTCAGGATGTGATAATGAGATTTGAGTGGCATCTTTGTGGACTGGGTCTCCAGCCTAAATGGTGCCCAGCTTTATATTGCTTGAGGTCCAGTTCTCTTCAGACTCTGTCTCTGGCACAAAGTGCTCTACTGTGTAATTGTAGATTTAGGCTCTTTACTGTTTAGAAAGAGGGAGCAATTTTTTTTCCCCATTATTGAAAGTGTTAACTGAACTTGGACTTGAGTAAATGGTAAATATGGAGTTTATTTTGTGTGTAGATATTTAAATGTTCTGTATATTTCAGCACATTTGTATATCAAATATAAAAATTCACATGGTTATTGATATATTTTTAAAACGTTAGTGTGTGTGTGTGTGTGTGTGTGTGTGTGTGTGTGCATGTGTTTTAATAATGCTCTTTGATTCCCTTTGGGAAGGGTGCTATAAAACTTTACTTCTTTAAATATATATTTTTCAATTCTGTTGTTATATTGAGATTTTCCGTTCTTTTTCTCATGGTTATGGAAAAACCTTGATTACTAATTGTCAGAACCTATATTTTATCATTAATTTGTAATTATTTTTAAAGTTCAGGTTTTATCTGTTAATTATTTTAATACCTGAACACTCATTGGATTTTGATATATATTAAAATATTAAATTGGCTGTGGTGTAGATTTGTGCTGTCCAGCTTGGTAGTCACTAGTCACAGGAGCTACTTCATTTTTCTTAGTGACACTACCCACACTTCACATGCTCACTAGCCACATGTGGACCATGGCTGCCATGCTGTATAATCCAGACACTAATCATCACCACCACTGCGGAAAGTTTTATGGGACAACAGCAGTATAGATATATGAATCATCTTCTTCAGTGTATTTTTTAAAACATCTTAATATTGGTAGTTCCCTGTGTAAAATGAACTGAAACGTATAAACATTATATGCCTTTATATTTTCTTCTCTTTAATCAAAAGAATATTTTGGAAATAACTAATTGAAACGGATCACACATGAAATACTTTTACCTTTCTATTTATCGTAAAGATCAGCCTTTATTACAAGCTAAGTGATATCAAATGCTGTAATAAAAATTATATATTTTTGAAATATGTAAATATATCTACTTTATCTCCATCTTGTGGTAGAAATATATGGAAATCCTGTTCTTAAGAATATAGTTAAACTGTATACATCTTTACACTGACTTACCCTGCTCTTTCTCATTACTGTAAATGAATTTAGTGTTTATTAACAAAGTTTTAGGTCTTATTCAAGGAGCCAGTTAAACATAATTTTAGATTTTATAATTACTATTAAGGGGGAAATCCAGAACTACAGCTGCCATTCGAATGTGTTGGAATATTAAAACAAAGAATACAAACATTTTAGTCATGGTTGAGAGAAAAATACGAGAACTTTAGCTGCTTATGTGCAGATGTAGTTTTTTTGTTGTTAAAGAGGATTATGGTAAATATGTTTCCATGATAAATCTATGAATTTCCATGAATTGTTTCTTACTGCCACATAGTTTTTTTAAAAATACTTTTGATTTTTAAAGTTTCTAGTTTTTGAACGTACTCAGTGGTTTTGTGGATGATTATCATTGTAAAATTATTTGGGGAAGTAAATTTAAAAATGAGCATTAAAACAATTTGTAAACTATAGCATTCCATATAAATGCATAAAATTATCTTTTTAAATCCTAGTATGAAATATCAAAGGTTTAAGAACATACTTTTTTTTTTTTTTTTTTTACGGTACGCGGGCCTCTCACTGTTGTGGCCTCTCCCGTTGCGGAGCACAGGCTCCGGACGCGCAGGCTCAGCGGCCATGGCTCACGGGCCCAGGTGCTCCGCGGCATGTGGAATCTTCCCGGACCGGGGCACGAACCTGTATCCCTGCATCGGCAGGCGGACTCTCAACCACTGCGCCACCAGGGAAGCCCTAAGAACATACTTTTAAATCAGATTTATTTGAATCAGATTCATTTAAAATTTTTTAAATTAAATAATTAAAAATATTTGTTAAAATTTTTAACAGATTATATTTAACCTAATATTCTTAATTTTTATATTCTTTTAGCTTAAGTGTTTTTTTTTTAGTTAACTAATATAATTTACAAAGCAACATTAATTTAGAGTTAAGTTTTTATATGGGAAAGTATGAATGCTCTAGGAATTCTGAAAGAAAATTTTAGTTAAATTCCAAGAATTTAGGAAGAATTTTATGCAACAAATAGACTTTGAAGCTAGGTTAGATTTAGATAGCTTTTTTTTTTTTCTTTCTAAACTCCGTTTATCTTATTAACTATTAGGGAAGAAATAACCTATAAACGGGTAACATCTAAATAACCTATTTAGAAGGTATCCTAAATAGGAGTTAAAACATGAAAGCTGAATACAATGCAGCATTTTTTGGAACAGTGACCAGAGATTAGCCTAATTATAAGACTAGCTTAGGACCCTGTTTTGGTGCTCCTTGAAAGCCTAGCAAAAAAGTCTAGACCTAATATAATAGACAACAGGGATTTCCATGTAGCAAAGCTTTTTATTTAGGGAAATTCTGTGATCTTAGAAACTTAGCATTAGATGGAGCTTTCGAGGTTAACTAGTCCCAGTTCAGGAATCTTCCCAACAATATATAAGACTTTCCGTTTTCAATAGCTCTGCCCCAATTCAGACTTTTATTATTTACCTCCTCCTGCATCTGATTGTTAGTTTTTTAGAAAACACCATTCTTTTAATAAAAATTATAAATTCTTAATTTATATAATGTAAGGAATATAGAAAGTATGAAACCCCCTCCACATAATTACCCTAAATGTCGACATGCACAAATACAGGTATCTCTCTGTGAACGTATATGGAAGGGATTACATAAAATACATGATTTTTAAAAGCTGAATTTAACAAAACAAAACTAAACTGAAAGATTTGCTGAAGTTCAGGTAAAATTTTCTGGATTAAAAAATGTATTACTTCCAAATTTGCCTCAGATCTTAAGAAAAGATTATATAAAAACCATTCATAAACTTGAATCATTGTGTTTTTAAATTTCATATTCTAATTATGAACAGTATTGAAAATATTATTATACTCCCTCCACATCCTGACTTTTAGAGTCCCGGTTTTTGTAAGTTGTATTTTTACATGGTCTCAATTCATAATACTTCTTTTCTATATCTGTGAATTCATTGTTCACCACATCTTCTCCTAGTTGTATTTCTTTGTTTTGATCCATTGCTTGATGGGCTGGATTTCATTGTCACATAGTTTATTTAAGAAGAATCTTTGGGTTCTAGAATCCTTACTGTCATGTTTGGAAATGACTACTTGTTGC
The DNA here is from genome assembly GCF_000442215.2 of Lipotes vexillifer. Taxonomy (NCBI): domain Eukaryota; kingdom Metazoa; phylum Chordata; class Mammalia; order Artiodactyla; family Lipotidae; genus Lipotes; species Lipotes vexillifer. The sequence continues at coordinate 1,331,823 of NW_006787659.1, read as the reverse complement.
CTTATACGTGTGTGACATGTAGGGTGGGTGTAAAATTGTCAGGTCATGTTTTTCCCCTCAGAACTTTGCACATGTTGCATTCATGTTTTATGACATTGGATGTTTCTCTGGGAAGTCAGAGGCCAGCCTGACTTTGGTCCCTGCCCCACCTTGCAACCATCTTGCCATAGATGATTTGACTTTTTGTGTTTGGATAGTAGAAAAATTCTTTCTTTACCCCTGAGTTTGGCACCTCCGGTGTTTATTGCTCTGTATCAGTTCTTTCTGGAATATACTGTGTCCTTCTGCTTTGTAGATTCAATTCTTCATGTCAGAGAACTTTTCTTAAATTGTCATTTAAAATATCTTTTTTTCTTTTCCTTTTTTGAATTCTCTACCTCTAAGATGCCAATCATCCTTTGACATGAACTTTGACATGGGATTAACACTTGATGTTATTTCCTGCATCACAAATTACACCAAACTCAGTGGCCTCAAACAGCACACATTTATCATCTCTCAGTTTCTGTGGGTCAGGACTCAAACAGGGCGTGGGTGCCAGGAGGCTGGGGTCTTTCCAGGCCACCTTAGAAGCTGCCTACTGTAGTTGCCTACCACACCTTGGTTTTCTCTACCTTTACATGACCTTTTTAAATTTTCCTCTGTATTTATGGTGATTATCCTAAGTCATTCTTGTAAAATCTCTCACTTGAATTTAAGCTGTGTCTACTCTATTCCCTATTATTTATTACCACTATTATGGGTTTGTTTGGGTCTTCAGTTTATATTTTTATCTCGTCTTTCATCTCACTCTGTTTTATCAGCCATTCCTTGAAGTCTAGCTTTCTTGAATTTATGTTTTATGAAGCTCTTATGTAGTGTGACATCTGAGGTGAATCTTCTTTTCCTTAGGGTGTGTTTGCAGAGTTGCCCTGCTGTTTCTCTGAAAAGTTGTGGGTTAATTCTCTGTAACACTCCTGCCACATTTTTCTGATGTTTCTCGTCCCTAGTGGGAGCCTGGAGGGAGGGGAGAAGGAGCTCGCAGGCCAGTGCAGTGTTTCTGTTAAATAGCCCTTGGGGCTGTGTCCTCTTTCCTATGGGGTTGCCTCTGGGTGCCCATCTCTGTTAACTGGGGAGCCTGGGGAATGGCAGCCCTGGGGGCTCTTCTTCCCCTGCTGGGTCCTCTGAGGGGCTGAAGGCTTTTATTCTACAGGTTTTGTTTTGTTTTTTTCCTTTTCTCTAGGATTCCCGTTTATGCCCTTAGTCTGCTTCTCTCAAGGATGAGGGGTGCTAGTAGTGTGAATTCTCAGGACTTTCTTAGCTCATTTTCTCTTCCCAGTGTGTTCTGGGGGTAAAGTGGGGGTGGAAGCTGGGCTGAGCCTTGCCAGAGTCTTTTCTTTCTTTCTCAACTATTCCTTTTTAAATTATGGTATAAGACCATAGCTATACCTTTTTACTTTATTGTGGAAGCTAGCCAATGTTTCCTTTTTTAAAACAACTTTTGTTTACTTTTTTTGAGGAAGGGTTTATGAGCTTGAAATATCCTGCAATTTGTAGCCAGAACTATCCCCAGTATCTGTTGCCTGAATTGTTTTCTTAGCGTATAGACTAGATTTCTCTATCTAGAAAATTTCCTTTCCTTCCCCAACTTTACCCTAAGTATTGCTGCTGGGTAGAGCTTGCTGAAGTGTACTGTTTGGTCCATGTCATTCTCCACTGCCTGTAGGGTCCAGTCTAAACTCTTACATTTAAGGTCTTCCAGGATGTTACTTAAGCCTGCTCTACTAGTCACAGTCTTGCTTTTTTTCTTGAGCTTCGGCTCTGGCTAAATTTAAGTATTTCCAGTTTCCCATACATACCCTGGGTCGGTTTCCAAGATGTGGCCAGTCCATAACATGGCTTGTGTACCCCTGCGGTTTTTAGACCTCCCAGTCTTCTGATCCCTTTCCCT
>NW_006787659.1:1326901-1328161 GCF_000442215.2 Lipotes vexillifer | reverse complement strand
TTCCCCTACGAACACACTCATTTGTCCAGATCCATCTCAATGTATGGTCCCCAGAGAAGAGCACAGAGAGGCTGTGAGCTGCCACTGCGATTGTGACACTGATATTAATACGAGTGGTCCAGGTGTCCTGTTGTTTTTCATATCATGGGATCACATTGACTTTATCTGTCATTCTCTTCTAAAATTTGAATGTTGTTTTAAAATGTAAATGCAGGAATTTGTGTTTATTCCTGAGAAATTTCACCTTTTTTTTAACAAGATTTCTGTAACTGTAGATTGATCGATTATTTATTTATGGCTGTGTTGGGTCTTCGTTTCTGTGCGAGGGCTTTGTCTAGTTGCAGCAAGCGGGGGCCACTCTTCATCGCGGTGCGCGGGCCTCTCACTGTCATGGCCTCTCTTGTTGCGGAGCACAGGCTCCAGACGTGCAGGCTCAGTAGTTGTGGCTCACGGGCCTAGTTGCTCCGCAGCATGTGGGATCTTCCCAGACCAGGGCTCGAACCCATGTCCCCTGCATTGACAGGCAGATTCTCAACCACTGTGCCACCAGGGAAGCCCAGAAATTTCACCTTTAATCAGAGGAGACATTAGCAGGAATTGGTGATTGAAGAGGCCCCTGAAGAGAAGTCTGATGACACTTAATGAAAGTTTGGTTTCAAATGATTCGCCAGAAGCAGTGAACTTGGACGCCTTAGGTCTGAGGTAGATGGTTGTGACATATCCAGCAAGATAACCAGCTTTTAGCAGAAATTTGCTTTAGTCTTAGGTTTCTAATGTAAGGCATTACAATAAGGTTTTAAAGCAAAACATACACCTTTTCAAAGTATTCTTTTTCTTAACTCAAAACCCTGTTTTGAGTCCTGTAAAACCTGTGTTCATTTTTTCCCTAAGACCTTTTATATTTTGTACTTATTAAATTTGAACTGTGTGGATTTCAACTAAGGGAAGAGAATAATTTTTTTAAGAACTCATTTTGATTGGGTAAAATAATTCTACGTATTCATAAGCTGAAATAAAATATTGTCCACATCTTTAAAAAAATTGGGTAAAATAAATGTAAAGTTAGTAATTTTTTTTTTTTAAAAAAGGTCTTTACGGGCTTCCCTGGTGGTGCAGTGGTTGAGCGTCTGCCTGCTGATGCAGGGAACACGGGTTCATGCCCCGGTCCGGGAAGATCCCACATGCCGCGGAGCGGCTGGGCCCGTGAGCCATGGCCGCTCAGCCTGCGCGTCCGGAGCCTGTGCTCCGCAACGGGAGAGG
>NW_006787659.1:1317620-1326790 GCF_000442215.2 Lipotes vexillifer | reverse complement strand
ATACCCCAAAAAAAAAAAAAAAAAAGGTCTTTACGATAGTAACGCCCAGTTATGTAGAAAGGGCTGCCCGAGGATCTTCTGTTTACCATAGCACAATGTATGCCCGTTAGTGATTCTGCCAGTGCCGGCTGTGGAGCAATGACATAAATGAATTCCATCAAAGAAATAATAGATAGAACGAGCATTACAGTTTTGAGAGCCTTACTCGAGAGTGTTATGATTGCAAAAAGAGACATGCTTGTTTCCCACTGATATACAAAAATTTCTGTAATTGCTTTATTTTCTTACTGAACAGCTTTCTAGTGTTGCACATATGGACTTATATAGCAAAATTGGGAGAAAGCATTTTCTTTTTTTTTTTTAGCATTAAAAAAAAATATTTATTTGTTTGTTTGTTTGGCCGTGCCGGGTTTTAGTTGTGGCATGCGGGATCTTATAGTTGCAGCATGCTGGATCTTTAGTTGTGGCATGCAGAATCTTTAGTTGTAGCACGCAAACTCTTAGGTGTGGCATGTGGGATCTAGTTCCCTGACCAGGGATCAGGCCCAGGCCCCCTGCATTGGGAGTGCAGAGTCTTAGCCACTGGACCACCAGGGAAGTCCCAGTATTTTCTTTTTCTTATATGAAATAAATTTCTTCCATCTACAATATATGACAAGTAAACTTTTATTAACCATTTCAGATGTCAGATGGATTTAGGAGAGTTTTAATGCCTTTGCAAAGTAAGTAAGATAAAGAACTTGTATGGCTGCATGGACAGTAGTGAATAGCAGAAGTTAACTACTAAACTGCTTGTATTTCATAAATAAAAAGAAAGAAAACTCTGTATTTACAAGTTAAAAACTCATTTTAACCTGACATCCTTCCATCTTATTTTTCCCATCTTCTCTTTAGGAAATCTGTCTGTGTTCATTGACTTACACAAAATAGAGGGCTTAAGTTCTTCATGGATGCTAGTAGGGTAACGTCTAGATTTATCATTCCCAAACATCGGCCAGTACTCACATTCCCTGTTATTCAGGGCACTAGTTATATTAGAAATCAGGCTTGGGTTAATTAGCCAAACTTATTTCTTCATTGTTTTGTTACCGTGGTAGAAGTTGCAGAGATGTTTACTGTATGTTACTGATTTTTTAGAAAAACAAAGATAAAGAATCTAACTCTGGAAGGCATAGAGAATGCCGTTTTCACACTTTGCTGCCCTAGAATACTGTTACTGAATGTTTCTTCAATAGATGTGTTTTAATCTGAGCTCAGTTTGCTTTAAGATTTTAAATCAGTTTTTATGTATTTCTTTTGTCTTGAGTCTTTACTTTCATTTTCGTGGCATCTTAAAATTAAGCCCTGCCTGATTTCCACAAGAGCCATGTAGTTGGCATTAGCAGCTATGCCTTCTCTTTGGTGGTTGGTGGAGGTGGCACCTGCCTTGTGTTTAGGAATCCAGTTCTGGAAATTTAGTCTTATCTACAGTTATTCTTTCCTCATGTCCATTTTCCTTATAAATATTTTTTGAGCTCTCATGTGTGGAATTAGAAACTACAGTATTTGTATTATGCTATCATTGGGTATACAAATGTTATTGATTCCTTTACTCGCTTTAAGTTTTCCCCCCGAAATTGTCAGAGGGTCCTACTTCAGCCATCCTACATAAAATGGATCCTCTCTCTCCTTTTTTTCCTATGACTTTGTCTACATTCTAGCCTGCTGTACAATATTGTATTTCTTGCCTGTCTTGTTCTTTTGAGTAAGCTTCACAAGGACAGAGAGTCTGGTTTGTTTTACTCATTTATTCCAAGTACTTAGAATAGGTACATATAGAAATGGTAAATATTTAACAAAAGAATGAAGTCAGAATATGTTGTCTGAGTTCTTTTTCTACTGTTGTAGAGGATAAGAATTAGCGTGGACTAGGCCAGTGGCTTTCAAAATATTTTTTTCACCCGGCTGATGGTAAGAAATCCATTTTAAAGTACAACCCAGTGTATACATACATATGCACTTTTGTGTTTATGTATGTGTTTATATAGATGAAATGCACAGTGTACATTATTTCCTCTTTCATTTTTAAAAACAAATGTTGTTTGCAATCTGCTAAATTTTCACGATCCACTAAAGGGGTACAGACTTCAGTTTGCGTTAGGCAATAGATAAACCTAAAAAATTTTCACGTGAGTAGAACCTGGTTTTCCCTTTGTCTTACGTGACTGTTTGGAAGTGTTTTGTTTTCATTTCAAATTGGTCCTTAAGAGTATTTTTCATGTTTCTATATTACTGCTGTTTTGAGAAACTGATTCTTAAAAAACCATGGGTAAATTATTTAGTGAAAATGAACTTAATTTGTAATATATGCAGTTCCTCTCAAGTGTGTTTGTTTTTTTACGTTTGGGTTCATTTCTTTTTGAAGGAGGAAGAGTTCTTTCCCCATAAGCGAAACCAGTAGTTCAGAGACAGAAATGAAATTGCAGTGGAGTGAAAAGGAACAATAGATTCATTTTGAGATCTGAATAGAATCCAGGACCAAGTGGGTTAGGAAGAGACTGTTAGAAATCTAAATTCCTATCTCTCCCAGCTGTCCCAAGACTCAACAGGCCAGGAATAATGCATATATTCAGTTAACTAGAATGTGACAGATATGCCCCAGGAAAAATGTAATGGGGAGACTCCTTAAATGGTTGGTCGATTACCATTGTAACCGTGTAATATTTTACACTAAAACCAGAAGACCCAGGAAATAACTCTTTCTATTTGACATTAAAAAATATGATGATTCTCTAGTTTTAAAGTTTGTACATTTTGCGAAAGCTCTTTTTAGCTTAATGTCAGCAAAGCAACTGCTGTTTGAATTTACTTTGCAAAACACTGAATTATTCATTTCTATAAACAAAACTTCCTTAGTAATTATTTAGCATTAATTTAGTTCTCTTTATTTCAATCAACCCTGTTGACATTCTATTTTAAAATTAAAAATATTCTTTGTGGAATTTAACGAATACAACTCTGTGACAGCCACTTTCTCTACTTTCTTCTGTTCTTATGACAGAAAATTACCAAATCCTTTATTTTTATACTTCGAATATTTTATATTTTAATTTAATTTTTACTGTTTATTTTTATTATTTTAATGAAAGTTACTAATAAGATATAGACCAAAAGTAAAAGTCTTATTTAGCAGTATCTTATGTAAAGTAGCTTCTTAAGACCAAGCCCCATGTATTTGACCTGTTAGATTTCACCATAATGCATGAATATAATGAACAGCTATTATATTGGATTCTGGCAATGTAAAATTATTAGAAATATTTAAAATAATTATTCATTTCATCATTTGTACTCACAGACTGTTTAATAGACTATTTAGTAGGAGAAGAAAGGTAAAGATTGTAGTTTTGCATTTCTTGGGACTCTTCCATCCATCTTTGCAAACATGGGGACAGCCCTTTAAATTTCCTGCTTCCTCTCTCTAGTTATGGTGAGGGCTCCCCTCGCCCTTCATACTCTTATTATAGTCAGTGCACTTGCCCTCCTGGGCGATCACCACTGCCGTGTGATGTTTGTTGTATTTTTTCATAATTGCTGTTTAGTTTTACATGTCATTGCTCTGCTGCTCCATTGGAAACTTCTGGAGGACAGCGAACAAACTACTTGTTAGCTTACTAGATGTCTGATAATATAATAGAGGATGAAAAGAATCCCCATATTTATTTTATGAAGTAGTGTCCATCCAAATGAAGCACACTTCTTAGCTCAGGTGCTTCTTGGAGCTCACAGTCAGAGAGGTTCAGCAACCCACACGGAATCCCTCCAGCCCAGGCTTGGAGGGAATGTAGACTTTCAGTGAAGGGCCCATTTCGATGCCCTGTTTTTGGTTCCCAAAAGGAATGTTCTCCATCCATGATGGCCTTGCGGGACCGTAGAAAGGCTGAGGTCTGTAGAATAGGAGGTGTGGGAGTTAGTTAATTCCTCTGTTTCTAGGGCTGCGGTGCTATTTAGCATTATTAGGAGACTTCTGCTTTAGTGGTTGTTGAATGAGTGATGGTAGGATTTGAGGGGATTACCACGTGTGCGTATTTATTCTGGAGTTGAAGTGTTCATGAGCGTCTTTCAAGCTGGTGACACAGACCATCAGCCTTCACCAGGAGCCACTATGCAGACATACGTGTTTTGTATTTTGTGTTTCCTGTGCATGGTGTCTTAGAAAACAAAGTTAACTGAGCTACTTAAAATTGTGAGATTTTACATAAAACAAAAATTCTAGCTTTAAAAAAACATGAATCCTCAGATCTGGGATTCTGTTGCCATTCCTGCAAGGCAGACAGTATCTGGAATAAAGCAACAGCTGCCCCTTTAAACATGGGGCTTGTACACTGGTTTAGTAGTCTTTGTGCTTGCACTGTGATTTTATATACATATGAAATATTTTATATTATAAATATACTGTTTGATATTATACATTATATGTATATAATGTTTGTATTAGAAAAATATTTCTCTGAAAATACGCTTCAGTTGTAAGAAAATCCAACTGACATGTCTGTGTGGTTCAAGAAAAATAGGACAGAGTCTTTCATGAAAGTCAAGAATATTCTTTTGTGTCTGACATGCAGATGGTCCACTTTCCATGCTGCACAGGCAGCCCCAGCCTCAAATTCTACAAGTCTTTGGAGAGTGTCATATCTTAACAAATTTGGGTTTTCATGCCCCTAGTTAGGGTCTGTAAGTAACTTGTTTGGCTGTTTCTCATGCGATATGAGTTTTGGAAATATAAATTTCCAGGTTAATTTACATAGTTCTTTCGTTCCTCAAATTCTTTACTATGACACGGTATCTAAGACACGAGAAAAGGTACACCTAAGGTAAGTAATACCTATGAATTATTTAGTACGTAGTAATAACCTACTTTGTGAGGTTTAAATATAATAGATAATATATACTTCATATATTTTATATAAAATCTTTCTAATATTTTACATATTATATATAACATAATATATATAATGAGCAATGTTTGACATGCCTTAAGTACTCTAAATCATATTGTTTTCAGTTCTAATAAATAGTACATTTAGCTGTGATTTTGCTTTGTTAAATGTATTGTTTAAAATTTGCAATTTTTCTGCCATTTTCATCTGAATTGTTGAGTTTGCTAACAAACAAAACAATACTTTCTGTTCAGTTAACCCAGCAAATGGGCTTTCCTCTTCTCCCGTCTTGCATTTGAAGAGTGTTCAAGAGTGAAAGGGGAGGTGAATCTATCTCATGCTCTCTTTAGTTGTGTAAGTTACAGATGTGTCAGCCTTTTGTCATTCTAGGATTCACTCATTTTTACCCTGCTCAGTACATCCTGCTTTTTCTAGAAAAGCCATAAAAGTAATCTAGTTGTTTTTAGGTGTGTGCATGCTTTTTGGAGGTGGCTGCCATGGAAAGAGGCTGACCTGAAAAGAACTGTTTCTTTTCTTTGCCCACCTTGTAAATATCTGTGCCCGAAATAAGACTCGCCTCTGAGAGCAATCAGTCTGTAATAAAAGCACATTCCTAACTATTTGAGATGATAAATAGTGAGGTTTGTTTTAAAGAAGTCAAGTTTACTTTATGTCAATTTTCAATTTGCCCTGTATAAGATATATTTAATTACTTTATTCCATCTCTGTGTTCAAATTAATCAGATTCTGACTACATCTTGGTGCTCAAATTAGAATAATTCTTTAATCAACTGTGTCATCCATGCCATGGTAGACTAGAATAGAAAAGCTACTCTTGGCATATTGAAGACGTGCACATTTTATTTCTATTGTAATTTAAAAGTAAAATCAGAAATATTGATTTCTACTTGACTGGAGAGATGATTTAGTTTGAATATCAGTCTGATCTTAATCAGGTGAGAATTAATTGAGTTGGAGGTATTAGATATTCAGTGATGTTAAGCGAACCATGGTCAATCTAGAGAGAAGCTTTCTTTTGTACTGTGTTAGAATTATCAAATAGCTCATGCACCACCATGTTAAATCATCTTTCCATGTTCATCCTCTACTTGCTTGTCTCATTAAATGCACCACTAAATTCATTCTGTACCCAGTCTAATGTTTAAAGTAGCAAGCTAATAAATCACAATTTAATAGAAAATTAAAAGCATAATAATTTTGTCATAAAGTGCTATTGTTGTCAGAATTTTCTAATGATATATTTTCTAGTACCTAATTTAAAAATCCAAGTGATAAAACCTCTGCTTTTCAAGTAATACCTGGGACTTAAAAAAAAAATCTTAGCTTTACTCTTTTTTTTTTTTTAATATTCAACATTGCAAGAATCAAGTGAGCAATACAGAAAATTTTTAATGTTTATTTCCAGAAATAAAAATAGAGTATATAACATTATATTGGTCTACGACATGGCATGGGCTTTTTATTTATTTTAAGAGTGTGATAGCAATATCATAAGTGTTGTGAAAATATAAATGGTGAGATAACACCTCCATAGGACTCTCCCTCAAGTAAAATTGTAAAGTCTTTAAATAAACTGCAGCCAGAATGGAAAGGATGGATTTGCCTTGTTAAGTAGGGATACTACACTTATTAAATGCCTAATTAAATTTAGCATCACATGTCTTCTATTCTTTTTTTCCTCTTTAAAACTGAGAATTGGGACCGATTTATTAGCAAGGGAGCATGTGTTATCAGTGTCAGATTTCTTCCATTTTAGCGGGTGGTGTGACTGTGTTAAATTAAAATAAAACCAGGAGTGTGACTTTTGATGGTGTCATTTTACCTTGGACGACTGCTTCACTTGGCATTCGTGGGATGGAAATAGTCGGATCTCTGCAGCTCTATATTTTGCAAAAAGGAATGACCACATTTGTATTTGAGAACAGTTAGCATCTAATGAAATTAAGCCATCCAGGTAGAAGTATCCGTCGAGTGTGATGAACGGGGTGTTCTTGGTGAGAGAAAGAGGGGTCCCCACCCTGTTGTCGCTAAGCAGCAATTCCGGGAAAAGGGAAAAGGGTTGTTTAAGAAAAAAATCAAGAGATGACTTTTTACTCTGCGCATCAAAGTCAAAGCTCCTTTCTCCCCCTCCTCTACCCAAAGGTATTACTTTCTTCTCTTTCTTTTTTTTAAATTACATTTTGTAAGGTTGACACATGGACAAACTACCAAAATACAGAAGGAACGTGTTTCTGCAGTTCTCCCCACAGGCCCCAGGTTTCCTCTTAAGACCACCACCACCACCAGTCTCATATCCTCCCCCCAACATGCCCAGCCGTTCTGTGTTACACAAGCATCTGTCTGTATAGGTGCACATATGTACACATATGTGTGTGTGTGTCCTTGCTATTTTCACTTTGAGTCTTGGAGATCATCCCCGATCAGTGCACTTTCTTTAGTGGCCAGATAGTGCTTTGTGGTTTAGTATTTCTACTCTGGCTGTTGGTGTGACTGTTAGATTAAAAGAAAGCTGATAAGTGGCTTTGAATGGTGCCAAATGCTATTTTTTACTTATGTGAAGGTATTTTTTGCCTCAGCTTAGCTGAGTTCTCTTAGAGAACACAGGATGAGAAATGGCTAGTGATATGCCATTCTTTTAATGATTCTCTGCAAATGATTTTCGTTATGTATTTATTTATGTATTTATTTTCATTAAGAAAGACATAGCCTGGTGTGATGAATTGGGAGATTGGGACTGACATATATACACTTATATGTATAAAATGGATAACTAATAAGAATCTGCTGTATAAAAAAAAATAAAATAAAAATCAAAAATTCAAACAACAACAACAAAAAGAAAGGCATAGCCATAGTAATTTTTATATTTTAGTTGTCTCCTGTGTTTGGATATGAAGAACTTACTGTCTTTTCAAATGCTGTGTCTTAAGGGAAACGCCAAGCTGTTTCAAATCCTTTTTTGGAGCAAATCAAAGGTGTTAGATGCATCAGTAAATTTGACAAACCAGCAGACTAGGAAGAGGGTGAGCAGGTTTTGTCAATAGTGTGGAAACTACATCCAACAAGGAGGGAGCAGTGTTCACATTCGCTCTGAGCCAGGAAAAGGAAGCGATAGGAATGCTATTGTCTGTAGTATTTGATAGGGAGGCAGCAGCAGGAGACTTAACTCTAGTTTTCCAGGCTATAAATCCCCCCCTCCATGCACACACACACCCCAATGAAACTGGCTACCTTGTGAGATAAGGAGTTTTCTGTCCCCACAGTGTTTACACAGTGAGATGATTAGAAAGGACTTTCTGAATTGAGGAAGGGTTTACGGTTTCTAAGTCCTTCCTCCTCTGGCCATTTCCACCCCAGAAGTCTAGAACAAGGTCCTTTCTTGGACCCTCCATGAGTGGTGGTGAATGGTTCCCATTGACCCATGCTTATCCCCAGAATAATCTGTAAAGCCATCTCCTAGAATGGGAAGGTACAACAGGCTGGTTTATTGCTTGCATTATTTGCGTTACTTATAGCATTGATACTGCTTCTGTGTAATCCTGCTTCTTATTAGGGGATGGCAAGGAAGCCCGGAAGCCTCCATGTTCAGAAAGGGGCTGGCTTCCTTGTTGGTGGCTCTGATGGGTGTGTTTTCATGAATAGGTCTTTTAACTTTGGAGGCTGGGGGGCGGGCAAAGAGGGAACATGTAGCAAAAATGTGTGGTGTAAACCAGACTCACTCACTTAATTTCTCTTGCTTTGTCACTTTCTAAATCCTCCCCCTCTGTCATTGTCAATAATACGCATGGATTTTCTTATCAGGGGAGACTGAAAGCCTTTCTCACGTGCAGTTTTTTTTAGGAGATGGGGTGATTTGGTGCTTTCCTTGGGCACACTAGGCTGTGCTAACGTCTACCTTTCCAATTCTGATAGCACTTTGAATCCCAAGCACAGAATTTAGTATTTCATTGTCTACTGTTTGGAGAAGCCACTTTCTAATGTGTAAAATCCTTATTTGAAATATTTAAATATGTTTTATTTGAAATATTTAAATATGTTTTATATATTTAAAAATTTTATTTTAAATATTTAAAAGTTTTATTTTAAATATTTAAATATCTTTTATAGGCATTCTGGAAAAGGAGGTGTGGAACCAGAGGGCGAGGTATCCGGTGTTATATTATTTTAGGTGATTGCTCAGGAGCAAGAAATTAGAGCCATAAGCTGTATCTTTTTTTTTTTTTTTTTTTT